>NC_067140.1:46211267-46526981 GCF_903995435.1 Acomys russatus | reverse complement strand
TGGGTATTTGACAGTGATTAGGTCAAGGGGATTCCGGCTTCATTAGTAGATGAGTTCACTGATGGATTCATAATCTTATGACATCATTGGGAGTGGTGGAAATTTAGTAGGAGGTTGGAGGAATTAGGCTCTTGCAGATCAGCATCTGAAGGATCTTCTGCCTGTCTTCCTGTGATTCTTGGCCTCCATGCCTCCATGTGATGACCTTTGCACCACTATATTCTTTCCAGCATGATGTATTGCCTCCCAACAGGTCCAAAACCCTGGAACCAACCTACATGGACTAAATTGTGCTTTGTTTTCTTTAGGTAGTTTTCTCAGGTACTTTTTAGAGTAACAGAAAATCTAACATCCAGGTCTTCAATTTTAGTACGTATTTTTATGTTGATAGTTAGCTACATTTCAAGTGTAGTTACCATGTAGTGCACACAGATTTGAACAGTTGGGAAATCCTACTCACCACAAGATCTACTGGCAGGAAACAGCATTTAGTTTTTCCCTTTATCCTACACATACATGCATCATTTGTGCAAAGTATAGTTTAACCATATAACAGATTAGGAGCTGTGTATTTTGTTCCTGTTTTGTGCACGAAAGAAATGAAGGTCAGTGAAGTGAGGTCATTTGCATTTCAAATGACCAGGACAAGTCTCAGAGTTGAGATTTGACTCCTTCAACTTTGTCTGATTACAAGTCCCCATACTTCCCACCAGCCAGCATTCCTTAAGATCTGTACACTGCAGCAAAACACATGGGACTTGGTATTTTCTTCTTCTCTTTTCTTGTGTGGTGGCAGTGGTATCACAAGGGTGGGAGGGGGACTTGGAAGGATTGGGAAGAGAATATAATTGGGGTGCATTATACAAAATTTCCAAATAATCCATAAAAATATTTTTTGGCGGGGGAGAGAGCCATATACTCCACAATAGAAAGTCTTAGGGTCAAAGACATTGGACAAGTGTGTAGTGCAATTCTGGAGATTTGCTACATAAATTAGCATGTTAAAGTCTCTAAGGAGTTCTGCAGTTAAACACATAGAGTGGGCCTGTTTGTCCCTGGAATAGTTATTAAGTTCTAAGGAACCAGTGTTTCCTGTATCTGACAGTGAGATGCACAGTGCCAGTGGGATTTTGCTTTGTAACCCAAGTCTCCAAGCAGCAAAAGAAGGCATTTCACAAAAAATGACAGGATTTTTGAATGTCAGGCTCAGACATTCAAAGGAGGCATTGTCTGATGGATCCAGTCTAGCAATAGTATTGTTCCCATTTGGCCTCTATAGTGTCAGATTAAAATCAGAGAGAGTAACCTGTAAGGCTCATCTCATGCATGCTGAATGCACACAAGGGTCCAGATAACAACTGCTATCCGTACTTCACTCAGTGGTGACTTAGGTTCATAGTGTTAGCTAAACACCTTTAAGAGTTTAGAACAATTTTTGAATCAAAGCAGAAGATCACACCTGGTACTGTTTAGCGTAAGGGAAATGTGGTCATATTTTTGTGCTTGAGGATTTTTGGGTTGTATGCAAGAAAATTGACACTTAAACATATTAAGTCCTATATGTGGCTAAAAGAACTTCACAGCTCACCAATAAGCAGGAGTTATCATCATCATCACCAATATTTTAAGATGAGGAAATGGAATGACAGAGAGGTAAAGTAACATACCAGAAGTTACTCAGCTAGAGATCAGTATAACTAGCTTTCAAGTCACCACTGAGCTTCCTGTCACTACTTGATCTTGACTGGACAAATCTTTGAAAGCAGTCCCCTTTAGATCCCAGTTGGACAAGTGGGGTAGGTAAGTTGGTTTATGTATGTGCAGAGAGACAAAGGAAAAAATGTGAAAGGCAGAGTACAGATTAAGATATGTTAGTGATGAGGAGAGAGGTAGTAATTCATTGAAAGAGTTGCTTTGTATTTGGGTGTTGGACATTTGAACCCAGGACCTCACATTTCCACAGCAAGCACTCTGGCCCACTGACCCAAATGTAGATATTTTTAAGGTAAAATTATCTACTCTGATTTTCTCTTTCTTTTGTCAGTTCAGCCTCAGCAAGTTATTCCTTTCATACACACCATTTCAGTCTATGGTCATAACAGTTTATTTGAGTTAAGTACTGATATTGATAATGGTGGTCAAGTGGTCAATTTTCAACCCCTTCTATCACTTAACTATTGCTTCCATAACAACCTCATGTCTCTTCCATTCTCCTCCCTTTGTCTTAACTGTTCTAAACACATTTTTCTTCTTCTTCTTCTTCTTCTTCTTCTTCTTCTTCTTCTTCTTCTTCTTCTTCTTCTTCTTCTTCTTCTTCTTGTGACTGGTATCAAACTCAGGACATTGTACATTTGAGACAAGTACTCTAACACGGAACTAACAGCCCCAACTTAGACATAATTTACAAGCTTGTGTTCCATATTCCTCTTTTATAACCTATGATACATTCTGCAAGTTCTAAGTCCAGACACCACCCAGGCTGCACTCCACACATTTCTACGGCCCCAGTGAGACTGACCAGTGTTGTGTGGCGAGAAGCCAGCACTCTTATTTCCTGAGGTTGGACGGCTGGGAGGTCTCCTCCGGGTGTCTCGGCCCGTTTCCCAGCACACAGCTGCTGTGCTAGAGGCTGGGTAAGTGTTTCAGCCTTTGACTGGGAAACCACACAAGGAAGGGTTGGATGACAGAAAGGCTCCTCCTGAGTCAATGTAAATAAAGGAAGTAAACCATAGCAACAGGGAGCCTGGTTAAAATCCATCAGGATGGTACCTGGAGATTCCCATCCAGGTAGCAGCAGAAGACCTTAAGGGATAGCTGAGCACCTATGTAGAAAATCCATTTTGCTAGGGCAGCACAGGGATAAAGTGTTTTTTTTTTTTTTTTTTTTTTTTTTTTTTTTTTAGGGGACCTGAATGTCACTCTTGCAAACTGTAGACCATTTTTTATTTTCTTCTTTGCTTCTTCTTAATACACACAACAGCTGTACAAATTAGTTACACTTTTTGGATTTTGTCACACAAGACAAACATCTGAACTTACCTATGAGTGCTAGGGAATGTCCAAATGGCCCAGACCCTTGGTAAAAACCTTCTTTTGGACAACCGCAGGAGGTTGGACCAAGGGCTCCCCTTTGACATCTCACAGCTTAAAGAAGAAACTTGCCAAAAGGACCCCCAAAAAGAAATGAGGGGAAAAATAAAGCATTGTAAACCTAATTCTATAACCAAAATTGATTCCTTCATTGAAACATGATGATAATGATATTAGCTAACATTTATTGAATGATATATGCCAAACAATTACTACGCCCATTATGCCATTAATTCAATAAAGATTCCTTCAAATTTCCTGATTGTCCCACCTCCATCTCTCTCTCCCTCTGCCTCTGTGTGCACATGTGTACTTGCATGTGTGTGCATACATGTGTGCATGAGTGTGTATGTGTGCATGTGTGTGCGTGTGTGTTCAGGTGTGCATGAGTGGTGCTGAAGACTGAACATAAAGCCTCACATACGGTGAATAAGTGCTTGTTCACTAAGCCACATACCCAAATATCATTGTTATTTTATTCTCATAATAACTTTTTAATAAGATAAATATTTTCTGCTGATGAGAAAAGTAAAAGATTACTTCCAAAGTTTTCCTCAGTTGGTGTCTGTATTGTAAGTAAAATTTGCTACATTGATATACATTGTTTTATTTTCAGATTCCAAAATTCTTCCTCTTGACTGTTCATTCATTCATTCATTCATTCATTCATTCATGCGTTCAACCAACATTTATTGAGTATCTGCTATGTGCTAGGCACTCAAACGGGTGCAGGTAATATAAGTGAGCATACAGGATGAGAATCTTAAAAGATATAGACAGAAATCATGAACTTACAAAATTATCATATTTTAGATGTTGACAAGTGCAGAAGGCAAATTTAAACAAGATGAAAAAGTGTATGTATGCAATAAAGCCTGAACTATTGGAGTAGCCTTAGGGTTCCAAAGGTGATAAAACATTATTATCCAATGCAACTTGGAGTAGAAAGGGTTTATTTCATCTTACGGCTTGTATACCATCATCCAGGGAACTCAGGGAAGGAACTGCAGACAGGAGCCTGAAGGCAGGAACTGAAGCAGTGTTCATGGAGGAGAGCTGCTTAATGTGTTGCTCTCTGTGGCTGTCTTAGTCTTCTTTCCAATAGCACCCAGGTATAGCACCACTCACCATGAGCTGGGTCATTTAATATAAATCATCAATCAAGAAAATACCCTTCAGGCTTGCCCACAGGCCAATCACATGAAGGTATTTTCTCAATCAATATTCCCTCTTCCCAAATGAACCTAGCTCATATCAACTTGCCATACATTTAGTAAGCACAAGGGTCCTGTTTATAAAGTCCTTCCCTGAGCCAGTGATTTCCAGTATATTCCTCCTGTCAGATTCAAGGTATCAGATCTTATCAAGGTTGAAGTCCTTGATCCATTTGGAATTGAATTTAGTCAAGGGTGAGAGATATGGATCTAGTTTCATTGTTTTACATGGAACTCTTCAATTTGACCTGCACCATCTTTGGTTGGTGCTATGACTTCTTTAGTATGTATTTTTGGCCTCTTTATCAAAAAAACAGGTGTTTGTAAGAACGTGTTGTTACATACAAATTTTTATTTCTATTCTATTGATCAAGATGTATGTTTTATGCTAATACTATGTTGTTGTTTTTAAAAATAGAGATCTTCTGTACAGTTTAAAATCAGAACTGATGATACCTTTACCAATTCCTTTATTTTTCAGGATTATTTTTAGCTATCTTTGTGTGTGTCAGTGTGTGTGTGTGTGTGTGTGTGTTTCTATATGAAGTTTAAAATTATTTTTTGAATTTCTTTGGAATGTTAATGTAAATAGTGACAAATCTATAGATTGATTTTGGTAGGATGGTCATTTTTCACACTGTTAATCCATGAGCAGGGAAGGTCTTTCCATCTCCTGTTATTTTCTCCAATTTCTTTCTTCAGTGTTGTAATGTTTTTATTATACAAATATTTCACGTCCCTTGATTTATTCTAAGATACCTTTCTTAATTATTTTTTAAGGCTATGGTTAATACAATTGTTTCCCTTTTCTATCTTCAAAAATAGCCACAGTAAGTCTGCCATTTGTATTGGGAAGACTAGTCATTTTTGTGTGTTAGTTTTGTATACTACCACTGTGCTGGCTGTATTTATCGGCTGTTGCCTGGTGGAATTTTTAGGATCTTTCATCTGTAAAATTATATTATCTAAACATAAAGATATTTTGACTTCTTATTTGTATTCCCTTGATCACCTTCACTTATTGATGTAGATACAAATTCAAGCACTATGCTGAACAGGGGTGGAGAGAGTAAATATCTTTGTCTTATTTCTGACTTTAGTGGTAGATATAGCTTTGAATTTCCCATTGTTTAGAATGCTGTCTGTCAGCTTGTTGTAAATTTCCTTTATTCTGTGGGATACATCTGTCATATTCCTAGTCTTTCCAAAACTTTCATCAAAATGAAATGTTGGATTTTGTCAAAGGTCTTTCCTGCGTCTAATGAGATGATCATGTGGCTTCTGTCCTGTAGTTTATATATGTAGCAGATGACAATTATTGACATATATATCGAATCATTTCTGTGGCTCTGGCATGAAGCTAACTTGATCATTGTGTATAATCTTTTTCATGTGTTCTTGAATTTAGTTTCCAAGTGTCTATTTAAAGTTTTGAATCTATGTTCATAAGAGATATTGGGCATTACCTTTCCTTTTAGGGATGAGTATTTGTCTGGTTTTGGTATCATGGTTAAATTGAGTCCATAACCAGAATTTAGGAACATTCCCCAGTTTCTATTTTGTGGAATAACTAAAAGACTACTGTTGTTAAATCTTCTCTGAAGGCCTAACAAAATTCCCAACCAAATCCATGTGAACAACACTAATGACCTGCCTGGCAATATATCGCCACTAAAGAAATAATGGAACTAACCAATCACCTTTTAATTAGGTTTAAGGGCTGCTCCATGAGCCCATCCCTGACACTGTCAATGAAGTCAAGGACCTGCGTTCAGACAGTTTGTGTGCCTTCAGGGGAAACATATTACTTTTATGGACATAATAGTAACATGACTCCTAATGATTTGGTATCCCAATAGATCAATACATTGGTCAACTCTCAGAGAAATTTCTTCTTACAAAAGATACACCAACACAGAAACCCAGAAGTGGTCAAAATGCAGAAAATAAGGGAGTTTGGAATGCTCATTCGTAAACGGGATGTCTGCTGTCACATTCCTTCCCTCAAGGCTCAGGGATTGATGAGGAAGAGAAAGCAGATTGTTAAGAGCCAGAGGTGGTGGATGACTTTAGGAAAACTGTTTTCCCAGTACAGTAGGATAGATGCACATATGAACTCACAGAGATTGTACAGCATGTACAAAACCTGCACAAGGTAGGGCCAGACAAAATTGCAGCATGAAGAAAGGAGATGAGCATGGAGTCCCATCCTCTAGCAGAAGAGATATTGGCATTTGATTTCTGCTGGGAGAGGAAAGTCAGTTTTCTTCAATGGAGTGACACCTGGCACTACATTCCAGGGTAGGCACCATGTGCCAAATAGTTGTTCAACACAGACCAGACTTGATGGTTTTTGTTTCTTCTATTTTTTAATATTTTTTTAGAATTCGAGTCCCATAATGTCTAAAATACACACCACAATTTAGCTGCTTCCACAACTCAAAACCAATTCTATGAAAATATTACTGTCGACAACGTAGAGCATTTTCTCCTTAGCTGAGGAAAGAAGGTGTTGATCACACACACACTCTTCAAATGGTTCCAAACTTTGCTTCTCAAAAGGCAGTCAACCCCAGCAAACTTCTAAACATGTGGGTCTTGGAAACTTTCTTTCTATTCTTGACATTTTTAGGGAAGGAATGAATGTGTTTTTATCTATGTGCTGCCACGGTGGGGCTCATCTGAAACTCCTCTGCTGCTGCATGAGGCCCACATTGTCATAGCCCTGAGTGCTGTCCTCCCTCATTATCAGACACACATCCTTATGAAGTTGGAAAGGCAGCAGGGGCCTCAAGTCCTGTGCCTTCTGGAGTGTGGATGGAGGGAAGATGGCTAGGAGGGCAATGAAGGAGTTGAGTCATGTTTACACGGATAGGAACTACGGCCCTTTCCTTTTGGTCTGATGGTTTTTTGTTCCTTAAGAGGTATCCAGACAGCAAGACAGATGAGTGGATGGCCAAACAGATAAAATATGAAGTTAGGAGTAAGGATGTTGGGGACGTTGGAGAGGTAGGAAAGTGGGAAGAATCTGGGAGAGGTTGGGGGAGGAGGATGAATATGATCAAAATAAACTGTATGGAAGTTCAAAGAATAAATTAAAAGCATTCTTTTAAAGATGAGTACAGGGCCTTGAAAGAGTCCTGTATTGTTATTTTTCGTCAATACCTCCCCAGGTCGGACATTCTCCACAGTTGAGTGGAGAGTGGGGTATGATTTTCACACAAACTCTGGTGCCCCATATTTGACCACGTCCCCTGCATGGGTAGGCCTGGTGGCACTCATAGGAAAGATAGCAGGCTACCAAGAAGAGACTTGATACCCTATAAGCATATACAGAGGGAGAAGGTTCCCCTCAGTCAAAGTCATAAGGGAGGAGAGTAAGGGGAAAATGGGAGGGAGGGAGGAATGGGAGGATACAAGGGATGGGATAACAATTTAGATGTAATATGAATACATTAATAAAATATATTAAAAAATAAAGACAAGTACAGAGAATGTTCCTGGGATTTTGCCTAAAGAACAAGAAAAAAGAAAATAGGGAATGCTAGAGGTGAGGGGAGAAATGGCTCATTTTATAGCGGTTGCTAAGTATGTCACTCCCTTATAAGGAGATTTCTAAACAGAGACTCAAGGGAATCTTAATGAGAAGTGTTCCAGTTAGGAGAATAAAAGCAAAGACATATCAATAGATGTTTGATGCTGGAGGAACAGAAGACAAATAAGGCAAACTTTTTCAGGGAGATCAGAGAGTAAAAGAGGGCCAAAAGATCAGTAGAAGGGTAAACCATGCAGTGTGGTGAGTGAGGAGAGAGGTCCAGGGAAGGCTGTGTCAAAGGAATAACTTGGGTTAGTGACATGGGCCCAGAACCAATATACCCTATATTCACATGCTCATGGAACATCCAGATAGTGGCTTGGATAAGTTGGATTTGGGGACCACTTTTCTATGAAAGAAAATGGGCCTTTGAAAGAAGTTATTAGGGTCAAGGAAGGAAAAAAAATCAAGATTATCATGAAATACTTTATGAGGAAATATATCAAAATAGGGTAAAGACTTGTAAAAAGGGAGAGAGGTCAGCATAAAGTTCATATCTAACACAATCTAAAGAGCAATATAAATATGATGGAATTAAGTTAAATCCACAAGATACAATATATAGACATAATTATATAATTGAATAAATCTACGGGGTAGCATGAGCTACCCTTCATTACAGAAGAACTCCAATTCATATAAAATAAGGGGCTGCGGGGGGGGGGGGAGGCGGGAAAGAATAAGGGACTCATTGGATAAAGGGTTTTCTGTCTGAGAGTGAGGACCCAAGTTTAGATCCTCACCACTCTTGTAAGAACTAGATGCAGTGACATAAAACTGCAACCCCAGCACTGAAGACCAGAGAGAGGCAAGATCCCTGGGGGTACTGGCCAATCTGTGTAGCCAAAATGGCAAGCTCCACCTTTAGTGACAGAACCTGTCTCAAAGAATAAAAAGGATACCTGACTTTGTCCTCTGCTCTACACACACACACACACACACACACACACACACACACACACACCGGGGGGGGGGATATTCACACACACACCAACTAAACTGAAACAATGAATGCAGAATGAAATATAAAGTCATCACTGGAAAATAAACAGTAAAGTGCATTGCTGCAGCTTCAAAGTATATCCTCCCCAATACTGGCCAGTTTCAGTGACAAACTGATAGAAGCGCAGGATGTGCCACTGTTGATTAATCAAGGTCAACAATAGCAATAACACATGTCAACATTAAGTACCCTGCATGTGTCATCTTGAGAACACAAACTGCATCACTTTCTTCTGCATCATATTTACTAAAACAAGCTCATCTGTAGCTGAGAAGGTAGCTTTATTTGATAAAGTCTTTGCCACAAAGCATAGATTTCCCAGAACACACATAAAGCCAGGGCATGGGGTAACATGTGTACAAAATCTTAGTGCTGGGGGTCAAAGACAGTGGTTCCCTAAGACTCACTGTCAGCTAGTCCAGCTGAATTGGTGAAGTTCAGGTCCAGGTAGAGACTGTCTCAAAACCAAAATTGACCAAGGAAAATACCTAATGTTGACCTTGGGCTTCCACATATATGTACACACATGTACATGCACACAGATACAATCATACCTGTAAAAATGTACATAACTGTGCTACACGCATACCATCAAAAAACCTACATAACCCCAATCATGGAAAAAAAATCACACCATGCTCTTAGAAATTTTATAACACAATTAACAAATACTCTTCAAAAATTATCAAAAGATTAAAAAGCAAACAACAAAAAACAAAACGAAACAAACAAAAAAAAAAAGCAACAACAAAAATCTATCACAAACTGGAGGAGATATGAGAAGCAACAGTTTAGTACAATGCAAGATCCAAAACTTTATCCAAGAGCAAAGCCACGCATACACAATGCATTAGGGACATGACAGACACCATGCAGGAGCTGTGACCAGTGATAATGCCACCTGTATGGGTGGCATATGGCTCTTGTCCTTATAGATCAAAACACAGTCATGATATCTCTAAGTAAAGAGCATATAGGAACTTACTGTACTACCTGTGGAACTTTTCTAAAAGTCATTATCATAAAGTAAAAAGTTAAAACACTAAAGGACAGAAAAACTCCAAGACAAACAATATTTCCCTGTATTGATGAATAGACCATATGTGGAAAGATGGAAGTCAGGTGAGCAGTTAGGGGACTCTCAAAGAGAAGAGCCCTCAGAGAGTGGAGATGGCATGAGGTGGAGTGGTTGGATTCTGGAAAGTTTGGACAACAGAGCTATTAATATTTGCTAGCTGAATAATTTGGGGATGAAAAATAAGATTAAGGATGACTTTTAATGTCTTTGATCCAAGCAACTACACATTTGACAGAATGCATTTGTAAAGCACTCTGCACTCATTATTTCTAGCACTCTGAGTTCTATAATGGTGCCCGTTTTAGCTTTAGCAGCAGCAATAATATTGTCCAAGTATTTGTGCTGGGCACTCTATGTGTACCATCCCATATGCTCTCTACCTGTTTGGTAGGTGTTCCTGTTATGCCTATTTGACAGATCAGAAATGGAGACAGAGGCTAAGCAGCTTACTGCCAGCTATTGAGTAATAGATTTTTACATAGAAGTATAGAGCCTGACTCTGGGGACCACATAGTTAACTGGTGCACTTCTGTTGCCTAATTTTACAGTTGAGGAAATCGACATTTAGGAGGCTGGATAATCTGCCATGACTCACACTGTTCCAATGTGGCAAAGCCAGGTCTTGGTGCCAGCTCTGATTCCTAAGTCCAAGCTCTTCACCCCTCTGCTCTGCTGTTGAAACAGGAATATTAGAATGGAAGGTGTTAGGTGCGCCCCTGGAACAGCCTGCATGAAGCCGGGGGCTGTTGGTGAAACACTACTTAGGAGTAAATTCATGTAACACGATGCCGCTGTAGACCAGGGACTTGATTAGTGTTCTCATTCCGTGTTTGAATGGCTAAGGCTGTTCCATGGCTCTAAATGACAAGGAGGGGATGCTATTACCAGGCTCAGGGCAGCAACCTAGCTCCATATGCTAGAACCACATGTGCCCAGAAATCCTGCTATGCCCATCAGCCTCTCTGGTCATCAGCCAGCTGGAGAGGAAAGAAAAATCATGCACTCATTTTAATGGGCCAAAAGGTCCCTGTTTTTACCTTTCTACTCTATTAAAGGCATCTATCGTATACTTTTGTTCCCCAATCATAAAGAAATATCTTCAGTTTCTGAAAAATACTTTTCTTACAATAAATAAGAGGACACCCCAAAGTAACTAGCCCTGGGCACTCTGGAAATAATTGATGCTGAGCGCTAAAAAAGTACACTCTTTTCTGCTTGCTAAGTTATTTTATGTCATTTCTATTCTATTTTATAATGAGCATATGCATTTCATAATTATCTAAAATATGGCTGATATGTCAATTACTTGAAGGAAAACTTGGATTGAGAGCTCTGAAATAAGACTCTCCAGGTATAAACTCTGGCTCTACCATGTTCTCTCTGTGTGGTCTTGATCATGGTACCTGTTTCAGTCAGAGTCACAATCTGTGGAAGGGGTCACTGTGTGCATCCCCATCATAGATAGCTCACTGGGTTAAAGGGAAACAACATATGCAGAGAACTTAGTAGTAGCTCCTGACTATGTTGTGAGGATAGAGGTGCTAGAGTTTTGAATGAGGCCATTTCCATTCTTTCTTTTTGTCCTTTCTGGGTCCTGAACTCATACTGTTGGCCAACAAAATACTCCTGGGAAAAGAGGTGCTTCATTAGTTTGGGGGGCTGAGGGACTGTGGGCAAGAGAAAGGTTTATCCAGAAAAAAGTGATTTTTTTTTTTTTTTTTTTTACAGTTTGTAGCAAATCAGTCCAAGAAAGGCTGATGTTTTTGTTTTCCCCATTTCTCAAGGGGATACATGTTCATAGTCTCCAGTAAATTGGACTTTCAAAGGTAAATGTAAATTCTAGTGTTAATTTATTTAGAGTAAATTATTCAAAGAGTCATATGTCAGCAAACCTCATTTTGTGGCACTATATTAATGTCTTCCTTAAATACAGCTCACCCTTTCTAAAAGCTGTTTTATGGGTCCAGGAAATCTGTCTATTACAAAGAAGTGTTTATTGTAAAGGATGTTTCAGTTCTTGGGTTCAATTAGGGAGAGAGGCAGGGTCAATGCGAGCCCTATGTGTGAAGAGCTTTAATAGCTGAGCTGTTGTAGGGAATGCGAAGCCCACTAAAGCGCATGAGGTTTTTTACCCAGAAGGAAGTGACTTGAAGAAAGATAAATGAGTTTTATTCACATTTCATCAGCCTTCAGGGATCTTAGTGACAATGTCTTGACCAGTCCACTGTAGTGAAAAAGAGGGCAAGTTCAGAATGGAGGTTTCTGGGTCCTAGAGCCTTCTCTATAGTTCTCACAAGTCTAGAGTTTCCTCCGTACAGAATATGGGAAAACAATATGTGTCTTCCCATATAACCATTTCTGATTGACACCAAAGAGCTGAGAAAGGATTTGAAAGATTCAAAGACTAGAAATACAGAGCAGTATATGATATCATTACGATTGTTAACCACTGTTTTTTATTATCAGCAGATCTCAGGTGCACACGATAAAATTACTTTCACTCCTTGATTCCTAGTTCCTTCATTAAGAAATGAGTCAATAACCCCGTACCTACCCCCTCTGATCAGCTCTGCTAGCTGCTAGAGCATTAATGAGAACTCTGACGTGGTCCCTGCCCTTACAGAATAAGGCACATGGAAATGCTGCCTCATCTCTGTACCACCGGGACCTAGCGGAGCTCCTGCTTCTCTCTAGGATTTCAGTTAGTTGAACAAATAATGGAGGAGCAGTGGACAGCAGTGATTGCACTGCTTTTCAATCTTGGCATAATAGAGACAATTCTTATCCCCTAAGAGGCTCATCAAGTAAAGATTTTTTGTGTGTTTTTGTTTTTGTTTTGTTTTGTTTTGCTTTTATGTATCCCAGCATGTTCATGGTCTCCAAAGCAAGTCTTAACTGTCAGGAAAAGTTATTTGTAATTAACATTTATTATCTTCCAAGCACTTGGCAAACTTCCTTTATCCTCTAATCCTCATTCTGTGATGTGAGCACTACAGCTTTATTATGCTTATTTACATACGGGGAAACTAATCTCAGAGCTGTGGTAGGGCTGGCCTCGGATCTCAGAGCTGCAGAAGCGCATTCTAGACAGCCTAAATAATGTTCGCTCCAAGGCTCATATCCTATTCACTATAGTACTGTGTTGGAGGGCACATTACATTTACCTCGATGGAACTCTTCAGCACTTTACGTATGCCCATTACCTTCTTGACCAATACCTGTTGAAGACCAAGACACTTAAAAACTGATGGCATTGGTTTATGGAAAAAAAGACTACCATACTCCCTCCCCCCAACAGCACTGCCTTCAGTAACAGAAAAGGGCTCATTAGAGTGAAACCCCAAACTTTACCTTGGCCCCTCCCAAAAGCCTCAGCCAGTCCCTTTCCAAATGAGTCCATGTTCAGGGTTAAGAAGATTTATAGCATCCTTCAGCTGCTGACGATGTTTCCCTATTGATCCGGCTTCCGGAGTTCTGCTCAGGGGACAGGGAGTGACCAAAATGCTAAATTTTTTACCAGGCTCACTGGAAAATCAGCCAGACAGTCTAAGCCTCCTTTGGGACCCAAAGCTGAAGGCGGAGAGCCACTGAGTCACACACTTCCTCCTGATGCACAGTGGGCAAATGCTCTCCCTCCCCTTCGTACAGGGTTTCAAAGCCAGTTTCCAAATTTAATCTATGTTCTCTGAATAATGTTTCCACCTCCCTCCCTCCGGTGAGATACTCAGTTCATCACAGCCCCAGTGCCCATCCTTATGTAGGCACAAAAATCTCTCTCACATTGCTAACTTGGATTAGCCTAAAACAAGTTTACCTTTCTTGCTGGTACTTAAATCCTCTGAGAGTAGGGGCTGCATAACTCCAATACCTAGAACAGGGTTTGATAATGAAAATGTTGGGTTAAAGATGACACGGTGGTCAGTGTTTTCAGCAGGAGAGGAGGCTTTAAGAAGATGGTGTTACCAGGTAAGCTCTACCCATCAAATTTCAGTTTTAAGCTTTTTACAGGCAGATACATGACACGTTTCATGATTAGACATAAGACATTTTGTCCACCAACAAGACTTGTATTAGAGATGGAAAAAATATATGTGCATGCATCACCCTTCCTATTTATTATACCCAGGACAGACTTCATTAATTGCTCAGCACATACGATTCCATTGAGTATTAAGGTAGGCATTACCAGTTAGAGGTGTGAACTATCAAGCTAGCTAGGAGAAGTGCACCACATTGTGCATTGCACCATAGATGATGCCATGGTTTCTTGCAGTTGGAAAGAAAATTCTTTTATACATGTGTAAATTATCAGTTTAACTTCTGATGATTTGCCACCACAATTTATTAATTCATTTAAAAATTTATTAAGCATCCATTTTATACCAAGAACTATGGTACAAACATATACACAAAAAGTGTGTTTATATATATATATATATATATATATATATATATGTATATATATATATATCTATAGATAGTATTGTAGTTTTTGTCTTCATGAATATATACATATATGATGTACTCTTGAAGACATTTCTTATGTAATAGAGGACATGGATTTATACAGATACATATGATACAATGACCTACAATGAGGTAAGACATTTTACAAAAATGTAGAAAAGTTTCAGAAAGTCTGGGAAGTATCAAGAAAAAGAGTGTTATAGTATTTTCTGATAATCACCAAAAACTGGTAGCTTGAAACTCGGGAAATTAATTTTCTTGCTGTTATGGAGGCTAAAAATGCAAAATCTTATCTGGACTTAAATTCAAAGTGTCAGCCAAGGCCACACTTGTCTTAGAGGCTCCAAGGAGAATCAGCTATTGCCTCGTTCAGTTTCTTGCGGCTGCCAGCATTTCTTGGTGTGTGGCCTCATCTCACTCTAACCCTAAACCACAGATCTTCAAGCCTTTCTCTGTTCTCTCTTCCAAACTCCTTTCTCCTGCTTGACACATTCTTTCCTTCTCACATTGTAATGACACACATGACTGCATTCCACACTCCTCTAGCTATTCCAGGAGAATCTCCTCATCACAGAAGACTTATCACAACTTGTAGTCTTTTTTTTTTTTAACAGTTTAAAATACTATTTATAGATTCCAGTGTTTTGGACATAGATATATCTGGCAGAACCCAGCACTTGATCCAGCACCTGGTTCATTGTATACACTCAACAGATGTTACTTGAATTCATAAAGCTGAAACTAACCTAGGGACAGAAGACTGAGTGGGTAGCGGGGAACAGCTACTTGTATGGACAGTTCATGGGGTGGGGAGGGGGGAATCTCAAGGCAACTGCTGGGGGAAAATGCTAAAAAAGAAGAAAGTGAGGGCTAGCATAGGGCTAACCTCCGCAAAGTCACAGTTACCAGCCATCCACTACAGCCATTGCCTTCATCCTTTGCTTCATCTAAGATGGTGCCTGGGCATCATTCAACTCTGCGGCATTCTCTCCATTCCTCTGTTTACATTTTCCTTCCGTTTTCGGTTCTCTTTACCAGTGTCTGGACATTTTTCTGATCTTATTTAAATATGTCTTCTTGATTCCGGCTTTCCTATGGCCTTGCTCTGCCTACAGAGCCCAGGTGACCACTTACAGATGGGGAGTAGTAGTAGAGCACAGTGTGGGAGATAGGATGCTAGAATTGGAGTTGTATCAGAACAGAGTATTATGTGTGTCAATTTTATGCATTTTATTCTTCATTGCTGCATGTTCACAGCCTACTACAGGACCTGGCATATAGTCAACATTCAATAAATATTAGGTAAAAGAGTGATTGCATGGAATGATTGCGTTAGAGCCCTGCTCATGTCACCACCAGCCCTAAGTTAGTAAGTGACTTAGTCTCTGTGACTCTGTAGCTTAACTAGGCAAATCATTTAGAATTTTCCTGGGACAAAGATGTTTTTCAAACTGTGTTTGAAATTAAAAAATATATTTGTAATTATTTTTAAAATTGTAATTTTCCAAAGCACACACAAGGAAACCCATAATTACAGTGACATACAATAAAACACCAATGTTCCAGTTTACCTTCTCCAAATTAACTTTAGTTTCTCCATATGATGTTGAGAATTGATCTTTCAATCTCTTTAAAATATTTTGGTAGGTATTTTGATAGGGATTGCCTTGAATCTGTAAATTGCTTTTGGTAAGATGGCCATTTTTACTATGTTAATTCTTCCGATCCACAAACAAGGGAGATCCCTCCATCTTCTGAGGTCATGTTCAATCTCTTTCTTCAGAGATTTAAAGTTTTTTTGAAACAAGACCTTTACTTGCTTGGTTAGAGTTACTCCAAGATATTTTATATTACTTGTGGCTATCGTGAAGGGTGTAGTTTTCCTAATTTCTTCCTCTGCATGTTTGTCATTTATATATAGGAAGGCTACTGACATTTTAGAGTTAGTTTTATATCCAGTCAATTTGCTGAAGGTGTGTATCAGCTGTAGGAGTTCTTTGGTGGAATTTTGGGGGTCACTTATGTACACTATCATATCATCTGCAAATAGAGATAGTTTGACTTCCTCCTTTCCCATTTGGATCCCCTTGATCTCCTTTTGATGTCTTATTGCTTTGGCTAGAACTTCAAGAACTATATTGAAGAGACATGGAGAGAGTGGGCAGCCTTGTCTGGTGCCCGATTTTAGAGGAATTTCCTTGACTATCTCTCCATTTGATTTGATGTTGGCTATTGGCTTGCTGTATATAGCCTTTATTATGTTTAGGTATGTGCCTTGTATTAACTTCAGTTTCAGAAAGTGATCTGATCTGAAATTTTAACATGAAGCAACAACAACAAAACCATTATCTATTCACTATGTTGTGGTTTGTGGGGGGACTTAAACTGAAAACAGTACCTTTTCTGGAGAATAATTTTATATATGTTCACACATTTGCAAAGAAGAAAAAATTGCCTTGTTAGAAAAAATACAAGCGTTCTACTTGAAGAAATAACATTTTTGGTTTGTTGAAATGTAGTACTTTTCTCCTAGTATTCAACTACAATTACAAAATGTGTGGTACAAAGACAGGATCAGCCTTTTTCTACTTGTACAGTAGAAAGCTGACCCAGAAATGGGTAATTAAATCAATTATTCCCTCCCTCCCTTCCTTCCTCCTTTGATTGTCTCTGTCTTCATTGTAATATTCCTTCTTGTGGTAGATTTTTTAATTTAAAATTTTATTTTATTAGTACATATTTATTGTATATAATAACAGCTACCTTCTTTATGAGTTTCCATGCATGCCTATCATGCATTTGGCTTCATTCACCCCTCTTGTCCTATCCTCTTCCCTCCCACTTCTGCTGTCTTCTTTCTCTTCTCACTTAGTCTCTCTTGTACTTTTGTGGGTTTATTTATTTATTTACTCAGTAATTTTTATTTTTATTTTGCAGTGTCATGAACAAGGAGTTACATACAGGAACATAGCCAGTTGCTATACCACTGGAGAAAATCTCTCTCTCCTACAGTAAACATCAGATGTCTACAGGTGCTCAAAGAGGGATAAAGGGCCTCATGAATCCCTTCTAGATATCACTATCATCCTAGACTTGTTGTAGATATGCAAGAATGCATACATACAGACACATACACATATGACATGAAAGCAGAAGGGAGATTGAGTGAGAGAAGAAAAAGAACAGAAGAGGAAAAAATAGATAGAGGTGAATATGGTTCAAATGCATCGCATATTAGAAAACAAAATAATTTCATTGCAATTACCTCTATATCTATAATAAGTAAATAGAGAACTATAAGGGAATACAGTATCCACTTTTCCAGATGGTCACTACTCTCTGCCACATGTCCAGTCCACCTTCAGGGTTTTGATCTTCTCCTGCATCCCTGGTGTAGCTTTCTCATCCTGTCATAAATGACACCTTCCTGTCTGGTGGCTACCCCAAAGCTTTTCTTGCCTGCCTTTCTTGGGACTCAGGTTTCACACCCACAGATAGAAATCTTCAAAGAGAGATTGACCAACATAATAAAGTCACCAGCGCAGGTTTTGCAAAATGAAGTAAGTCTTTGATCCCTTTCCGGTTGCCCCTTAGAATAAAATGAAGTCTTTGAAGTAAAGATCAGAATGCAAAGAAGGGACAAAACAGGAATGTTGCTAGGTTAAGATGAAGATGGTGCTGTATCTTGGTTATTTTGTGAAGGGAGGACTAGGCTCAGGCATTAGAAACCAGATGATAATTCAAGCTGAAAGATACCCTTTCTATCCTGGCTCTGTGTAAGAGTGTGGCAGTTCCAAACCCTTACACATTCTGCCCCTAAGAACTTTCCAGAATGGAATCCAGATGCCACGTAAATCAATATCCAGATTCACTTTGCACAGTCTACAAACATACAATACCCTGCCTTCTAGAATTACACCTTGAAATATACTACGTTTGTCACTCAAGCTCTGTGCCACAAATCCAAATGCTGGAATGATCTGAGGCCAGCTCTGCAATGTGAAAGCCACGTGATTCACACCACAAGAGGAGGGAATCAAAAAAAAAAAAAAAAAAATGTCTACCAGGCAGGATGATTATGGGTTGCTTTAGGGCCTGGAAAGAAGCCTCCAAAAATATTCAGTGTTCACTGCATTTTCTCTCAGTTAGCTCCATGTACTGAAGGTCAGTTGAAGTTTCAGAGGAAGACAATTCTAGTCTCCAACAGGAAGCGTGAGTACCCTGTGCTCAATTTTACCATTTCAAGTTGCCAGTAGGTGGCAGAAATTCAAAGAAATTTTAAATTGTGCTTTGTTCTTAAGAAAGGTACAAGTGTGTCAAACGTGGTCCTTGGCAATCTTGCCACATCTGTATGAGATTAGAGGCAGTGAAAGAAGGGCACGTGAGGGTGAAGGACAACCAACGTGGATTTACCATGCTTTCAAATCAGTTCAGAGACTGCCCTGGAGGACGTGGTGCAAAGCAGCCTACTGTATGATGTTTACCCTTCCTCCCAGGAAACTGTTCAGAGGTTTTATCCTCTGGATTTTTACCCTCTTGCCAACTCTTTGGAACTGAGTGTTTTCGTTGTCTTTCTACTCTTGTTCCCCTTGTATTTTGAGCTATTGTCGTTGCGGTTTTTCTAAAGAAGATATAGACAACAACTCTGCACATCATACATTATCTGCTCAGCTCACAACGAAGGGTGCCTAATGGGTGTGAAGACTTTTTAACACTTAAAATGTGTTTTAAAAACACGTTGTTAGCATGAATTCAGTGGACACTGTTAAATCAAATCGCGGCTAGAAGATGTGCAGCAAAACCATGTCAAGCCATGGAGAGGGAAAAGTCTAAAGGAATTTCAAATTTTCAGGTGATGATTTTTGGCCTCTCAGAAGGGACTGTTGGAAAGCAACAGGAACCAGACAATGCAGGAGGCATAGTCTAGCATTTCCTTCTCCAAAGGCTCTAAAAGAAAAAAACCATGTGTCCACTTAGTTTACTTTTGAAAGACAAAGTATAACCCGGGGGGTCTTTGCAGGGAAGGTAAATAGGTTCTGTTCCAACTTCAAGATTCTTCAAGAAAGACAGCTAGAGAAACTCAAATAAGTTTTATCACTAGGGTTTAATTTCTAGGAATAGTAGGGGAATCGATTCAGATCTTTAAAAACAAACTTAAAAAAACAAACAAACATTATTTAGCTTCTTGAACCCCCTCTCAGTACACAGAAGGAAGACCTTGTAGAATTTCATTTCCAACAGATATTGAATTCCCTTAACCAAGTGTGACAGCATGATAAGATAGCCCCCCAAGGCAGACTCCTACTTGGTGGAGGCACAGTTGAGCTCCCACTAATCACGCATTTGGTCACTCTGAGTGTTCTCTGGGTTTAGATAACTTCCTCTTACCCTCTCTCCTTCTGAATATTTTCCGTTTTAAGCAACCCAAGTGCATGGGTGTGGGACTTGTGAGGTGATCTCCCCTCCCCCAACAAGCCTTTAACTGTTAATAGCTCCTCAATTTGGGTGTGGTCTCATAAGGCCCTCCCCGATCATTGACAGAATTTGATAAGCTTAATCTTGTTAAGACAGATCTTGACATTTTTAGAGCCCTTCAAAAATCAAATTCACTTGCCATGCAAAGTGAGCTCTAGCTCCTCTCTGCTGTCCTTTTTTTGAGTGATGATTGGATTTTACATTGAGGTTTATAAATGTCCTCTAATTTGCCTGTTGTCTGACAGACAACTTAGTGTAGGAACTTTATCTCCTTTATCCTTTCTCTGCTCACTAATATTTTTCTCCACAGCAGTACAAGTGTATGTTCAATAAAAGTTTGTGAGAAAGGAAGCAGTGTAGGATAGTCAAGAAGTTTTTTCCCCCATTATTGTGATAAAACTCCTGACACAAACAAACAGAAGATTCATTCTGTCTTCTTGTTTTAAGAGTTTCAGGCCAATCGCAGCTGAATGCATTGTTTTGGTTCTAAAACATGACTTGGAGGAAAGGCTGTCCTTCTTGTAGTGGTCATAAGTTAAAGGAAATGAGGGAAGGAGTAGGGAGAGGGAGGGAGAGAAGAAAGGAGAGGAAGAAGGGGACAAAAAAGAACAGGAGGAGAAAGACAGGGAGAAGGGGGAGGAAAAGGAGGAAATACAGTGACTAGTAATAGGCTTCGGAAATCATGTCCCCAGTGACCTACTACCTTCAGTTCTGCCCTATTTTCTAAGGGTACACCCTGACACACACACACACACACACACACACACACACACACACACAAACACACACACACACACACACACACATACACACACACACACACACACACACACCACTAGCACCTTCAGCTGGGACCCAAGCCTTGACACAGGAGCCTGTGAATGACATTTCATATGAAAATCTAAACACTATGTGATGATTTGGGGGTGTCTACCACATCCCCTGCTTCTCCTAGGGTGAGAACATTTGATGGAAACATTGTAAGCTCAATGGGCATATTTACTCTATTACATAAGCTGCCCCCTTAGCATCATTTCCTCCACTTAGCTTGATCTGTGTAACCCCACCCCGTCCCACCCCGTGTGCAACCCTTTCTCTCCTGACTCCTCCTCCTCTCTTTCCTTGTCCATGTTTCTCATTCCGTGGGAATCACAAACTCAAGGAGCTTCCCAGGTTATTGCTGCAGAGTCCTTGAGGCCCCCAATGTTAGAAAAAGTTTTATCAGGGGAGGGGATGTAAAGCTGTTTCCTGTTAGTTACTCTGAGATCTTAAAGCATGGTGTCTTCATCTAGCCTCTCCTTTTCCCTATATAGTTTCATATTCTCAAGCATTTTTCTTCTGATTTTGGTCCAACTCACACAAACCTGTTGTGAGCCACATCTTACTACCTAATAGAGACTAGCAGAAAAGTCTCTTGTGCTCAAGATTTCCAATAAAGTCTGCTCTGTGGGCATGGCTTGTCTGATTTGCTCAGCCCTGTATCAATCCCTGATACAAGATTTGATTGTGTGGTCTATGGCACCTCTCCCCTTCTATTGGAAGAACACTATTTCTCTGGTTAGAAATAATGATGTTATTACTTGGAAAAACAGGTAAATAGTCAAGGAATGAGGAAAATAATTCTTTTAAATTTATGACTTTCTTCTTTTCTTCCTTTCTCCCCGTCCCCTCCTCCTCCTTCTCTTCCTCCTCCTTCTCTACCTTCTTCTTCTTCTTCATTTTTTCTTTTGCTTTGTTTTGTTTTGTTTTTGGTTTTGGTTTTGAGATAGGGTTTCTCTGTGTAGCCTTGGCTGTCCTGGACTCGCTTTGTAGATCAAGCTGACTTCGAACTCACAGCGATCTGCTTGCCTTTGCCTCCCTGAATGCTCAGATTAAAGGTGTGGGACAACACACCTGGCTAACCAAATTTCTTAATAGTATGTTAGTGGTTTTATTTCAAATTCCTTTTGTCTTGTTTAGGCATTACTTGATAACATGAAATGTGAAGATTTTGACTTTTCCCCAACCTCACTCCCTGGCATATACTATCTCTCATCCCTTAATTTTTCACATGTAGCCACACCACACATTTTAGTTATACAAATACTCAGTGGTTACTTAAATATTAATCAAATGTTGTCTTTTATGATAATACATCTTAACATGTATAACAAATGCATATTATGAGTCAGGATTGTGGCATTTACTTTTCCATCAGCTATACCTAGTTGCTGAACAGAACCTGGAAGGAGAGGAGAGCAAAACTGGGTTTTTATTGTATTATTTTATTGAAAATAAATTACTTTCATGAAATATATTCTGATCACAGTTCCCCTTCCCCAGCTTGTCCCAGATCCTCCCCATATTTCCATCCATCCAACTTCATGCCTTCTTTCTCTTCCTTTAGAAAACAGGCAGACACAAAAAGAAACAAACCAGAATTAAAAAAAAAATAACAAAGAGAAACACACACACACACACACACACAACCTATAAAAACACACAATTGGAAAACACAATGTACAGGAAAAAAGACCAGTAGGACCAAAATAAAAATGCCTAAACAAAGTAATAGGAGTCAAAAAGTTTACAAAAATCATACTGAATTCATTTTGTACAATAGTTTTTTCTTTTCAAATAAAAAATATTTCTAGGTACTCAAGCTTATCAGTTTTTCAACTTTGCATTCAAGTGACCTGGACAGAGTCCTGTGTCTGTTTTGTTTTATTTTCATTGATTTTATCTTTTTATGGACATGATTTCCCTGTAACTCTTCATGACTTAAGTCTCTCAGAGCCTTTTCTGACAGATGTCATGGCTCATGTCCCAATACGAAGCTCAACAAAACCACCAAAGCTCTATACTATTGTCAGGATCCCTGCTGAATTAACTTCTTTTCCTTTTAAACTCTTCTGTAAACATAGTACTAGCTGGCCCAGTTAACTTGGTATCATCTACACTCTCTTTAGTGTTCAATAATGGTTGCTTTTCCTCCATTGTATTCTAGACTCTGATATTTCTGGGCACCTTTGTGGTGATAATCAAGAAACCCTAACTGCTCATTTGACCCTTCCATCAGATACAGATAGCCTTCACATTGCCTCATTTATATCAATGAGGGATAAGTAGTAATATTATTTCATTTCTCTGCTTCCACGGCACTCAGGCTGATCCCTCATATCACATAGCCTCATCGTCTAGGCTGTGGGAGGCTTTTTCATTTGCTGCTTAAAAGTCTTTGCCAATTCAAGAAATTCTGCTGGAATTATTGTTTAATTACCATAGTTTTCTATACTAAATATCATTAAGGCCTCTATTTTCATATTGAACTATAGACAGTTCTTTTTTCTCTGTTAGGAGTTGGGGCTGAGGAGTACCACCTATCACTTTCACACCTCATCTTCATTCTCTATTTATTTCCATGGAAGAATTTTACAGGTGGAATTGGACACCCTCTAAATTGCTGACACTGGGAATCAAGCTAAGGCATCTCGTATCTTCATCGTTGCATATGATGCCACCCAACTTTTCCCACCCGTTCCCATAGAATGTCTTTTGAATCCATCTGTTTCTTCTCAGTTTCCATATTTTCCTTCTGATTTCCTGATTTTTTTCAGTGTCCTTTCAATTAATATTTTCACATATGCTCTTTCTCAACTTGTCCATTTTATAAAGAGGAGTATTTGAGAGATAAAGTCTTAAGGTGAAAATTGGATGTGGTGGCAGGCACCTGTAATTTCAGCAGTCAGGAAGTGAAGGTAAGAGGAACAAAAAAATCCTAAGTCGTTCTGGGCTACATAGTGAGTGTGAGATCAGCCTTGGCCACAGAGACCTCATCTACAAACAAAAGAAAAAGGAAAGGAAAACAAAGAATGACCAAAAAGAGAGAAAAAAGAAAGAAAGAAAGAAATAACAAGCATTAAGACGATAACTCAGTTGATAAAGGGCTTGCCTTGAAAACACATAAAACTGAGAACTTACATAAAATTCTGAGTATGATGGCACATGTTTATAATCCTAGTGCTTGGGAGTGGGTGAGGAAACAGATCCCTGGGACTCACTGGCCCGCCAATCTATTCAACCTGAGATGTTCTAGGCCAATGAGAGAGCCTGTCTTTAAAAAAGAATGCTGGGCCAGCGAGATGGCTCAGAATGTAGAAGTGCTAACCAGGAAAACCTGATGACCTGAGCTTTATCCCACATCCCATCCTGAAAAGAGAGAGCCAATTCTTGAGTGTTGTCTTCTAATCTCAAAACACACACCACTGTGGCACAAGTGTGCCAGAACTCACTTCACAAATATACATGTGCACATCCATATGCACATGTGCATGTGCACACACACACACAAACACACACACACACACACACACACACACACCACTAATTATAAATTAAATTGAAAACTTTCAACGTGGAAAAAGTCGGATGGGACCCAGGGCAGAACACGTGACATTTGATATTGTCTTCTGGCCTCTACCTACATATGTACACATATGCACCTACACACAGATGCACAGACATTTACACTGAAAGTGTTTATTTTCTTATATACCATCTTGATAGCTTCAGAATGCATGCAGAGTAAAATTTAGTGTTTGTGAGGGCCCCACAAGCCTGGTGTTGTGGTCCCTGCCAACTTCTCCGGAACCAGCAACACCGCTCTCCTTTGTGTTTTGTTTGCTATAGCCATACTGATTCTGCTGCTGTGTCAAAATTCTACCTCAGGAGTGTTCCTATTCCTTTCCCGTGACTGTTGTGAGTGGCTGTCCTTAGATTTAAGCAACTGCCATGTTAGGGAGTTCAGCTGTGTCCCCTTGCAAAAGGATGCTCTCATCTGGGCCTTTGAACTATTTACATGACCTCAGAGAGGACTGAAGGCATCATGAGACTCTCACTTAAGTTTCTAGCCTCTCACCACTGCATATTATAGGCTACTCCGCCTGGATTGCACATGTCCTCTGAAAGTGGCTAAAGTCTATACGCTGCAGGAGATTGCTGTTGGAGTGGCATGAGATGGCTGCACATATGGTACTACAGGAAAGCCCTCCTCCCTGCTAAGTGAAAGCTTTCTGGGTGCTGTCTATTGGGAGAGGAGGGCCCACACCTCCTCTGAGGAGTAAGTAACTCCTCACTGGAAACCCAATAAATTCATTGGTTCCCCAGAGTGAACGTTGGTAGAATCATGTTTCAGTTTGTTGTTGATACAGTAGTAGGGTGCTGCTTACGACCTTGACTCACTTAGAATTCAGCTGCAGTTCACCCTCCATGAAGGCTTTTTCTAATCCCTGCACTGTAAACACAGGTCTCTCTCCCTCCATCTTCCTTTCCTTTCCTTTACAATAACTATGAACATTCTGCAAAATTGGATTTATTTTCTACTTTTCCACTTGTCAGCAAGCTCCACAAATGTGAGTACGGTGCCCTCTTTACCACCACCTACATGAATTAACATCTGTTTATGAGGTACATCTATTTAATGAATGTTTATTTGTTTGGAATTTTAGTAACCCAAGTCAAGTCCTGGCTCCTGTACTTCAGTAACTGTGAAAAACTGGGCAAGTTACTCAACCTTTTCCTCAGTTTACCTAATTATAAAAAGACGGTATCAGGAAGCTGCTGGGAAACTTTAGAGACTCTCTGGGAGAACAGTTTACACCACATGGGAGATATTAAGTGCTACGTGGTTTTAGATGATAGTCATATCAACTGGGGGCTTCTGACTTGACGTGTAAGAGTGTTCAAACTTGGAGAAAAGTCAAATAAAGGGTCTTTATCATTTCTACATAAAGTTACATAGTTACTTATTGACTGTGACAGTAATCTTATAAACTTGCCTTTTCCACAATTATACTATAGAAATTCATGAGTACAGAGGACACTGTTGTTGCATAACCCATTTCTTTTCTTCCTCTGACTGATAACATGCTTCCATCCCATCCCGCCGCGAAGGACTCATTTTCATCCCAGTCTAACTAATGGCAGACTGCATTCCCAGCTCAGTAAGATTCAGATTAATTGAACAGTCATGGAAAATCCACTCTATTTTGTGGTATTTGACTCGGCACTGGGCATAAAGCTTAGTTCTTGTCAGTGAATAGAAGGGAGCTGGCATGAAGGCTGAATGGAGCTGGGGGATGTTTGCTCTTATAAGAAGGATCACAAGAATAAGCCATCCCTCCTCTGTCCACACCTTGCCTGGAGCATGCGCCTGTGCAGCTGTTCTGTGACATAAAGTGGAGATAGATTTAGAAAGAGGTTGCTACAGAGATGCCCCTACAGAGGTACCACCTAATTACTATTATTCCATGTCTAATAGTCACTGCTTTGGTTTGGGCATAGTCTGTACCCACTGAAACTCATTTCTCCTTCCAGGTCCTGGCAGTAGGAGGTAATTTCCCCTAAGATTTAGATCTAAGGCAAGACATAGTGTGTTATGTAGCATTTCAACCAAAACTCAATGGCTCGTTAATTCTTCAAAGGCTGCATGGCCCTGAGGCTAAGGGCCTTGGACTGCCCTTTCACCTTTGAGAAAACATAGTGACATTTAGTTGTTTATTAGAAAAAAATTGTTGGGGGGCAAGGAGGGGGAAGTTTGAAAACATTTCTGCCAGTAAACAGAACTTTGCATTTGAGTTTTTGTAGGTGGGTGGAGTGATGTAAACTCACCACTCCCAGTGGCAGGACAGTGCCACAATGGGTCTAGTGAATAAGCTCTTGTTTCCACAACAGTATTCTTCCACTGCCTTGCCAGTTGGAAAACATCAAGTGTTTTTCCTCTAGAGAAAGGGAGTCAGTTCATTTCTTCAGTGTACCACAAAACGTCCATTGCCCTGGATCTGTAGCCCTGCATTGGATGATTTCTTTTACTCAGCCCTAAGCCCAGAAGTCTTAGGAAACTCTGAAAAGGATGTAGGATTTTCAGGCTCATCTGAACAGGAGAATCAAAAGCCACATTCTATCAAGCCTGTGGGCAGTGCAGTTAGTGGAAGGCTGAATATTTGTGGTCCAACAACATTCCTCATATAGTTGTCTTACTCTACACTGAGGCCTGTGTTTTCTTCAGTTCTTCATTCACAAAGTTATTACAAAAGTTTATGTTTATAAATTTTCTCTGTGAATTTCAAAGTATAATATATAGTATTTCAAAGACTGATACATAATATTATATGCAAAATATAATATACAAACATATAGTTCTATGTAATATATAATATATCTTCCCATCAAGGCCTGGAATACAGGACCTTGTGTAAACATAGTACCACAGAGCCTCCAATAGGATAAATTTGTATTATTTTAAGAGACAGGAACAGTTTCATGAGTCATCAAATTGGAATGTGAAGAGTTGTGAACGTGGACTTTGTCCATAGCTTCTGAAAGCCTGAAGGTTGATTTGGGTTTGGAAAGAGGTTGTCTGAGGTCCTATTGCTCTGAGTATTCCGCAGTATTGGTGGATTGGGGTCATACCCACTGGAACTCTTGCAGGAGGCAGAGAGGAGCCTAAATCTGATGTAGTACTCAGTTCTGCTAAAGAATTTACCCTGGATGAGACAAATTAATTTCATTAAAAAATGGTACCCACTTGCCTGATGTTGTAAGTAAGCTGTGGTAAGGTCACCAACTCTTTCTTCTTACTATTCCACTGACTCCTTGATAAAGTCGGGGGAGAGAAGAAACTTTAGAGTCTATTGTGTTTTATGTATTTTTAATACTCAGTACAAAACAATCAGTTCTGCTTGATTTATAGTTACTTATATTTTTGTACTTGTGTTTCTCCCCTGCCTCCAACAAGAATTGGAAAACAAAGTTTATAGAATGGACTGTTTATTTTATTTTATTGGTTTTTAAAAAAGATTTATTTATTATTATGTATACAGTGTTCTCCTTGCATGCACACCCACAGGCCAGAAGAGGAAATCATATCACATTACAGATGGTTGTGAACCAAGGTATGGTTGCTGGGAATTGAACTGAGGACTTTTGGAAGAGCAGGTGGCTCTCTTAACCACTGAGCCATTTCTCCAGCCCCCTTGGAATGGACTTTTTAAAAGCTTTCTCCAGCCTTGTATCTTACCATACATTGGATAGACAAGTGCAAGAGCTCACCAGCAAACGTTCTTTCACATCTCTTGATTCCTTTAGCTGACCTACCAGCAGCTAGCGCACACATTTGTTTTAAAACATACACCACAGCAATGCAAAAAGAACCCCAGTGTGATCTACATGCATGAACTTAATATGCTAGTAGCCCTGTTAATAAAAAACAAAAGAAAAATGAAAAAGTAACTTGAATAATATATTTATATAATGCTTTATGTTTTTGTAATATTATCAACCTGCAATGTAAAGCAGCATGTGATCAATGTGGAAAAAAAATTAGTAAGGTGTTTAACACTCTGTTTTTCATAGGAAGCCTTTCATATCCACTACATATTGGTGCTTAAAATGCATCTCAGGGACATCTACGCTTCAAGCGCAGATACCCATATATTTCCATTGACACACAGAATGGACATGGCAAACATAATTAACAAGACATTCTTTTCTATAACTCATTTCCCATGGCAGAATATTTTCCATCTGTTGTGCATTATTTATACGTAAATTCCATGAGAGCAAAGATTTAGGCTACATCTCTAAAAGCAAGAATAGTGCTTATCATGCAGCAAGAACTCAACAAATACTTGTTGGGCATGTAGCTTATATGTAAATGAAAGAGCATAGAAAGCGGTTGGGGCAAGATGGTACAAGATATAATTGTGGTACTTGGAGAGTGGAGGGAGGAGGGTCAGAAGTTCAAGGTCATCTTCAGCTACGTAGAGTTTGATGAAGTCCACCTTGATTACTTAAGACTGTCTCAAAGAATGAAAGAAAGAAAGAAAGAAAGAAAAGAAAGAAAGAAAGAAAAAGGAAGAAATAAAGAAAGGCTGAAGTTGCCTTGCTGTCTCCCTGATGTGCCTCATATGCTCAACCAGTGCCTGTTTCAAGATATTTGGTCTTGGAGTTCCCATTGTGTATAAGGCATTCCCCTCAACATCCAAACAGTTTGCTTCTTCAATTCCAGCCTTTCTTTACCATATTATTTAACACTGACCCCCAGACCCTTAAGCAATTCTAATTTACTTTTCCCATGTTATAACTGAAATATATTTCTTACTTACATTACTATCTTTTATTCTTAATTAGGTTTTATACTTCATAAGGTCAATGGTTTTGTTGATAATGGTCTGTTTGACTCACAGTTGTATGACTGCTACTTACACAAATATGGGCTTTAGTGGCCATTCAGTAAATATTAGAATTAAATAGTACTTAGGAAAGAATATTGGTATTGAGGAATCCTAGCTTCTATTTTGACCATGTCAAGACTATCTATGTGGCTCTAAGCAAATACAAAACACTAGGCAAAAAGTTATAACTGATGGGCACTATCGTTGACTGAGTGCTAATTCATGTCCATTTCATGTCAGCAATTATACTAGTTATGGCCACCATGGGTATTCTTACTCGTTTCTTTTGGGAGGTTAGGTTGAAGAAGGCTGAATTTCATCATCTGTAAAATGAATAAACTGGAGCTGAAGAACCCCCAATGTTTCTTTCTCCCTCTAAACTTCCAAGATAACTACGTGTTTCTGTTAGTACAGATCCATTTACTTACTCACCATGACTCCAAGGAAGGCAGGAGAGTCTCAGAGCTTGTTCAAAAATACATGCTTCATCTGACTGTTAGGTAAACTCTCTTCTACATCTTGGAATTCTGTAATGTTCATCTAGTGTACCAAATTTCAGGTAAAGTCTATGGAGATCAGA
This sequence comes from Acomys russatus, assembly GCF_903995435.1. Taxonomy (NCBI): domain Eukaryota; kingdom Metazoa; phylum Chordata; class Mammalia; order Rodentia; family Muridae; genus Acomys; species Acomys russatus. Next base: position 46,497,267 of record NC_067140.1, on the reverse strand, counting down.
GACCCCACAACACATTCATTATGCTTGTAAATAACTTCAAATATGGAGCAGTGTGGAGCAAAGGTCTTGTATTTTGCCAGAAATTCCATGGCTAGTTATTTCCCACAAAATGGAGTTTGAGGCGCATTCTTGTTTTTATAGTAGGGGTGGGGTGTGGGACTGTTGTCACCAATGTTCTTTGCCTCCAGCTCAATAGTATTTCTTTAGCAGCTTGTCACAAGAAAATTGGGTTCTGATAAAGATTCACAAGACTGTCCTCGTACCACAAAATAGTCAAGTGGGGACTGAAAGGACAAGAGTGATGACCTGAGACAACTCTCTCATTTTGCAGAACAGAAGGAAGACTCAGGAAAGGTAAATCACATACCAAACACACCCAGCCAACAACCGAGTGGGTTGAAAATATGACCAGCAGTTTCTTAGTTCCAAACCCAGTACATTGTCCATTTTATAGCTGTTCCTCACCGTGAGCCTGAGGAACAGGTTCCTGTCTCAGTTTTTATGTAGAGTCTTCTTTTCCCTCATAACACATATGGTAGAAGAAACCTAAATGTATAACATATCCTCATGGTATATTAGTTACTTATCTCATTGCTGTGTTCAAATGCCCAACAAAAACAATCCAATAAGGAAAAGTTTTGAATCACAGTTTAGGGTACAAGAAAATCACAGTGCAAAAGTCTTGGGCCTGCAGCATCCATCAGCTGGTTGCCCTGCATGCTCAGTGAAGCAGGTGCAGGAGTGCTGGTACACAATTGGTTCACTTTCTCCTTTTAATTCAGTCCAGACCCATGTCTAGCACATTTTGGGTAGATAGTCCCATTTCAATTAACCTAATCTAGATGATCAGATATTTGTTTCCCATGGTGATTCTAAATACCATCAAGTTGACAAGATTAAGCACCACACATGGCATATTCAAATTTGATAAAAATCAAATAAGATTTTGCACACAAATAAATGAATGTTATCATAGGGTTAATTGCATTACCAGAATTTGTAAATGGCACAAATATGCAAAAGAGTATAAGCAACAGACTGAGTTATAAGTGTTTCTTTGCATTTGAGATAACATAATAGCAATGGATAGCTCTGGTTGAGTCCATTTACATATTTTTAGTGTTTCAGGAACTGTGTGTTAAGTTTTAGGCTACAACTCGGATGCAGCCATGTGTTGTGGTTGATGTCTCTGTGCCAGCTGTGTGTCAAACTTGGGATTGTTGTGCACTGAGCTTCTCTATGAAACAGAGAGTACTGTGACACCCTTTAAGAAAAAAAAACAATATTATTTTTAAGGATTAGGCTTTTAGTGTTATGTTGCTTCCCGAGTTCCGTTATGAGTCCTCAGTGAACACACACTCTCACTTCATTTTAGCTTTATTGAAATACATCAACAGAGGCACTGAGATGCTTATTTTATTCACTGCCATTGGCACAGTTATGCCAAGGATAAAGCAATGGTGTCTGAAATATTCTAGAATCTCAATAAATATTTATTTAATGAATCAACTCCTTGAGCTGTGTGCCTGTATTGTCCTCATTCTTCAGACTGAGAAGCTCAGCATTTGCCTTTGTTCTCAGAGCTCATGACTCAGACATGTGATTTGGTGGCATATTAAAATGTAGGATAAACATGCTCATTACCTTGGTGCTGATAGTTTCACTGTGTAAAGCCAAAGCTCCTGAAAATTCATGTATTCATCTTTTTAAAAATAAGAGTAAAAAGTCTAATAAGGCATCACAAAAGCCAGGCATGATAGCTTATTCCTGTAATCTTAGCACTTGCAAAGGTGAGATGGAAGTATTATCATGAGCTTGACGTTAGTCTGGACCACACAGTCAATTCAAGGTTATCCTGGACTACATAGCAAGACAAAGTCTTACTCCCTCCATTATATACACTGTAGCTAATATTCAACTATTCAAGAAGCCAAGGCTAGAGCTCAAAAGTTCAAGGCAACCCTAGACAGACCTGTCTCAAAAAGGTAAGAGTACTTGAAATACTTTATTCCCTTTATTAACAACAAACATCTTTGTGGCTTTTAAGCATGATTTATTACACGTTTACATAATCCACAATGTATATAAAAATAAACTATGGTTGATTTTGTCTAAAAGACAAAGTAGTTAAACCTGAGATAATAGAGAAGGTTCTAAATCTGTGCTAATTAATTTTAATAATGGTAATAATCATTAAATTTCCTAATGTGGCTACTCTTACCATTCTAAGGTGTACATTACTAGAGACATACTTGATACCTGGTTGGGATACATCAGTGTGCTGGAATAAACTGTGCACCATACAGAACACTGAAGGTGCTAGGCCTCTAATAATGCATTAAACGAGTTTAAGCAAAATGAGTATGGCGTAAGTGTTGCACATAAAACATTGGAGGGATGTCTCACATTAGGATGGATTGCAACAGTACTGAAACTACCTGAAAGTTACCCAAAACCATCAGATAATTACCACAACCCTTGATCTCACTCACCAGGACACAATGAGTGGGAGGAAATCTAATCCAGGCCGGTAAACTCCAAGTGGCCTCCAAGCACCCTCAGCCCAGGTAGGAAAGGCTAGATGGTACATCTGCCTGACCTCAGGGATATTGATAGGGTCCTTTGCAGGGGAAGAGAAAAATTTGATCTGGCATTTGCCTGCGACTGTCCCAAGGGATGGTGTGTATTCATGAATAATCCAGAGGGAATTCAGAACCCCAGAGTGTCTGCAGCTCTGAAGTCCACTGGCTTGGTTAATGAAGCAGTCAGGCTGCAGGCTGGTGGGAGTGACCTGTGGGGTCAGCTCAGCCCAGCACAAATGTCCCTACTCCTGTTCTGCAGTGTCTCTGCTCTATATAAACAGAAACATGGGATATTCTGGGAGCGTGGTAGAGAAGGGGAGAGGGAGAAGGAGAAGCAGTCAAGAAGGATTCAGATAAGACCTTTGGGACACAGGATCTTTTTTGGTCTGACGACAAATCATATGGTAGTGAGGAAATGCGTCAGACCCAGTTACTGGAAAGAGTCAAACAGTATGGTCTCAATGCATACCTTATATTTCCACTAATAAGAATCACTGGAAATCATAAAGTGAAAAAAAAAAAAACAGTGCTTGTTTTAAAAACTGGAATATGTTAAGATAAGAATGGCACAGGCCACAGGAGTTATTCACTTTTTGTTGGTTTTTGGCAGTTGAGCCCACAAAGGTATGTCTACATGTGTAGATATACTTATGGACAGAATAGAAATGGGTCCTGACTCAGTAGAATCAGTGGATATGTCTAAGACTAAAGAAAGCAACACTGCAGCAAAAGAAGCAGACACAGAGATCTGAGTTCAGATCTGTCAGAATCCCTTTCTAATTGTGTGTCTTTGAACCATTTACATCACTTAGCTGGGCTTCAGGTGTATCACCTGTCAAGTAGAGTTGGCAATTAATGGTTTTTAGTGCTAAGGCATGCCGGGATTATAATTATATAGCACAATGTAGACAAACTATACCTATAGATTCTATTGACAATGACTAGCTACTTATGCAAACATGGCAAAACCAACTTTTCTGTTTTCTTATTCATTCACATGTCAAGTGGAACTAGTAGAAGCCCCTGATTGAAATAGGAAAGACCTCCTGAATATGAGTGAGTGTTGAGAGGATGTCATATGATAATATAAATAAAAAGCTACACTTAGTGTTTGGCACAGAATATCATTAAAAAATATTAGCTGTGATTATCAGCTAACAATAGTGAGTAAATGGAAAAACATGGAAACTAACAATCTATTAGTTGTTGCTTGCTCTGTTTTTAGTGTACAAGCCCCTCACATAGTTTGTTTTTCCAGCTGGTTATTACTGGGAAGTCAATATAATGTCAGTTAGTCCGGTAGATCTGCAATGTGGGTCCTTGGTAGTGGCATATGGCCTTGGTGCCAGGAGATCCTCTTCTGGATTGACACTCTTCCTTCCTGCTGTAATCTACTCTGCAGATCAGTTGACCATCTCACTGTGCCAGATGTTACAGGAATTCCGACTCACTTGTGAGGTCTCTCTCTAGCTCCCATGTCATGATTTCGTTGCAGCTCATATGCACCATGTAACTCAGTAAATCATGGCAGCCTTCCTATGCTAACTGCAGCAGCTCATGTGAAGTGAGCCTGTTACAGTACGTGAAACACTTTCATGCACTCTGAGCCCCCTAGAATATGTGTTCTTAAGAGACGAGATCAGCGTGTTCTGTTTATACCTCCCCACTCCCCCGTCCCCCTGACTGCCCAGGCTCCTAGAAGAAGGCCTGGCATGCAATAGACAGTTAACACACTTGGTATATGAAAGTACTGTGATTGTCACTGCAGCTCAGTGACATGAGAAGGGTGGTTGTGATCCCTACCTTCCACATCTCTAACAACGCAGAAGGTTCAGTATAGAGCTAAGAAGACAGCCTTAGCTTTTAAGTCCATCCTCCTTCCAAAGAACCCGCCTTAACCATGAGCATATTTCCCCAACTGTGTTTCAAGTTTGTCAGCAGTCTCACTGAGACTCCCCACTTCAGTGGATATAAATACTTCTCACTTCTCTCTGTCATATTTCTCATGTGGGCTCTATACTTGAGAGTCTTGCTTTGTTTTTGGTTCTGGGCCACTTTGGCTTCAGAAAGTGACTTGGCCTTTAGTTTTCCCACATAGACATTTGCTCATGCTCTGTTTCTGGAATATTCCCCTACCAATGCCTGGCTATGCTGGTATTGCCAACTCTCTTAACAACCACAGGTCCAGTGTTTCAGTGCCAATTCTCCATAAGGCACACTGTATCTGGCCTATTGGACAAGGTATATTCACAAATATTTTGAAGGCATATGTCTTATGGTTGGTGGTTATCAAAAATTGCAAAAGAAGAGAATTTTACATTCTGCTCTTCAAACTGTGCATTGAAAAAGAAAACCAAGCCTGTTTTTGCAAATATTATTTTTACATTCAGCAAAAATATTTTGAATTTGGAAATTAAAAAAAAAACATTGTTTTTATCAGCTCAGTGAGACACCCAGGACACACTTCAGTAGGTCACACAGAATGCCAGACAGCATTGTCTCTGAATTATCCCCTCACTCAAGGTGGTACCTATGGTCTCTTCAGTCCATTCCTGGTAGCTTTGCTCAGTCAGTGGCCCTTTCTCGTCACCAAGCTCTGTTCTTCTATCTTACTCGCGTCTGCTCTCGACGGCTTGCACATTCCTCCATGAGGCCCCAGTTGCTCAGTAAGTAACATGAAAAAATGAAGTTCCCCCTGTATATGCTCATAGGGTATCAAGTCTCTTCTTGATGACCTATTATCCTTTCTCTGAGTGCCACCAGGCGTCTCCATCCAAGGGACATGGTCAAATATGGGGCACCAGAGTTTGTGTGAAAGTCAGATCTCCTTCTCCACTTAACGGTGGAAAATGTCTTGTCCATCGGCTAGTCTGGGTAGGGGTTCGAAGTTTACTGTCTATATTTTCTTTGACTGGTGTCATAGTTTGAGAAGGGGGAAGCAGGAGGGAGGGAGGAATGGGAGAATACAAGGGATGAGCTAACAACTGAGATGTAATTTGAATAAATTAATAATAAAAAAGGAAAAAAAGGAATAATTGGTTAAAATGGAAAAAAATAACAAATAACAAAAAAAAAAAAAAAAAGAAAAAGAAAAAACGAAGTTCAGATTTGTCAGGGGAGGATGAAGCAGAAATTCGGGCTGCAAAGATGAGATGGTGGTAATATAAAGGGCACTTCTACAACACCACGGTTTCTGTTTTACCGTGAAATGAAATACTGGGTTTTCGGTATCATGAGGCAAGTATCTCAAATAATGGTTTCTTGATCTCACTTAGAAGAAGTTCAATATGTTGTCTGTGCCCTGGATTTAGCTTCCTCCTTTATGTAAGGGCTATTCTCTGGCAGTATTTTACAGAAGAGATCGCCTAGGAATTTCTTGCTGATAATGTCTATCACAGGATGATTTTTTTAAAACTTTTGATTAGTGACTACAGTCAAGCTATTTAGTCTCATGAAACCTTTCATAATGGAATAGCAAACTGTGTCACTCAGCTAATCTTGCACCTTGCTCACCTCTCCTTAGCCCGGTTTCCAGTAATAAGTAATCGCTTCACTGCTCCATGAATGTAGCCTTACAATCATTGTTAATCACCACTTTCATTGTGTTTTTCTTCATGGATGCCGTTGCCTGTGGTATATAGAACACCCTCGCTACACTGCCTGCTGAGTGTGTCTGCCTTACCAGCACCCAGTGCTTTCTCCATCATTTTCCCTTTTAATTCTTCTTACTTTAACGCTATGATTCTGCTTCTCTGCCTACGTTCAAGTAAGACTTGTACCATTCCTTTTGGGGTATCTCTAGATGCACCCTTTATAATATCTCAGTTGGTACCCGATGCATGTATGCTGAAGGAATGCATGGGCACAAGATAGCGATGTTTAGGTAGTTACCTTGATGGATTGGATGCAGAGTGAACAAGGAAAGAAAGGGGGGAGCTCATTTTACTGGAAGTCAAAAGGATTAGCACTTGCATCATGCAGTATAGCTGACCACTCCCAGAAGGGAGACATCCAAATGTAAGATGCAGAACATTAAATATTGAAAGCAAAAGTTAAATATTAAATTTTAATATGAAACATTAATGCCAATAAACAAAACCAGCCAGAAGGGGGACAAAATTAGGACCAGGCCATGGCCAAAAAGGAGAGACTCATGGATTAGGCTGAAAGCTGACCGTGACCTAGACTTTCCCAGCAGGGCTCATTGGTAACAGTCACACCCATCAAATTTCCCGGGAGAAGCAAAGGAGGAGGGAAAAAGCCTTTTATAACCCACAGCCATAAAACTCAAGTCTTTCCTACAAAACAAAGTACAGTAAAGTGTTTCAGGACCGCCAAGGCTTCAGAACTTATGGTACACTGGAACAAAAATAGAGGCAGCAGTGAGGAAAATATGAGATTGCTGAACCCTTGGGGCAGGAATCCTATCTTTGTTTGCACTGTGTACTATGAGGCTTGTGTGCAGGCACTTGGACAGAATGAAAGAAGAGCCCTGAAAGGGGTAAGAACAATGTGCTTGTTCCTGCTGCTGCTGCCAATGGTTGTCTGTCTGAATGAGACATAGCCAAGAGGGCAGAGGCAAAACCAGAGCACAAGATCTGAACTTGACAGAGCTCAAAACTTAGGACAACTGAGGATATAGAACATTTAAATCTACCTCGACTGTTCAGGGGTCAATGGCCTAGCAACCATAGGGTGCTCCAGCCAAGCATGAAGTCTCATACATTGTATTTTCCATCAGAAAGCCCATGAGGTTAGCCAGCAAAATAGCCTTGAGGTTGGATGTCAAAAGTGCCTGGTTAACTTACTCTCACACCTAGATCCAAATAATACCTTTTATTTTTCTTATTCTAGATGGAAAACTGGAGCTGAAAGACCAGATCATATTCTTTGGTGGCTACTGTGGTGAAGTATTAAGAATCAAAATCCATGAATTACTTCATGGCTTTGACGCTGAAGAGTTAGGTTGAAACAGATGGCTGTTTGTCTTGTTTTAACCCTTGGAGGTGACTAGGGAAGTGAAGGATTCTGAAAGACAGAAGCCCCAGCACAGCAAGTGTCATATCACCGGTCACCCACATTATGGGAACTTTAAGAGGACACTGAATAAAGCCCCTGTCTCTGCCATGTGGTCCTTAAGCTTTGGAACAAACTTGAAAGTGTACAAGCCATCAAAAAACACACTAACAAGCTTCCCGTTCCCCAAGCTCCTTTTAGTTTCTGGGGAAATATGGATACAATGGTAATGAAGTGAGGCTAATTCAGCTAGAAGGATAATCTTCACAAGAAATTAGCAAGCATAAAAGGGGAAATGAGCACAGATTGGTGGATTAATTTTAACCATATGGAGGGACTAACTGATCGGTGATATCCAGTAACCCTATCACATGAAAGTCAATCAGGAGACAGCTTGGGGGAAATTGGGTTTTCTGAATGGAAACAAAGTAAGAAAATGGAAGCTGAAGTAGAAAAGCAGGGTGCACACTATGTGCTGTTTTATTCCCTCTGGGCTTCTTTATTCCGTATATTTTGGTGGTTTCCTTTTCTTCCAGATCTAGGCTCCCACCTCTTTTCTCCAAAATTTGTCTTCTTCAGGATAGTCATGTGACACTGACAAAAGTCAGTCTTGGGAGTTAGGAGTGTCTGATGAGTTTGAGAAGAGAACAAGGAATATCAGTATGGACAGCGTTTGCTTTTCTCCGTGTCCACAACCTCTTTCTCTATGTGGGATGAATTGTGAATATAAGTGGACTACTTGTTGAATGGTGCATTTCTTGCAAGTAAGAATGAGTGCATTTTGTAGTGGGAAAATATGAGGCATCATCACACTATATCAGTGACACTGAATCATTTTTGATGCCTCACAAAATGCAGGATAAAAAGATTAACAAGCCACAGGGTCAGAAGCAGAGGACAGTTTTCATACTGACTCATTGGATGACTCTCAGGTGAGGTCTCAACACTATCAGGCTTCAATCTCCATACCCCGAATTATGAAACCTGACGGATGATTCCCAAACCATACCCACAGGTCCCGGGGGCTCATGGAAAAGTGAAGCAAGATCCCAGGGAAGGTAAAGGCAAATGTGAATACTCACTCTTAATCAAACCAGTTTCAGCTCAATCATCTTACTTACAGTTTGGGCTTTTGTATAATAAATTATATTTAAAACTGAGTTTATGCTTCCACAAATTCACCCCACTGGACTATAATAAATAACACCTAATATTTAACACATTTCCTCTTATGAGTTGCTATTGCATACAGAGAGCCCATTTCCAAACATGAGGGAATTGTGACTTCCCACTCCGCCACCCCCCCCCCCCACCCCGGAAACTTCTTTTCTTGACTTGTCGTCAGTGAGTGAACAGATTGTAATCTGATTATTGAATCAATGGTGATGAAATCCAGGATATTAAATGCTAAGACTGATGAGAATGACATCACAGGCTGAGTAGTTTATACACCAGAGAGCTTTATCCACATGGTATTAGAGGCTCGAAGTCCAAGAGGAAAATAATTGGTCTAACTTTGAAGTCTCCTTTTGGTCATCGAATACACTCCTCTCTGCCTCATTTTGTTTGGCATGTGTTCTTCCCTGATGAGTGCTGTGTAGTCTCTGTTGTAATTTCTTCTTCACATGAAGTCACCTATAAAGGTTAAGAAGGCCCCATGACCTCATACAACCTTCCCAATCTCTTTAAGGGCAGCATTTCCAATACAGACATATTTTGAGGTTCTGAATTTGCAAGAGGAATGCTGCAATTTAGTTCATAACACCTGGTAGTCATAGAGACCACCCAGAGAGCTCTCTGTTTCTTAAACTGCTTTAATACCTTTGAAATAGTAATATATACACTTTCCAGAGGTCACGTGATTCAGAATGGACATATTCTTCTAGTCTTTTGTCGCATAAACAACTGCTATCAGTTCTTCTTATCATTCTGTTTGGGGTAATTTGTGAATATTCAAGCCAATAGTGTATCTCTCCCTTGTATTGTATATACTGAAGAGATTTATGAAAAAAAAAAAACTTTCCCTGGCTCAACTCCAGATTAATTAAATTAGATTGGAGTATGAGGCCTCCCAGATGTCTGCGAGGATAGGGGAGATTTGAGAAGCAGCCATGGGATCCTGCTGCTTACCCTGTAGCCTAAGGAGCAGATTCAGCACCAGCTGAGCAGTGTCCGAAATGCTGGCTCTCCAGCCCCACACACAGCCTCTTGATGAGAATCTACATCTTAATAAAATCTTTCCACGTATTTTGAATGCAGGCAAAATTTGAAACACTGAATAACTTGCCTTTTTACTGGAATTGCTGCTGGATCTACAAATTGGTGAGGAAAGGGATACACTGAATAGGTCTGACCAGAAGAGAAGGCAATGGCTGATACCTCCACAGGGAGAAGATGGGTTTTCATGGTAGCCTGTCATGGCCAACAAGTCCTGGGACTCCATGTCTCTTGGAAAAAAGAAGCGACAACCTCCACAGCTGGTTTGTGTGCCTTTCTCCTTTCTCCTGTAAGTGAACAATGCCTATTTTCGAGCTGGAAATTAAAAAGCTTTCTACCTCCTGTGACTCTAGTTCTGTGACAGGACAGTTGTTTGCTGGAGAATAAATGTGTGTTTACTGTGAGCTGGAGAACGGCTCCTGTAAACCACAGTGAACACATTGCTGAATTGGCAGCATGGCATTTCTCTGGCCTGGTGTAATAAATTACTGAGGCCATCATCCGTGGCAAATAACCTAGCTAGGCTGCCTTGCAGGCCCAGGAGAGAGAGAATAAGGCAGGCAAGTGTCATTTAGTCAATTAGCCACGGAAGCAGCATTTCTTCCTGGAGGGTACATTTTCCTCTCTTCAGCACCACTAACTCAAATGTCAAACAAGTTGTAACTGCCACGGATAACAGGCTAACTACAGCATTTGCTTTCTGTAATAGAGAGAAACAACTGGGCCATTTCAGTGTTACTGTTGGGGCTCTGGGATTTGGAATGGGGCCAGATGGGCTGTTTGTTAGCAAATTCTTTACTGTCTCCCTGCTCCTACACCACTGCTGCTCTTAGGCAGTGAAGTTTTCAAAGCCAGTGCTGGAGAAGAGGAAGTTTTGCGCGAAGTGACTGTGGTTAGATGTTGGCCCTAATTAAATTAGAGCACATTTCCAGCATCTCTAAACCCACCCCAAAAAGCTAATGAGGACTTGGATTCCACCCAAGCCTGAAATGAACTGAGATGCCCTTCATGGTCCCGTAACACCAGGTGTTCGCCTCAAAGAGGCATTTATGAGAGACACCAGTTTTGGCAATTCCTTTTGGCAACAGCAAATGATCCATGGGAAGTGACCACCTGGGGGGAATGGTAGGCGCCAAGAGCTTCTGTGAGTTGCCTAAGATCACTTGGCCTGCAGACGACTAGGATCACAATATCTCTGACACACGAGCTTCCAGAAGGCAAGGGCAGGTGCCCCAGTTGGTGCAGTGCCTTAATGTGGGGTCTGTCAGCCTTTTTAGAGGGGAGATAGAGAGGAAAGCCTGAGAGTCCTGGGTAATGACAATGATATCCAGGAGTGGACTCTACTCTTTCCTTTGCCCACCAGAGCACATCTGTCCCTCCGTAGGATATTACAGGAGGTGCGCAATCCAATCTAGGAGAAGACAAATTTCTAAGCAGTTCTCAATTTCCTTCATTAAGAGGATCAGAAGAGAGGGATGGTCATGAACATTAGACTTCTTCCCAGAGGGGATGGGTTAGGGTTAGGGGAATGTTGATGTCCATGGACTGGGAGGTGTATTAGCTAAGGAAGCCAGGAATAGGAGCACATGATTGATGAGTAGAAGTTGACTCCTTTGAGTATGTCTGTCTGAATGACAGAAGCAGAATTATTAGACTAAAGCACTGCCCACTGTGCTAAGGAGGCAAGCCAGAAGCAGAATTATAATAGAAAAGGGCATGGTGAGAAACAGAATACAGAGTCAATTAAATATATATAAATATATTGAGTTGAATCAGACAAGAACATGGAGACCAGAAGTAGGAACAGAGAAGCTGGGGAGGTGGCTCAGTGGGTAAAGTACTTGCCAAACAAACATGGAGATCTGAGTCTGATTTCGCAGAACCTATGGAAAGCTGGAATTGGTAGCACATGTCTGTGCTCCTATAGTGAGATGGGAGGCAGAGATAGAAGAACCCAGAGAAGCACCCGAGCTAGCATATGCAGCCGCTAGCAAGCGAGAGGTAGAGATCAGCTCCAGAGTGTGGCCTGAACCACACAGGGACACACATACCTGCTCTCACACATGAGCACACACACCACATACACCATCCACACACATGCACACCCGCATGCTGGTTTCTGTTTTTCACTGGCTTCCAGCGGATTAGGGCATGGTTTCTATTAGCTTGTTTAAGGGGCTAACTGAGGGGTGAACATAGTCTTGGACACAAATTACAAGTGTCTTACTTCCTCTTCTTGCCATTAACTCCGCTAAACTGTGCACAGAAGGCTGTGGTTTTAAGTAGGTCCCTCTTTACAGCTCTGGCCATTATGGGCCAATAATGCATTAATCGCATACTTGGGCATACGCACAATGGCTTGCCAAACCCTGATCAAAACCACTCCTTTTATTTCTCAGAGATGGGCAGAAGATTCATAAAGTGTGACCTTCACTGGAAGCCTGTTTCAGTTTCTTCACTTTGGCAATCAATAACTTAGCATGCACCATGTTTCAGGCATCATTGTAGGTACCATAAAGGTATTTACTCATTTAATTATGGCAGCAACACTCTAAGATGGGCACTGAGATTATTCCTAATGAGGCAGCAGAGGTATACAGAAATGAGGAAATTTTCTCAAGGTCATAACCTAGTGACAGATGTTAGAAACCTGACACACTTAATACAGAATTCTCTCTTGAGCTTAGTTTCCCACTATCAGTTAAACCTGTAGTATTTATCCTTAAATTGGTCCAGGAATTGGGAAAACACTTACACAGGAGATAGTTTATAAAAGCCCTCCACATGTGTATATGAAGAAGGTAATAGGGCTAAGCCAAAGTCATCTTGGCCGAGATTCTTGTGGAGCTCATGGGTACATTTTCAGAAACTATTTTGTGTAAGAAACATCAGTGCTGATTCATGTGAAGGCTACATAGCAAAAGCCTCCAGGAACAAGACTGTAACCAGAAGTCCATATGGCCTTGGTTGTACTTAGACTCTTACAAAGAAAACCGGCCTGAATCCAGAAGAAATGATTAGTGAACTTTGATTTCTTAGTTGTTTATTCCAAAGAAATATTCAATGAAATTCACTTTATAAATCACACAGATCTTTTATTTAAACAAAATTCTTTTTGTCTCTCATCTCTAATATATTCATACCTTGAAACCCTGGAACTATTTTCCACTCTCCTAGTTTCCTCTAAAACTGCTCTTGATGCTCAGATAGTCCTTTCCCAGAGAAGCGTCTGGAAATACTCTACTGTAAAGAGATTATGCAGTGCTATGTTCTTGAGAAATTTCTAAGACCTTGAAACCTGGTGTCAGGAATAAGTGAAGGTTAAAAATCCCATCTCCAAACCAAAGGTTCTCCTAGCACCGGTGTTACAGGGTCGTGAGAACTGTGTGTGAAGACCACAATATATATTCCTCAACACACCGTGACATCTTCCCCTTTTACTATACGTTTACTGTGCTGCTGCAACTTTCCTCTCCCGCATCTACCCTCCCCAGCCAGGTTTCCATTAAAACCCGCCAAGCTTCTAGCAGCTTCTAACAACTACAGGACTTTTTGGTCTCCTCCCCTTCCTCATAGAAGAAGGACTAGAAGCATGCACTTGTTTCCTGTTGGGTCCAGTTGGTATTTTCCACTTGCAAAACATTTTTAAAAAATAAACTCTCTCCTTAAACTCTCTAAAGTGTGTGAATAGGGCAGCCAGTCTATTCAAAATCAGAAACAACAGTTCCTACAAGCAGGATCCAGCAAGGGCGGGACTCCAGATATTCTAGTGAAGGGAGAGGCGTAGGCCTGGGATTCAGCTTGACAGCAACAAAGGGCACCTGGTGGCAAGGTCATCTGGCTTGCAGGAAGCACCCCAGTAAGCAATGAGTGACCCAGCTCCTAGCACTTTTGTGCCACTGACTACTCAGGGATCACTGGCTTCTCTGAGCTTCATCTCCTTTTGCGTGGCCAGTGATTAAACTCCCCAGCCAAGAGCCAAAGACCCCAGAAATGTTGCCTACTACACTGTCTAGGAAGCATCCTATGGGAGAAAGAATGAGATGTGTCTCATTTCAGACTCTGGGTCATCCAGTTTCCTTTCCTCCTCCAGCATTACACTGAAGAATAGTTCACTTTTGCTTAAACAGGGTTGAGGTGGTTGGCTGTAGAGTTTACTTGCAAACCTGTTAATCGCATTCATGCAACGTTTCCTATTTGCCAGGAGCAGTGTTAGATACCTGTGATACAGCAGAGTACCCTCTTGTTGGCTTTGTCATACGCCTAGTATCCCTTTAAATACTATAACAAGTTCCTAAAGTAGATACTGAGTAATTATTACAGTTATGGGGGGAGTAGTTTCAAGACAGGGTTTCTCTGTAGCCTTGGCTGTCCTGGACTTGCTTTTTAGATAAGGCTAGCCTCGAACTCATGGAGATCTGCCTGCCTCCGCCTCCCAGAGTGCTGCGATTACAGGTGTGCACCACCACATCCAGCTATTATCAGCATATTAAACAAAGGACTTAGCAATCAGAGGAGGTGGGTTAGATTTGAACCTGGGTGACTGTTCCCAGAGCTCTCCCTCTCTTGATTTTTCCAAGGTATAGACTGTGAGCAGGTCTTTCCTTCTCTTCCCAAGCATAGTTAGACCTCTGGTGTCCTTGCCTCACTGAGCCACGTACTTTTAGATCTAACCTCTGCTTCTTTTGCTCTGGGGTTTGGCTGAGTCCTTTCTTAGTCCTTTCCAAGAGTATATTCAAGATGCTGACTTCTTTTCTATGGGAACTCACTGCTGAGCATTCTGGGACCTTCTCTGCTCTATCCAGAATGAATGAGTTGTCTCCTTCTTTTCCAGCAGGTCAGTTAAGCTGGGGACCAGCCCCATGGGCACCCTCCCCCAACCCCCTGCCCCCTGCTTCTAAAATTCCTGTTACATTAAAGTGCAAACTCACATTCCAGACCCACCACACCCAGGACTCTGAGTACCCACATTGACGTGGCACCACCTTGGAGCACAGACCTAGAAAGAAAAGAGACTATGGGGTTTGACATGCTTCATGCAGTCTTTGTTCACAGTAATCTGGCTGTTGTTCACATTTTATAGAAGCAGAAAGAGAAGTCAGGCCAACATCAAGCAACAGGTCCGTTAGAGTTTGAACAGTTGCATGGCTCAAATTTCCTGCCTGTTGTGGACATTTTTTTTTTCCTTTCTGTCTTTGTTCACTTTTGTTTAGCTTAGAGGTTTGTTTTGTTTCAATTTTTGCTGCTTTGAGACTGGGTCTCATAGTCAGCTGACTTTGTAATGCGGCGAAGCTCAGGCCTCAGGCCCTTCATTGGTGGCATGAGGGCCCCCACACACAACACGTGGGCGGTTCCTTACTTTCAATGATCTGTTCCTTAGCCTAGTTATTTGTTGGGAGTTTTCATGATTTGGGAGGCCGTTTTCTTAGACATTGGCCTAATGAACTTTTTCTTTCAACTTACAAACTTTTCCAACTTGCATCATAATTTATAAAATAATATGTAAAGTCATGGTTTGAGGGTTTTCTGTCCCCCATGGCATCCTCCTTTAGGCCTGGGTGCAGCCAGGAGCCACCTTTGAACACCTTCTTGTTTAGTTTATCCTAGAATCATCTCCCTATGCTGCTGCTGCTGTTGCTGTTGCTCTACTCATAAGCTTTAAGCCAGACCCCGGTAGGAGCGGCATCCCTGGTCCTTCTGGCTCAGTCAGCTCTGAATCCTCAACCAGGCCCAGCAGGGAGTTCTGTCTGCTCACACTATTGCCCATACTGACCCAGGACCCCCACTTTCTTGTGACCCACCACCTCAAGGTCCAGCAGGAGCCAGTAGGTTCAATCTCTCTCTCTCTCTCTCTCTCTCTCTCTCTCTTTCTCTCTCTCTCTCTCTCTCTTTCTCTCTCTCTCTCTCTCTCTCTCTCTCTCTCTCTGAGAGTCCAGCTTGTTTCCTTCTCGCCTCATTTCCCAATTACACATGCTCTCCTAAGTCTGATCCTTACCTGATGCTGTACCTGCCCAGCCCCCCAGCCCCCGCCAGTGTCCCTCTAACCCCAGGTAGGAGCTGGGTCTGTGAGCACCCTTGGTGCAGGCATGCCCATGAGCATCTTTTCTTTCTAAGTCTGACGGAGATCCACCCTCCAGGCCTAGGCCCCACCGGCAGCTAGTTTCATGTGAGTCTTCAGAGTCAGCATGGTCTCTGACCCCACTATGATTTTCTATGCCAGGACCTAGCTTTGGAACCTCAGCACGGGATTTTCATGGACTTACTCAATCTCATGACCCTCAAGACATGTGCATCATACTGGTTAGCAGTGACCGTGAGTCATACCAGTTTCTCCAGTCAATAATCAACACTGTGTATCTGAAGGATTGACTTGTTCATGTCTTCTATCTGTCTTGAAATAAAACAAGTTCAGGCAACAGGGAAACCTGAACCAAACTTCCACTCAACATAGGTAAGCTAGAATATGCTGTGAGACATGCACCCAATCTTTTTTTTAAAAAATTATTTGCTATATAGATTGATTTCATAACATGATCAAATGAATAGTTCATACACTTGTGTAGGTCCCACTGTTGCCCTCCTGTTTCCTTACCATTCTCCAGATGTGATATGAGTGGCAGGGATGGTGACGTCCAGCCTGGGAACTAGAAAGACAAGGGTCAAAGGGAGGGAAAGATGGATCCTTTGCTTTGCTATAGCTATCTAGCTACAAAGCCACCTGACTTTGGAAGCCAGCTGAGACAGTAGGGCACCTCTGAAGGACAACTAGAGAGTATTAGTTAGTTCTGTTGCTACACGTCTGCAGCCAGGTGGCTCTAAGCATTCCCTATGTTTTCCAGAGCTGTCCTGAGGATTTGGTGTGTCTTGTATTCAAGGCATCCATCTTAGTGCCTGGCTCATAACAGCACAGTACAATTGCTGAGTAAATACGGACTGTCTCTCCCTGACAATGCTGCTGCATTCCAGACCCCCCTCCTAGAAACAGCCTGAGTTAGAGAGGTCAAACTTAGTAGAGGAGAGAAGGTAATCCCTTCTCTTTTGCCTAACTCTCTGCCCATCCCCCAACCTTTATCCTACCTGCCTGGATCAGGGAGGAAGAAGGAAACCAGAGAGGCAAGGCTGGTACAGCTGGAAGCAGCACGGGATGTAAAATAATCAGAGAGCAGCAGGCAGGTATCGCTTTGCAGTGAGTGCCCTGGGAGGTTGTGTGGAAGTGAGAGACTGGGTCGCAACCATGAAACATTAGCACATTGACACGCGTGGCCTTAGAGGCAGAGGTTTCTCTGGTTACAAGAGAGCTTGACCTCTGCCCTTGTGCCTCAAAGCTGGTCAACAATGACCCTCAGCAGCAGATCTGGGGCCACGCTTTGTGTATAGGCCCCATTGCTCTAGAGAAACTTTAAACCTTTACTTAGCCATGACCTATGACCCTGGGGATACTTCAGGGGACCTACCTCCATGATGAATAAACTTCAGTGTGCCTGTGACATGCTAGGTGGTGAGGGCTGTTGATGTCAAAGCAACAGAAAGCTTCTTTCTTAGTCTTCTCTGCTCGGGCTTCACATTCAGCTGCCTAGAATAGCATCTCTATGAGATGCTAAGACTTTGTGCAAAGTCAAATTACTCTCTCTGAGTCAGTTTCTTTGTATGTAAGTAATGATAAATAAATCAAGCTGTCAAGGTTATAGGAAGTTTAAATAAATATTGCCTATAACGGCCTTGGGTAAAGTTTGTAGATAAGATCAGTAGAGAAAGAGAAAAAATACTTTGAAAAATCAGGGCAGATTTGAAAATCTATTAGAATAGTTAGGGAGGTGGTATGAGGTTCTTTTCTGTTAACGGGAGTGTGATAGTATCTCAGGATGCCTGTGGCTTTAGAAAAGCATGCATCAAGCTCCTTCCTTGTTCATCCTAACAAGGGCTGTGCTTGCAGATGTAAGGTCCTTCCCACTAGGAAATCTAACTAAAGTTAGAAGGCTGATACAGGTTAGGGGCTTGGGTGTGATCTTTGAAGGATGAATAGAGACGTGAAAGGTGTGGAGATGTTCAGAGCTCAGAGAGAAGCCTGGATAGGTTTCTCAAGTCTCATCCTTTGTGCGCACCTGTGCACTGATAAAGTCCTGTTTCTCATCTCTGGCCTGTCCTTCATCAACATTGTCTATGATGCTTCCCAAAGATCTTCACCTGCTGACAGGCACAGCCTGTAAAACTCTTTCCACACCGAACCAGACGTGATCTGGGTTAGAGGGTGTGACTTTCAAGGCTTCATAGTACAAAGCATTCTGGCTTCCCCCTGGGTCGTTTGAATCATTTGTTCTCAGGAAGTGAGCCATGATATTGAAGGGCACTCAAGAACCCCCATGGAGAGGCCTGTGCAGAGGAAGTAGGACAACAGCTGTGAGTAGGCCATCTTGGATATGAAGCCTCTCATACTAGTCAGGCATGCAGATGACTACAGTGTACATCTTGATTGATGCTGCACAAGGAATGGCTCATGAGCCCCACCTAGTCATTCAACATCTCAATTTCTAAACCATAGAAACTATGGGAGACGATAAGCATGTGCTATACTCCGAACGCCACTAAGCTTTGAGACGATTGACTATCACATATAACTAATATAGACGGTATCTAGAAAACTCAGCATAGGCCTCTATGTAGGTGGGAGGAAATTGAAGCTACATTTAGAGAGCCCATGTGTTGCCAAACCCTGGCTCACAAATATTGGAATCTCTTGAGACAACTTTTGAAAATATATATTCCTGGGTCCTGCCCAAGAAAATTTTGATTCATGAAGCCTGAACCCAATGAATATACATCTTTAAAAGTCCTTAGTATCTTTTGATGAATCGACAATTTAGAATCTCAAATAGCATCCTTATTATCTGTATCTGGGCTGAGATGGGAAGTGATCTATTAAAGCAGGAAGGCAAAGCCTGGGCAGAGGAAAGAGCAAATCTCAAAGGTCCCAGCATTGAGTTTGTGACGCTTGTCCCACAGTTGCGGGCTTACAGAAGAATTGAGATATGAAAACAGGAGGGCAACTAGGGGGCAATTTATTTCAGGTGTGGAGACAGAGCACAGCCTGTTTCCTCTGAGGATGCACTGGGTGGGCAGAAGCAGACAGGCAGGCAGGCTCCACTGCCTCTGTGGCTGGACTAACCACACCATCTCTGCACAAATGCACATAATAGCATTGTAATGAGCCTGCTGTGCTTTTAAGGTTGCAATGAAAGAAGATGGCTGTTTGGTTTAGGATGAACTTCCATCTGATAGTCTCAGCCAAACTCCATAGTACAGTAGCAACTAGGGTTGTTGTACTCATGTTTTGTGTGTGTGTGTGTGTGTGTGTGTGTGTGTGTGTGTGTGTGTGTGTGAGAGAGAGAGAGAGAGAGAGACAGACAGACAGACAGACAGACAGACAGACAGACAGAGACAGAGAGACAGAGAGACAGAGAGAGAGACAGGGAGACAGAGAGAGACAGGGAGAAAGAGAGAGAGACAGGGAGACAGAGAGAGACAGAGAGAGAGACAGAGAGACAGAGACAGACAGAGACAGACAGAGAGAGAGGAGAAATGAATGTGACAGTAAGGCTGTAACTGGAGGATAAAAAAAATACATGGTCACGTGCTTATGAAATATATGAACACACACACATCTGTTTGTGTGTTCCTTACTAGTATTATATCCTGTACTGCAGAAAGCCTACATGGTTTGTAGACACAGGAAGGATCTTTGATGTTATGCATGTTTCCTATCCATTCTTGGGGCTACGCATGGTGACTTACAAAGATGATGTCCCATGTTTGATCTGAATGAGGCCTGACATGGAGCCATCAATCTGGTGACTTGGTAAATATTTTCAGTATTCTAGTCACAATGAGCATTGAGAGCTCTACGCAGATCAAAGGCCTCCTCATGCCATGGTATTTGGGAGAAGAAAGCATGTAGCCAAATAGGTGTCCTGACAATGCTGGAGATGATCACCTGCCAGGATGAGCTGCCTTCCCATTGCTCTCAGCTCTCTAACTTTGGATTCTGGCTGCTCTCCATGTGGGCTACTTTCCAGCTGGGGTGGGGATGGGCTGTTTAAAGGAGATCTGTGTAGTGTTGGCAACTTGGCTACTCATCAGTCTCTGGCTTTAATGCCCTAGTTCTAGCAACTAATTGCTGGGGACACCAGTGACTGCCCCTCTCTCCTGCTTCCTGAAGTTTCTGATATATGTGTGTCTAGGATAGCAATTTATCATGTTGTATTACAGAAATTTGTTAATGTGCCCGGTTCCTCTGCCTCCTTGTCCTCAGCTCATTGTGACAGCCACTCTGCCTTCTTTGCTGTGATAATCTCACCCCTGGTCCTGTAGCTAGAATGTATGTGATGATGTAAGTAGTTTTTCTCATGACGGTAAATGTTTTCCACCCACCATGTCAGGTCATTTTGAGCATGACAAGAGAGAGCCCTGTAGAGAAGCCATTATTCTAAGCAAACAAATCCCACACAGATTTAAAGGGAGTGATTACAATGAGAACAGAGACATGCTTTATTAGGAGGAGATTATGAACTTGCTCTTGTGGCTAAACATGTTCTTGAATCCTAAAGCATTCACATTTAGATACATGCCTTTTGCCTTCACCCCAATTTCCTTCTAAAGTCCTTGCTCAGGAAATTATTGCAAATCCTGCCATTTAACCAGAAAGTATCCCCCCTTTAGTATTACCAGTTCCAGAAGTGGCAGACCTCCTGGCCCTGACTTCTAGCCTATGCTCAAATGCAAAGACAAACCCAAGTAAAGTTCTACATAGGTTTGTGTGTGGAGCACTCCACCTTCTGCCTCTTGTGAAGCCACTGACTCTCTACTCTGATTCTTCCTGCTGGTTCTATCAGAGTGGAGCAGCCAGCTCTTGTCCTAATCAGTGATAAGAGCAATAGCTATCCACAATGGAATTATAAAGTTACTATTAAGCGGGAGCCAAGTGTTGAAGACTCTCCCTTGTAAACTGAGGCTTAGATGAGTTAAATAAGTTACTTAAGGTCACAAGACTTTTCACGTCAGGAAGAAACACAGTGGGGTTTGGAGAAACTCAAGACAATAGCCTGAGAAACCTTGATCAGAGTTGGCTCACTCATGTAACAATAAGGAAAGCAATATCTGCCCCCCTGACTTATGACAACCTCCAACAGTGTTGCAGTCTCTGGCAGGACTTGCATATTGCAGTCTCTCTTCTTCTGGTTCTCTCTTGAGTTCAGGAATCCTGACAAAGAGGAAGCACAATGACGTAATTTCTGATCAAAACTGTCAGAGCTGTGCTTTCTCCTTGTCACCTCTTTATCTCACTGTCTCCAGAGGAGCATAATGAGAAATCTAGTATTCACTATTCTTTTAAAAAAATGTTCCTCATGACAGTAAATGTTTCCTCCCCAAAGCAGGTTAAACCACCGTGAGCATGACAAGAGAGCCCTGTAGAAAAGCTATTATTCTAAGCAAACGAATCTTGCACAGAATCAAAGGGAGTGATTACAATGAGAACAGAGACATGCATTATTAAGAAATTAAAGTAGAAATCAAATAAAGATTGAGAACTCTGAGTCTCAAATATTTAATTGTCATAATTGCCTAATTAAGAATGGTTTTTTAAACCACTCCTCCCCCTTATCCATGAGTACTAGGAAGGCTCTGTTTCCAGGAAGACAATTGCAGCACTTAGACTTACCATAACATGAAGGCTGACCCCTGGCAAAGCTCCCTGAAAGAAAAGCTATGCTGTGTCTTCATTCATTTTCTCATTTGGCAAACACGGAGTGTCTACTACTATACACAATTTTATAGGCAGCTCAAGGGATTGTACTCTGGAGGTCAATGAGTTAAGAGGAGGGCTCTGAAATCAAGGTGAACTGACCTATATTATTCAAAAGACTACTTATTCATGGCTTACCAAGTCAGGAGGGAGCCCATTGGTAACCTATACATGAAGTTGGGTCATGGCCAGAAGGTGGGTCAGGCTGTAGGGAATAACAAGGGCATAACCCCAGTGAGTCACAGAGCAGAGAAAGGTATAAGAACAGAATATGTAATTGGGAGAAGGGGAGCAGTACCATTTGAATGTGTAAATGCAGACACACTTCAGGAAAGCTCTGTGCTAAGTGTTGTCTGTCATTCTTGCTAGACAGCCTTTGGAGGGTAAGTGCTTCCATCTGACTTGCTGTGTGCTCAATGCTCAGCAGATAACAGCCTTTAAAATGTGACATTTCTCTAAGCTAGATCTTGATTCAAGTTAGGAAGGCCTTGCTGGCATTCAGAGAAGATGGGCACCTACTATGCCTGCCACATAGTAAATGCTCTCTAAAATATCTCCAGCAAATGAATGTCTGACTTCCTGAATGAATGAATGGTGAGCACTGTTGTACATTCTGGAATAGAAAGATGATTAATGTATGGTTCCTGCCCTTGAATAGCTTTGAGATAAATGAGGGACATAGATTTTGGACCAGTTAATGAGAACCAAACCTGCTCTGAGATGAGTCATACCATTTATCAAGCATGAGAGCTGGCATCTCATTTTCATTAATGTAGGTACTGCTGTCGGAATCATTTTTGTGGGTCTAGAGACTTTCATTCCCCAACCTGAGTGCCAACTTCCTGAGGACAGAGGCCTATAAAATAGTAGCTTATCAGTTTGCTTTTGCAGGATGAAGATGTGAAGGAAAGGGCAGTGGAACGTTCTTGAAATGGAAGACTTATCTAATGTTGTTTTCATGTTATATCATCTGAGCATCTACATACATATGGTTGTGGTATCTATATCCACATTTATCTCTTCACTTGACAAGTGCTTTTTCTCTGACATCATAGACATGTCTAAATATTCCTGTGGAATGCTTTTGATAAATCTACTGTAGACCCTGTGCCAGGCACTACACAAATAAGCAAGGTAGCATGTAACCTTATCTCTATCCTCAAAAGCTTTATTTTAATTGTGGGAAGAAAGGCTAGACCAATGGAAACAACTCATGTACATATCAAAAGAAAATGCCAGCTCTCATCATTGACAACATAGTGATCCACCGCTCCCATGATGTTTCATCACATCCCATCCTTGTGTACTACTGCTGTACTAAAAGAGTTGGTTAGATTGAAAACAGATTTACTGGATGTATCTACCTTCCTAACACTCTGGATAATAGCCAAAAACACCATGGCCCAAGACCATTTTAAAGAACCTCAAGGCAGCATGGGCAACAGGCTACATGAGATGTGGGTGGTCTGACACTGTACGATGTTGAAGGTGGGTCAAGGAATGATATCATTTGAAAGGAAAGACTTAAAGAAAGTCTTGATGGGTGGATAGAATTTTATGCAGAGCTAGGGAAAGTGAAGGGCTATGGTAGGGTTGCACAAACCTGCCTTAGATCAACATCACAATCTAAGGAGATTAGTCCTTTTGCATAGAGAAAACTGAGGTTCAGAGAAGTTGATTCATTTGCTCACAAATACTCTGTTCCAAAGTAGTAAAGCCAAGCTTGTTCCTTCTTCACCCAGTTCCACACAGAGAGGGAGCACAGGTCATAGAGCTAGAGCATAAGCTCGACTCCCTAATATCAATGAGATAGGGCATGTATCAAGATGGGATTGAAAATATTTTTTAGTACTAGCTGTTGCATTTGCTTTCATTTGGCAGAATTCTGCAGTTATTTTTCAAAGTGAAACCTCTGCAGAGTGAAGAAGAAGTCATGTGCCTGGCGACTTCAGTTATATTCAAACTGCAGGTCAGCTATTTACAGTTTCTGTCTTCTGAAATATGAAAGAGCTTCTCTGGAGAGAAATTACGAGAGAAACAGTAGAAACACAAGTGTGCAGGAAGAAAATAGTAGCCTCCTCCTCCAAGTCTATGAGAAGCATTGCTTTAACTTTTAGTAATCCAGTCAACGTGACGAAGAGCTCCCTGTAAAGCAGGCCTAGTGGCAGTTCTCTGTAACTCCAGTGCTCTTCCAGCTGAAATAGGACCTTAAGATTGAGGTCAGCTTGGGCTACACAGTAAGATCCCACCTAGGAACTAAGAAACAAGCAAACACAAAGGAATTCAAAGTTCCTATAACTCTTACAAAATCCTGGAGAAATTTGAGCACATATAAACATAGCAACTTGAAAACAGGGATATTCTTTTGTCTCCCTAGTCCTGTTGTGGGGGAACTGTTGTGAGGAGAACATTTGCAACTACTAAGCTAGCCTCTGGCATTTTCTTGAGATTAGCTCTGGTAACAAATATGACAAATTATTCTGCGTGTCTCCCATAAGGGAGAACATAGAGAAGAAACAGAGTCAAGGTTCAAAAGAGACTCCATGTTTTTAAAAGTAGATACAGAGGTGCTGAATAATTTACTTCATTGCAGGATCCGAGGTAACACTTGAAAGCTTCAATAAATAAACATAATGGGCTCCCTTTAAAAATGTATTGGTTGGCAATTTATTTACTCATGTATATGCACCGTATGGTATGTGACATGTTGTTCTTCCTCTGTTCAAGGAAAAGTACTGCATAGTATGCTTTAATAGGGGCTGACAGCTAATACCAAACAATATCTGTTCCGTACTTAGTGTCCTCATTCTGCACAGTCTTCCATGTCCGTCTTTCCTTCTCCTGGTTTTTTTTTCTTTCCTATTTTCTTCTCTTTCTTCTTTCCTTCCTCCCTTCCTTCATCTTTATTTCCCTTCTGTACCCTTTTTTTTTCTTTTCATTCTACACTCTAATTCATTTATCCATGCCTCAGTGAATGACAATAAATTTGGTAGCATGAGTGAAAATATGTCCAAGGAAGGATGGCATGTGATGTATATAAGAGATAATACATATTAAGGTCATGCAAAATTCATGGCACATTATTATGTTAGCAGAAACTTTCTGGAAACTCAATAGAAAATATACAACAAACGTTTGATTTTTTTTTTTAATGAATAAATTCACCCAACAATCCAACAATCCAATGGTTCTGGGTAATTATCCTAAATGGTGTGAAGAAAATAAATCTCTCTCTCTGAATATGGAAGATTGTTCAAAACAAATTTCACCATAACATTATTTGTTAGAAAAGCAATAATCATCTATATTTGGCTGCAACCTAAATTTTTTAAGTAGTAAAGTTATTATTCAGCTCAATTGGTAGAAAGTCTCCAGAAATTCGCTTAGAGAAAGTTAAGAAATAACCACGGTGTCAGGTCAACAAAGAAACAATTATGCAGAAACCAAGCTGACAAATCATGTTGAGTAACTACCAGAAAACATGCAATGAAAAGTATTATTTTGATCTGTCAGTCTTGTAGTTTATTTTCCATTGTTGAACACCTACTATGCACAGGTTTGCTAGATATTTAATTTTTGTTTTGGCATAAATGATCTTCTTTAAGCCCCTGTGAATTCCAAAAGCTTAATTAGGTTATAAGAATCCTGTTGAATGTCACTGAGATGGAACTCTGAGGAGAGAATTGAGGTACTTAAGATATTGGTGTCTAGAGACTTACTCATTGTCTCTTAGCCAGTTTGTTGTTTGTTTTATGATACCTGAGCTGACTTGATGTGAATTTGGGTATCAGCACATGGCACATAAAGTATTCAATCTCAGAGCCATGATACATGAAAGCAGAGGAATTGCTTATTTCTAGGTTACTGCGTTTATTTATTTCTCAGTAGGAAAAGGCTCTACACCATGAGAGTGGAACTGTAGCCATCAAGACAAAGGCTGCTCACTGTGGTGTGTCTAAAAGGCAGATGAGGACTATACTGCACCTACAATATTAACCCAATTACATTTTTTGACCATTTATACCAAGGCAAACTCAAACTGTGTGGAGGATTGTCATGTGTAGACTACTTTCCTTGCCTCTAATGCCATTTAACCAAGTCAGAAGCTGCCACTAAAGAGAAATGACCATGACTATATAGCGCATACAGGTTTTCAAAGCATGTCTGGATGCATTTTGATTCTCACCATAACTACCAACTAGACTAAGCAAGTTTCAGTTGCCTTGCTTGACTGGTAATGTGCTGTCTATGATAGAGCTGTAAATAGGTACCTCGGTGTTGAGAAGGCAGTTACGTACACAAGACAGCAACTTGAAAATATGTATACTCTTCCACCATCTAACTCCACTCATGATCAATTATCATCTGGAAAGAATCTAAAAACATGTAAAAAGCCTTGTGCACAAAGTCATGTGAACAATATTCATAATAACTGTTAATTATCAACATATCTAACAGCACAACAAAGATCTAGGTAATTATGGAATAGTCATTCTATAGTCTATATTTGAGCAAATAAGATCGTTTTTAAGAAAGATGTTTGTATTTATTTATTTAAATGTGTATGTGCTTGTAAGAGTTTATGTGCACCCATGCATGCCCAAGATTATGGAGGCCAGGCGGGGCTGTCAGATCCTCTGGATCTGGAGCTAGAGCCAGTTACAGGCTCCTTGGTGGGGGTATTAGGATCTGAACTATTATTGTATGGAAGAAGAGAAAGTGTTCTTAGCTGCTGAGCCACCTCTCCAGGTCAAGATGAAAGACTACTCTGTTCCCTAGGAATGCTATGGCAGATTGTACATGGTATGTCACATCACCTGTCAGAGCAAGCCATCACACATTTAACTTGGAAGCAGGGGGAGGAAGAGGAGGAAGGCCAAGGGGGAGAGGGAGAGATAGAGAGAGAGAATCCCACAATTCTTTTTGCAGGCATGTTATAGTTGACTCAAGACTGACTACAAAGCTTCCAAAGAAATATCCTACTATCTCTACCTTGGGGACCAGGACCCCAATCACAGTGGATTCTTGAGTGACATCCAAGCCATGTTCAATCTAAGAGGTAGCAGCCACTAATTCTATCATCAGGGCTCTATCCTCATGATCCAATTCTTTCCAAAGGCCTTTCTCTTAATATCACATTAATAGTTATGATTTTAACATGTGTTTGGTGGAGCTGGGGGTGGGAGAATGGATGACATGAGCATTTAGCCCATAGCATCTAGTAAGCACTTTGTTATTACTAGCTATAAGAGAGGCATCGGAACATCATGGTGAGTATGGCCACAGGGGAAAAATTGAGCAGATAAATTTGTAAAGAATATTCTAACCATTTCAGAAGTTTTCCATTTAAAAAATACACCAAATAGACAGACACACTCTCTTTTTTTTCTTAATTTATTCAGATTACATATCAACTGTCATACCATCACTTATATCCTCCCATTCCTGCCTCCCTCCATTCCCCACTTTCACCCTATTCCCCTTCCCTAGGTCTATGACCAAAGGGAATCTGATCCCCCACTATATGGTCATAGGCTATCAAGTCTCATCTTGGTAGCCTGCTTATTCTTTCTTTGAATGCCACCAGGCCTTTCCACCAAGGGGAAGTGGTCAAATATGAGGCACCAGATTTCATTTCAGAGTCAGTCCCTGCTCTCCACATAACTGTGGAGAATGTCCTGTCCATTGGCTAGATCAGCAGACACACTATCTTTAATTAGTGAGGTAATTTCACTAAAATATGCCTGAGTGTCATTGAAGTTTTTGAAGAAAGTAGGAATAATACTAAACACTCTAGGAAATGAATCAAGGTATCTATGGGATTAAGGGACAGACATTACTGTGTTACTAAAACTAAGACATTGAGCTATTAATACATGAAAAACTGAAACTGACTCAAGTTTGTTACTAGATTATTGTTGGCCATCTCAGAATACAAAGTTTCTTACAGCCACAGAAATAAATGGAAAATTATCGGAAAGGAAGCTGTGTTTTGTTGGCACATACCTGAAATCTCAGGATTCAGAAGCAAAAGCAGATTTATCAAATTTAAACCTAGGCTAATTTGCATAGTAATTTCTAGGTCAGCAAGGGTTACATACTTTGATCTGTTCATTTTGGAGGAGGAGGGATAAAGGGGATGAGGAAGTGAGATGGAAGGTGGAACAGCACTCATTATTGAGTATAGGGTATGTTTTATATACAACATAAATTGTTTGCATATATCACCCCATACTTATTTCTGCATTCTCCAGTTACAGACTCAGAAACACACACACACCTGTCTCAAGACCATACCTTTCAAAATTTTATTTGTTTGTTTATTATTATGTATACAGTGCTCTGCCTGCATGCACACCTGCAGGCTATAAGAGGGCATCAGATCATATTATAGATAGTTATGAGCCACCGTGTGGTTGCTGGAAATTGAACTTAGGACTTCTGGAAGAGCAGTCAGTGCTCTTAACCTCTGAGCCATCTCTTCAGCCCTCAGGCTCATATCTTTAATAACAATAAGAACAACTTAACGAGAGTTGTATAGTATAATAGTTAGGACATTCCAGAGTCAAGATCTCACAAAGCCGAGAGTCAAAAGCAAACAACCCACCTTCAAAGTTGACTGCAGATCACATCACTAAACTGCATCTATATAGCATAAATGCAAGTCTATCTCCAATCTCAGATATTTTTTGACAAAGTATCATCCTTGGTTTTGCATCTTTGCTTGAAGATATTCCATCATGGGAGATTCAGAATGGTCCTCAGGACTCAGATCTGGCTTATCCTTCAAATTACTGTCACCTCTACTATATATCCCACACGTGTCCTGGAATCAATGAGATATTTCAACCCTCTGAATCTGTTTCATTTCTGAAAATATAGTGAAAGACCATGCTAGCATAGCTTCCAGCTGGGCATTTTAGATGCCTTCATCAATCTCTGAGAAAAAGATCATCTCAAAACGATCCATGTAGAAGACATGGAAATTCACACATGAGGAGAATGCGTAAGGCCTTTTTGACAGTTTGTTCAGGCTGCCAAAGTACCAAATAATTTAAACAACAGAAATTGATTTTTTTTCTCATTGTTCTGGCGCAAAAGCAACCATGATCAAGGTAGCAGCAGGAATGTTTCTCCTGAGGCCCTTCCTCTGTGAAAGGAACAGTATGAATAAATAAAGTCAACAAAGAATATCAAAGAATAAAAGAAGTATTATCATCAAAGACAAAGGAGAGTTAAAAGTGCTGTAGCACATTTGGACCTACAAATTCTTTTGTTTCCTTAAATAAAAGGGAAGATGAAATTCTTTGGAATCCCTGTCCATTAGAAGTTATTCATTTTGTGTGTATATATATTTTTCCATTTTTATTAATTTTTTCATAGACTATATTATGATTATACTCTTTCCCCTTCTCCAGCTCTTTACACATCCTCCTCACCTACCTTACCCACTGAACTTCACATTTTTTTTTCTCAAAAACCAATCCAGGAAAACTAACAATACCAACCCCAAAAATCAAAATAGCAAGCTATTCCTGGACATAGGTAGATGAGTGTTTTGCATGGTTTTGCATGGCATGCATGTTTGGTGCCTGCTGCAGCCAGTTCTCAAGCCTCATCAGAAAGGTGTCTTTGTTCAGTGGATGGTGGTTAATGCAGAAATTCACAAACTGGCCAACGTATAGAGTATGAGTTGTGGGGTGCTCAACTACAAAAAAGGATATCTCTATCACACTTTCTGCTAGTTTGATTTTTATTGCTGTGATAAAATACCATGACCAAAAACAACTTAGGGTGGGAAGGAAGGGCTTATTTGAATGACGCTTCCTGATTACAGTCCATAACAGGGAATTAAAAACTCAAGGCAGGAATCTAGAGGCACAAACTGAACAAAGGTCAAGGAATGCTGCCTACTGGCTTGCTCACCATAGCTTGCTTAGCCTGCATTCTTACACTCCCCAAGACGACTTATCCAGAGGTAGCACTACCTCCAGTCAGCTGGACCTTACTACATCAATAATTAATAAAGACAATGCTCTATAGACTTGCATACTAGCAATCTGATAGTCATTTTCTCACTTTAGATTCCCTGGTCCAGGATGATTCTAGTTATCTGAAGTAGGCAAAATAAAATAAAATAAAACAAAAAATAACCAGCACACACTCAAATCCCAGAGGTCAGGGACGTTTGTCAAAGAAATGGTAGAAAGTTTGTAAGAGCTAGAGGAGGTTCGGGAGGACCAGAGAACAAAACAGTATATTGTAGACATGAACCAACCAGTACACCCATGAACTCATGAGAAGCTGAAGATATTTTCACAAGTTCTGCATCAGAACTAATCAGTCAATGGTAAGTAGTTCATGAGTCCTCACCCCCAGCTGATGAGCTCTATACAGTTGATGGCTTCTATGTGGACCCTGCTGGGTCAAATCTGCTCTGGTGATCACTATTCACCCAGTAGTGTATGGACACCAGTGACTGGAGTTGGTGGCTTGTTAAAATAATCTTTAAAAAGAGAGCATGGTGTTATAAGTGTGTGGGGAAATCGAGGGGGGGGGGTAAATCAGAGAGGTGTTAAGAGGAGGAATTAGGGGTGATTAAGATCAAAGTATATAATGTGGAATTCTAAAATATTTAACAATATTCTTATTAAAACAAGAACAGGTCAAGGCTTTCACATAGCAGAATGAGTCTTGGGGACTGCTTAAAACATATCTGGCATCAAAAGTCTTCAGAGACACACGTTTGGGCCTCTTTTCTTGAGTTAGTAAGTTTTGTGTATGTTTGGGAAGTCTATACCTTTGACTTTCTCTCAAAGTGATTTCTACCTATGCCACCTTACTACAGTCTGACTCCATTAGCCCATGTGGTTAACATCCCCATTTCTCTGATAAATGTATCTATTATCTCAAAGGAATGCATGTATATCCTTCATACAACATTTTTCAAATTATACTTTAATTTTGTCATAGTCACAATTTAGCAATTTATACTTAGATGGTAGAGTCTATTTTAGTATCATCTTGCAAACTCCTACAGCATTTACCACAGTGCCTAGCCCATACTATCAATATGGTTCTGAGAACATACAGAAAGTGACATTAATATTATATTTTCCACTCTCCCAACTCTGGTAGGAAAACCTACTCAGAATGTACCTAATTGCTGTGAGATTTGACATAGCTGGGTAGTCAGGCTGGGATGAGGGTGATTAATTACAAGCAACATGCTGTGCTGCCCCAGAGGCTGGTAGCCTATGTTATAGTCAATTAGCTACCAGACACAATCATTTACGTTGTTATTTATTACTGGGAATGTCTGAGAAATGAATCCTGTAAGACAGAGAACAAGTGAGGGGACCCATCACTGTGGGCCTCCAGGCAGAAAACACAGAGGATGTGGGGGGTCACTAGGGGCCACTCTCCTCAAATAAGGCAGCTGGACATGATCCAAATCCTCTCACCTACAGCTTTCAATATACAAGATAAGAGAGAACTGAACAAATTCTCTTCAACCAGGGGCACAAACCACCAGGGAAGCCTCTAAGGTAGAAAATATAGACACAGGAATGTAAGATACTGGCTGAGAAAACAGCATGCACCAGAGAACCAGAGAGATCATGGCTAGCAGCTTCAAATAGATTCACATGACCCCAGTGAACAGGCTGGGAATCAAAAGCAGACTCTGTGTAGTAAATCACCATTATTGGAAGAATAAAGGAAGGAAAGGAGGCTAGACCAGGAAGGAGGTGGGGATCTTAAGAGTAAAAGAAAGGAAGTTTCGGGAAAGAGGGAGAAAAATAGTTTAACATCACAGACACCACCTCTCAGATATTCTACCAGACATTGTGAAAGACAGCTCTGTGTAGTGGAAACAACATCCATGTTGGGACCTGATTCAACCTGACTTTGAAGATCCTGTTTCTGCCACTACCTTGGGCTAATTTCTTAGGCCATCTGGAAGTGTTTCTTAATCCATAAAAAAAGGAGGGGGGAGATAGTTATCTCAACATGGTTTTAAAGATGGATTGAGATAATCATGTATGTGGAACACTTGGCAGGTTCTCAACAATTGTTTCCTCAGTACATATGCTACTTACCATGGGCCCAGAGTTGGCTTCTGCAGTCTACAGATGAGAAGTTCGAAGCTTACAGAAACATTCAGTTTATACACAATCGTAAGTGGGTAAGTGGCAGAGTCATAACTGAAGCCCATGTTTGAGGCTGGGGAATTAATTCAGTGGTAGAGATCAAGCCGAACATGTGTGAGACCTTGGGCTCAATCTTCAGGATCGATAAGAACACAACAGAAAAGGAGCTCATTTTTGTTTGACTCTGAAATTCATGCCTTTCACTTGATGTTTTGAAGAAGAGTGGTGTAACATGGATTTCCTTAAAGCAAAGTGAGTACAGCATTTTGTGGTGAAATAAAAGTGTTGGGAAGGGGCATGCTTACTTCTGCTAACAAAATGTAATGGTACAGAATGGCATCATCACCTCTAACCTCTTCTTTCTTCTTTTTCCTCCATCTTTCCCTCCCTCTCCTTCTCCTTCTCCCTCTCCTCCTCCCTTCCTCCATTGTCCCCCACCTCTCTCTCTCTTGCTCTCTGTCTCTCTGTCTTTCTCTGTCATCTCTCTCTCCCCCCCCTCCATCTCTCTCTCTCTCCACCTTCTTTCTGCATCTCTGCTTTGCTCTTGCCTCTGAATTCTGCTACTCTGAATGTCTGCTATGGTTAACACTGACTGTCAACTTGACAAGACAAGTTGACAAGTCTCTGAGCATGTCTGTAAGGTGATTTCTAATTAGGTTAATGAGGCTGGGAAGAGTCACATAGTCGTGGGTGGAAGCATTTCATGGGCAGGGGGCTTGGGCTGAAGAAGAAGAGGAGGTAAGTGTGTGTGTGTACAATTTGCTTCCTGACTGAGGATGCAATGTTTCCAGTGGTCTAAACTCCTGCTGCCGTGACTTCTCCACCATAGAGGGCTCTTCCCACAAACAAAGAGCCGAACAGAACTCTGTCTTCTCTAAGTTGTTTTTGTCGGGTACTGTGTCTCAGGAACAAGACAAATATCTAATACAATGGCTTGCTTCCATTGCTTTCTACCACACTCATTACCACTGTTACTCTTTATTGAAGGTTGAGGGTAGTGTGGAAATTTATTGGAGAAAACATCCAAGAGTGTAACATCCCAGCTGAATAATTTGTTAGGTCTCAGAGACTAAAGAAACAGCTTTGCAATGCCACACTTAGTCTCTTCCTCTCCACAAGAGGTGCTAACACAGGTAGGGAGCAAGGGAAAATGAATGTAAATACCACTGTCCCAGAGGATTCAGTATCACAGCTCTCCTGAGATGATTAAGCCCCTTGGGAAAGTGTAGCTCTGAAGGCCCACTCATCGCCATTTGCATTTTTTTTTTTTTTTTCAAAAAGTCCCTCCATAGGCAACCATGGCCACGTGAGCTCGAAGCCTGGTAACTAGGAATGCTTCTCCACAACTTCCAATTAGATTATCACTGATAGATACTACGACAGGGGATTTGCTTAGACCCACTTTATAGTTACTCTGAAATGTTGATGTTAGTGTAGCTATTCGCTTGTTACACTTTTCAATCTATAAAAGTCAAGTTTCTCAGCCAGAAAGCCCAGATGAAGATAGTTCCAGAGTCTGTGGAAAATGACTTGACCTCAGCCATTAAGTGTCTTCTTTGCCTCTCTGCTTTTTCTATGGGCTGGGATTTCCTAGCACTAGTTTTTTCACAAATAATTGAAGTATTTGCTCAAACAGCACAGAGATGTGACAGATTCCTCTTTCTCATTCTCTGTTGTTGTTGTTGTTTAACTTTCTCCCTTCTTATTCTGTCTACCTGCTTTTCCTTCTCATCAAACTTTTCCCTAAGTTATAAAGGCAAGAAATATTACCAGACCTGCACTGTTCTAATACATGCACTAGACAAAGGTACAATAAGAACAACAAAACTATAGACCAACTTCACCTACAAATGGGATTGTTTGACTCCCTCATTTACCGTCTGTATCGTTTTATATTTTTTCTTATTTCTCTAAATAAAATGACCTACACTGGGTAAGAGCGGGGAGACTAGGCACCGTGTCTCATTCTCATTTTAGATTTGGGAGAAACTGATCTCAATTTATCCTCATTTAGTATATGGCCTTTATTATATTAATGCATGCTCCTTCTGCTTATGTTTCTTTAGCGGGGCTTAATCATCAAAGGATGTTGAACTTGTTCAAGGCCCTTTTTTAAAAAAAAATCAACCTAGATCAGGTGTGGTGGTGCATCCCTTTAATCCCAGCACTCAGGGAGGCAAAGGCAGGTGGATCTCTGAGTTCGAGGCCAGCCTGGTCTACAAAGTGAGTCCAGGACAGCCAAGGCTACACACAGAAACCTTGTCTTGAAAAACCAAAAAAAAAAAAAAAAAAAAAAAATTCAACCGAGATAATGGCATGATTTACATCCTTAAGTGTATTTACGTGCATATGTAGATCCAACCCTGAATCTGTAAAATCAAATGAAGTGATGACTGTGTATGGGCTCCTTAATTTGTTCTTGGATGCAACAAGCAAGCCTTTTATTGAGAATTTTTGTGTCAGGTTCATCAGGGAAGGCATATGTTTTTCATTCTTTGTTGTTCCTCTAGCTAGTCAATGCTGATACAATAAATGAGTTCTGAAGCATTTCTTTCCTTTTTCCTTTATGGGAGAGTTTGAAGAACATTGGTGTTTTCTTTTCTTTAAAGGTTTGGAAGACTTGTGGTCATAGCGCTCACGTCTTGAAGAACATAAAAGCAGCATTTGTACCTCTTTGCCCTCCACCCGGCTCCCTGTCTTTTGCTTCTCTACTCCATGGGCAGTATTTTTCACTGGATTATTTTATTTGGATTCATTGCATTTTTGTTGATATCATTTTTATTTATTTTTGTAATATTAACAGTCTTATTTAATTTTTATTTTGTGATTCTGATTTTTTACTTACATTGTTGATTTTCTCATGCCTTTTGCTACTTTCCCCTCTACATTGTTATTTTGTCTAAGGTCCGGGTTAAATCCACCTACTTTTACTACTACCTTCCAGGTCATTCATTGTTTTTATCAGAAGGTGTTTGCAGTTTTCATTTGATATTTCATCTGTTTCAGTATCTTTGGGTTCAGGAGTTATAATCATTTGGAGGAATCATGTTGGCTTTGTGTTTCTGTTTCACTATTTGCATATTTGTTAGTTTGGATATTTCTTCATGTGTGTACATTTGTATGTATATAAGTGTGTATGTATGTTTGTTTATATGTATGCATGAGTGTATGTCTATATGTGTATGTGCATGTGTGTTTGTGTGTGTGAGAGTATGCATATATGTTTGTGAGTATGCATGTTTCTTTGTACATGTGTGTTTATACGTATGCATACATGCATGTCTGTATATGTTAATGTGTGTATATGAGTGTATTGCATGTGTGTATGTGTGTGTGCTTATGTGTCTGTATGTGTGTGAGTATGCAAATGTGTGAGTGTATAGGTATGTATGTTTGTACATGTGTTTGTACGTGTGTATGTGTACATTAGTGTGTGTCTATGAGTTTGTATACACATCTGTCTGTGTGAGTTAGCATGTGTATCTGTGTGTGCTTGTATAGATATGTGCATGAGTGTGTGTGTGTATGCATGAGTGTGAACATTTGTATGAAGAGTGGATGTATATGTCGGTAGGGATTTATTAGTGTCTGTCTGTGTGTGTGAGAGAGTATGTGTATGTGTGAGTGTGTGTGTATGTGGAGGGTGGGAACTTCCTATCACACAGTATAATCTTGAATGCTCAATGACCAGTAGCACTAAGAAAGGAAGAAACAACTTTCTATAGCAGTAACTACAAGCCAAAGAAGATAGAGAAATACATTTGAAGTCAATTATATCCCACAGATATATTTTTAGAGAGTAGTACTGAAAGTGAGAAAAGTATTTTAAAATGTCTCATGAAGTTTAAAATTATTTAGAGTAAGTGTGGAAATAGTAGATGAATGGAATAAAGGAAGAAGATGAGAAAAGGAGTTAAAGTCGAGCAGTATTAAATAGATGGAAGAGTACAAAGTAACACTGTGGAGGGAAAGAGATAACACCAAGCAATTAGAAACACAACTGGTAAAACCTGAACACTGAACATATTTCTCGATAGTGAAAATGCTTAAATCACACTAAAACCAGAAGGGCATTTTTAG
Organism: Acomys russatus; assembly: GCF_903995435.1. Lineage (NCBI taxonomy): Eukaryota > Metazoa > Chordata > Mammalia > Rodentia > Muridae > Acomys > Acomys russatus. The sequence continues at coordinate 46,461,424 of NC_067140.1, read as the reverse complement.
TCTAAAGATAGAAAGTCAAAACATTTCTAAATGTATGGGGGGTCAGGGAGGACCATATGCAAAAATGAAAAAAAATGAAAAATATGTTGCCTCTAAATGGAAAATAACTTGTGAGCACAATTGGATGCAGGTATGAAGGAGAATAATAAAATTTAAAAATGGGAACTAGAGTATAAATCTGCTAAACTATAAAAAACATAAAACATGGCTAGGCAGATGACCCAGTGCATGGTCTGTAAACACATGGAACTGAGTTTAATTCTCGGAGCTCTAGTAAAAAGGCTTCAAGTGGCAGCTGGTAGATGTAACCCAGTGATGATGAGGGGGAAACAGAAGGATCTCCAAGGCTTGAGGACCAATTATCTGGCTAGATTGATGAACTCCAGTTTCAGTGAGAAACCCTGTCTCCAAAATAAGGTTGAAAGCAGTTGAGAACCCTGCACAATATCAATCTCTGGTCTCTACATGCATCACAAACGTGTGCACATCTACCTGTACATGCACCTGTACAAGCATTCCAACATGAACATACATGTGCAAGAAAGTGATGGGGTAGAATTATGTCAAAGAAAGAAAGGAGGAAGGAAGGAAGAAAGGAAGGAAGGAAGGAAGAATGGATGAAAGAAAAAGAAAGAACCCCGAAACTTTTCTATCCTTCTTGAGATGAGAGCTATTGTTTGCTTTGTCCTAACTCTGTGCTTCACCAGCCACCACAGAGGCAACCACTAACTGCTACCTTGCCTGGAAGATCACAAGGAAGTTCTGTCTTCATGTCTATCTGGAGTGCTAAATACCCTGAGTTTCAATGTCCATTTTTTTTCCTCGAGATTTTGGAAAATTTTGGCTACAATTTCATTGTCTAAATTTTCAAAGGTTTGTTCTCTTGACTGTATTTTTGAGTTTTGGCTGTGCTTGTTAATTTTTTGCTTATGTATGTATGTATGTCTTTATGTATTATGTATCGGACTTCTCTTCCATTTCTGAAGTCTGTTCTTCTACTTGCACTTGCCTGTTGGTGATGTTTTCCCTTGAGTTATTTATTTGATGTGTCTGACTGATCTTTCATTTCTGTTCAATTTTCCAGCCATGTTTTTAAACTTCTCTGTAGAGTCATTCATCCCTTCCAGAAATAGAACTCTGAAATAAATCCCTTTGTAGCAACTCAGTTATCTCAGTGTTTCCCCCCCCCCCCCCAGTACCTAGATACTGGAAGCTTGTGTAGGTGTCAGAGTGGAGTTCTCTCCAATATGTTTTATGTTTCTTTGTTACACCTTGCACATCTACTGAGATATATGTGTCCTCTAGTTTTACCCCACATTCCACTGTATCTTTGTTTTATTTTACATGCATACTTTTAGTGAATTATGTTCATTTGAATTGATGCTTTAAAGTAGTTTAAATGAAGTAAAAGATATAATAGTTCTACAGCAGCTCTAGTGAAAAGGCACTTGTACAGTGATCATGTCAAGGGAGAGCAACACTAGGGCACTAGTTGGAGGGAAATAAGTTTGCAATTACTTTAGAGCTAAGTGTATCAACACTTAAGTAGTGAAGTGAGACGGGAATAAGAAAAGGGGAAAGATTATTAAATTAGAAATGAGAAGAAAAGTATGTAAGAAAGCTGTAATGTTGTATATTTGATTTAAAGAAAGAAAGGGAAAAACTTTAAAACATTTCTAGGGAAATACAAGTTATAACACAATTAAATGAACAATTAAAGAACAGAAATATAAATAATGAAATCCAGCAGAAGGTTGGAAACTAAAGTTAGTAGTAATGTAAAGGAGAAGATACCATGTCCTCAGTGTTTCTTCCTTTCCTTGGTTTGCCTTTTATTTATTTTTTTCACCTTTTTCCAGCTTTAATGCATGTACGAATTACCCAAGTAACTTGTTAAAATGTAAACGTGCATACACCAGGTCTGGGAAGTCCTCTGGTTTCAGAATCCTATGAGCCTTTCAAATGATCAAAACACTGGTAATTTAGCAACCATGCTTTAAAGGACTAGATCACTTCACATGCAACTTTGTGGTCAGCGATACAGTAAATGCCAAATTTCTTGACTCTTTATTTTCTTTCTCTTTTTTCCTGACAGTGAGATCTCTTCAGCTCATACTACAGTTTCTACCACTTAAACCTGTGTCTCAAGCACATTTCCTTTCCTCAATATATACACACTGCAAGGCATTGGTGTTGCGCAAGTGGGGCTATCCTAGATGTGGGAGTGAATAACTGACCCGAAATACCAATAACAGTGCACTGTGAACGTCCCAGATCTAGTATGGGCATTATTCTCCACGTGGATTTCCTGCACCAAAACTGAACTCTCTCTATGATATTAGGAGGCAGTGCTACTTATGCTGTTGGCTGGTCCTCACCTACAGCTGACAAGGAGGGAAAAGTCAGTTTCTGCTTTCCCTGTGGAAATCAAGCATGCCATTCTGCCACTTGTTCAGCTGGCATTGTCAGAAAGCAATGCTCAAGCCCCATTTCTCTGGAAAGCTTTAGGGCAGTGGGCATATATAGGGGGAAGGAGGTCTCCCTCAATCACAGACATAGGGGAGGGGAGAAGGGGGGAAGTGGGAGGGAGGGAAGAATGGGAGGAAACAGGGGAAGGGCTAACAATCGAGATGTAATATGAATAAAATAATAAAATGGAAAAAAAAAAGAAAACAACTGCCTAGTCCATAAAAAAAAAAAATCTACTAAACATTTGTTCATGCTATTGTGGGATTTGGAGGCTGATGACATGAAAATATCCCTAAGATTTGTCAGATATGAGATTTCCAAAATAATTAGAATTACATTGGCATAAATCTTATTTTCTTGGTAGATATCTCAACAACTTAAAGCATTGTTTTTCAGGGAGAGAAAAAATGTGGTCTGAGGAGGATTGGAAAGTGGGCTACATAGCTCACTGCCCTAAAGGTTTGCCTTTTAAAATCAGCCTCCAGAGTCAGTGATATGGCTCCACAGAGGAATGCACTTGATACCAAACCTGGCATTCAGAGTCTGGTCCCCAGGACTCTTATGAATCCTCATTTCCACATGTGTAGCCGCATCCGTGTGTATGTCTTTGTTTGTGTGTGTGTGTGTGTGTAAAATCAGTCTCCAAAGGCTTTTTTTGGGGGTGTTGCTAGTCTCAGTAATTCAAACAAATTGTCAGTATTTCCTTCCAGACAGAAGATTTTTTAGGCTGAAACCTACTTTGTTCCAGAATTATCCCAGCTGATACCCCACGTTGCAAATTACAATCCTGCATCTGGTGCTTTGGGAATCAGTTGTTCTAGTCAAGACTTTCAGTGACTGAGGGAATGTGCAGGGAGTGCTCACCTGTGTTTACCTTTTTAGGTCCCTTAGGATATTGCAGCAAGTCAGCCAAAACTCCCTGTCCCGACAATAACACTGGTGTGGGGAGGGGCCCACCAGAATGCTTCAGCTTCAGACTCCCTGACCACATTTCTATGGCTGTCCCCACCATCTGTGCTCCTTGGAGCCTGTTGCTCCCATCAGGATGTTGAACCAAATTCAACAGTTTCTAGGCTCTGGCTCCCAGGCTCTTCCAGGTAACTGTTGGGGAGAGGGCGGGAGGGCGGGAGGCCAGAGCCTTGCAAATCCCTCTGTTTCAGACTCCCATGTCCACTTTCTGGTGCTGTGTCTGCAGCCTTTTCATGCACAGGCACTTTTATATGTATAGGACAAACCGCAAGTAGTGAAACACATCTGTGTGTGCCTCCATACAGAGTATGTGACAGTGCTGTGTGCATTTGGAGCCACGCCAAAGTGACAGATTATAAATATTCTTTTCCATTGTAGCTATAATTTGCATTTTTCTTGCTATGAATGAATGAAGATAAATACTCTCTCTTGTCTGAGACATTTGTGTAATGTTTCCCGTGACCTCTTTATGAACTTCATACATTTCCTGTTAGGTTGTTGACTGTTACGTTAAAAAAAAAAAAAGTTTGTAAGACTTATTTATGTGATAGAAAAATTAGCCTTTTGTCTTATAATCTGAAAAATATTTCCTCGCTTATTCTTTGCTTTGTTTTGTTTGTTTGTTTATTTATGTTTGTGGTTCTAAGATCAAACACAGATCTTTGCACACTCTATAAAAAGTTTCTCACCAAAATGCACATAGTTAGGCTTTTCTTTGTTTTCATTGTGGTATCTCTACTATCTTGAATATTTTTAACAGATGAAAATTTTTACTATTCAGATTTTTGGATTTTTATAATTATAGTTAGACATCTTTCCCTGCCGTGACATTATAGAAGTATCCTGTCATTCTTTTCAATACCTGTATTTTCATTTTTATATTTAGATAGATAATTGCTTTTTAATGTGGTAAAGGATGGTGTAATTTATTTCCCTCAGATTATTAATAAATTTATTTAAAAATAATTGAATACCCCTATGAGTCTATGAGTTGATCTGCCGCCACTTTGGTTTCTTACTAACTTTCCTTTCTTAGGCTTACTTATAAACCTTTAATTTTTACATGCACATGATTTTAATTATAAGACTTTTGTGATGGTTCATCCTAGTTGTCAACTTGACAGTACTTAGAAACAGCATGGAAGTAAACCTCAGGAATATCCAAGTGATTTCTAGATTGGGTTGATAAAAGAGAGAAGAGGCACTCTATGTGGATGATACCATCCCAGGGGCAGTGGTCTTGCACAGACTATAAAAGAGAAGACGCTGGGTGGGGCATTTGTCATTCTTTCTTCCTGAATGAGGATAAAATGGGATCAGCCATTTCACCTCCTGCTACCATGACTCCCACCATGATGTACTGTGCCCTGGTACTCTGAACTAACATGAACCCTTATTTCCTTAAGATACTTTGGTAAGGCATTTTTTTCCCCAACAGCAAGACAAGCAACTAGCAGTTTTACATGTGGCAGTTCTTGTTCCTTTGTCATTCTTATTTCCAGGAATCTGTATGGATGCATATATTTTTATTTTTCAAGAAAACTTTAGTACTAGCACATATATCCCTAAATCAAAATATTTAAAAGATCTAATTGATATATTTATGAGATTTTTTTTAACCTTCACCTACTGTGAAGTGATGTCTTTTTGAGGCTTTGTTTTTCTTGCTTTTCCTTTTCATTTGTTCAAACCTTTTCGAATTGCTCAAAAAGACTGTAAACTTTCGTCATACAAGTAGCATGTATCTTTTTGAATTTATCTCTAGACATTTTCTCTCTTGTCACTATTATAAATGGTATATTTTAATGCCACACTTGGAATTTCATGTAACTTGTGGTCTGTGGGAAATTCTATTCAACTTTGAACATCACCTTTATTCTAAAGAGTATGTGTCCCAGAAAAGTAAATAGCATTTGCACCAGACCTCCTGAAAATGTGAGGGAGAGTGGGAGGAAGACAACCCCTTTGCCTTTAAAGGGGGGCGGGGTGAGTTTTAGTTCTATTCTCTGTTTTGTAGAAGCACTCATAGAATATCAGAACAGGATGACTTCTGATGAGTCAAGTGATTAAATCCTTTGATGTGGAAGATGAGAAAGAAGATCATAAGAAAGGAAAAAATTGACCTGCAGAGGTTGGGCAGGTCTGTGCTCTGGTTCATTTTGTGATATGTCCAAGGCTTGATGTAGCTGGGTTTTCTTGCTACCAGTGTTAGTCACTACACTTCTCTTCTGGTCTGAATTTATTCATACATTTTTGAGGGCTTGGGTAAGTGGTCCTTTTTCTTGTTATGGTTGCTGTGATGCTGCCTACATATGCACTGTCTTTTTGAGACTATACAGCCCCATGTGATCTGAGATGTCTGCTAATCTGCCTTCCATCCCCAGCAAGAAACATTTCTTTTTCAGACCCAAAATTATGTTAATTCCATTTGTCATTGCCCCTGCAGTCTATGCTTGACTGTCTAGATGTGGTTCCCATAGCTTGGTTAACCAGGATGTGATTGCAGATCACTTAGTGATGACTGCCACACCCACAGCTTTTCCACATAATCTTGTAGAAAGAAGAAGCACTATCCCAGGGACTCAAAGGCCTAGCTTTACATTTAGCTCTGATGGTTATGAATTGCATGAGCTAATGGTTACCATACCCTCAAACTGTTTCTTCCTATTTACAATAGAGATGGGATATTAATTTAGAAAATATAAAAATGCTAGCTGGGCAGTGGTGGCGCACGCCTTTAATCCCAGCACTCAGGAGGCAGAGGCAGGCAGATCTCTCTGAGTTTGAGGCCAGCCTGGTCTATAAAGTGAGTCCAGGACAGTCAAGGCTACACAGAGAAACCATGTCTCAAAAAACCAAAAAACCAAAAAAAAAAAAAAAAAAAAAAAAAAAAAAAAGTTGGCCAGGAATCTTGATGAGCACCCATAGTCACAGCATTTGAGAGATGGAGAGAGGAAGGTCAGGAATTCAAGGTCACATAGGTCATGTTTGCTTGGCAACAGAAAATTTGAGACCTTCATGAGTTATATGACAACTTGTTTCAAAAAATGGTAATATTGTCATTGTAGTTCAATTACAATCTACCACCAAAAATTTCTTATGATTAAGTCTAGTGGTACTTGTGGGATTGTAAAGAGTAAAGAGTAGACATGAGAGAGTGCTTTAAGATGCTCCAAATATTCCATTAAACACAGGAATGATTGTATCTCTCTTCAGAGTATTTGTCATATGAAAGGAGGACCTTAAGAGTTCAAAGGAAAGGAAGTGTGACAGTAGTGTTTCAAAGGGATTAAAAGTTTTGCACAACTTGCACAGCAGGCTGAAGAGGGGCTCCTAAGTATGCCCAGTCCTAGTCTACAGGATGTGTGAAGGTTATTTATTGGGCAAAGGGGATATGTCCACTAAGGGATTTTTCTGGATAGTTACACAATAATTGGGATGCACAAGAGGATTGAAACAGAGAAGATGGTGACAAGACTGATGATGCAAGACCAAGAAATGACCAAGAAAGGACCACAGGCCAAGTAATAAAAGTATCTTAGAAAATTGAACCGATCAAAGAAATTCATTTTTTTCCTAGAACCTCGAGAAAGAACCCCTGATGCACACTGATGTCAGCCCCTTACATCTTATTTTAGAACTCCATAAGAATAACTATGTGTTCTGCTAATTTTCCATGTGTGTGGTAGCTTGCTACAGTAGAGAGCAAACCAAGCTGGCCTGTGACCTGAAGATTTTACTAAGTAAATGACTAAGAGAAGCTTACCAAGAAGCATGCAATATACTCCTCACAATAACACTGGCCACAGTAGAAAAACTGGAAAAATCTCGACAATCCCTTGATGACAGTTAGTTGATGAACCTTAATGAAATGCTATTTAGTGGTCAAAAACATATGAATGATGGTGATCTAAGAAAATCTGGATAAAACTTGACACTATGCTTTTCTATTTCACAGATGTATAGAAAACTAAAAATATAACTTGAATTTTTAAAAATTTTCATTTGAAAATAATGTGCCAATCTGTTGTTCCACATACAATGGGCACTTTAGGGTATATTTTCGACAAACAATGGCATTGTCTGATATATACATACACATATGTATAGGATCAAAATCATAAAATGACAGTAATATATAACTACCACAAAATGCACAAATCTTGTTGAAGTTTTGTCAATTCTTTCAAAATATCTTTTTATTCAAAATACAATTGGGATGTAATCTTAATAAACTATTTAAAATTTTAAAAAATTAAATGAAAAAATCAAATAAAAAAGCACATGTTGTACTCTAAAAGATATACTTAAGAATGGCACGTGGCACTTACTTGTCATGTCTCATTAATATCCTTCTTTTAGAATAATCGATATTTATTTGACTTTGTGTGATTTTTAGGCTTTTGAAGGTTACCATAGAATATTTCACAGAATATTGACCGCTATGAGTTTGTCAGATGCCTTATTATATTGAGATTCAGATTATTTATCGTTAGCAAAATTCTTCCAGGACAAGGGTTATGGTTTTTTTGTTTTGTTTGCACCATATCAACACAGGATTTGCTCCAGAGTTGATGAAGTTTACTTTGAGATCTTTATTAAAGTAGTGTATGCCAGCCTTTTTCTTTGTGAAGTTACTCCATTTCCCTTTGACAATATAATTTTAAGTAAAAAGTAGCAAATTTGGATATTATAAACAGTATGATATCATTCGTGACATGAAACACAACTAAATTTAAGGAATGTTAATTACAAATAAATACAGAAGCACTTGAGAATGAACAGGAATGACCAGCATCAGTAAGGGATTTGAGAACGATGCTTGGGTATAAGGCTTTCCACAATGCCTGGTATTTGTGTTGGTAGGTAAGTTTAAGGGCATACTGCTTTAGAAACAAACTGTACCAACGAAGGACAATTCATGCAGTAAGCCTAGACCCCCTTTTCAGATCTAACCAGTAAACAGCTCATTCTCCATGGTTGTGGGGAGAGCGGGGACTGCCTCTGACATGAACTCTGGCGCCCCCTATTTCACCACTTCCCCTTGATGGGAAGGCCTGGTGGCACTAAGAGGAAGGGGAAGCAGGCTTTCCAAATGAGACCTGATTGGCTGTGATCATATGGTGTGAGAGGAGGTCCCCTTCTGTCACATGTGTAGGGGAGAAGAATAGGCCGAAAGAGGGAGGGAGAGGGGAATGGGAAGACACAAGTGAGGGGATAACAATTAGAATGTAATCTGAATAAACTATTTAAAAATAAATAAAATTTAAATGAAAAAATCAAACAAAAAAGCAAATGCTGTGCTCTAAAAGAAAAAAAAAAAAAGAAGAAAGAAAAAGAAAAAGAAGACAATTAGATCAATGATGAGAGTAAATGAAGAGCTATAGATTATGATCAATCCAACTCTACACGCCTAAGGTCCACATTTTAAAAACTTAAACCATGAAAAGTAGATGGATAGTGGGAAGCAGAAGTGAAGCACTTCTGAAGTCACTCCAGTACCACATCTCCAGCTCAATCCCACACCTGGCAAGGAGGTCACAGCTCCCCATTCTGCTCCCTGGACCGTATGGGCCAGTAGACTGTACAGATCCAGGAAAGCAACTAAAGCTCATTTTTGATAGTAAAATGAAGGGAAATCATCTCCTTCCTGGGTTTGTTTTGCATGCTAGGAACAGTTGTGTTTTTCCAAATTCATTTCCAGGGCTGGGTAGTAGCTCAGTGAGTGAGTACATGCCTTCCACCTGAGCAAGGCCCTGCTTCCATTCTCTGCACTATTAAACAAAAACAAACAAAACAAGAAATTTCCCAAGCCTCTACCCGTTTTAGTCCCAGTTCTGGCATGCATATGTTTGGCATAGTTGAAACAGACAGGCCACTACTGAATAAGTTTTAATCCTGATTGCATCTATAATTGCTGACAATTATAGACAATTATATCAAGACAAATTATTTCCTTTCTTTGGGCCTCAAGGTATCCACCTGGGATTACCCATCATCCTCTTTGCCCCAGAGACTGGTTTAGTAGGTAAGGTTAGAGTCTAGCAGCTGTATTTAGAAAGAGCTACTCAATAGGCATCATCTTACTGTTGACTTTTCCATTGTATCTCCACTGTTTACACTAAGGTTTTAATGCTTTTGTTTCTGGATAGTTTATTGTGTAAATGATGCCCATTGAGTTGGGGGGATTTCTATAGCAAATATCCTACTCCAAAGAGATGGAAAGTTGAATTTCTTTCCTATCATATCACCCTCAGCTGCACTCAATTTGATTAGAAGGTGACACCTAACATAAAATAGTTTAATTTGGTTTTCTTATGCCACTTCAAAGCTGAGTAAAGAAAAAGATTCCAGTATCAACTGAGCTCCTTCATGAAGCTCAGCACAATATTTCTTCAATGTTCTCATGTGAACCAGAACACTTTCAGAATGATGTTGATGCACTGAAAGGAAGAGATGGGTGGTGAGTGCAAGCTGAGCTCTTGGCTGTTTTTCTTGGTTCCATCCCTTATGGGCAACCAACATCCTTGTTATCTTTGGATAGATGAGATGAGGAGATAATAAAGTCTTCTCTATCTTGCTTAAAATGCTTAAGATGGAGAAATGCTCTCCCCTGTCCACTCTTTAGCTCAGCTTCTATCCTTGATTGGGAAAGTTAGATTTGGTCTAATGAACTATGTCCTGACAGACCATCAGCTGATCTGACGTGGGGAAATCAGCAGGATGTAAAAAAAATAAATAAATAAATAAAAAATAAGGTAATATTCTCAGCTTGTCAGAGGCAGGCAGGTACTTTTTAACTCTGCATGTTAAACAAATATATTTGAAAGGATGTGGTGAAAATTTCAAGTTGACCATACTCAAAAAGAATTAAGATGAGCATCTTTCAAGTACTAGAGTAAAATGAAACAAGAAGAGGGACTTTTATAAGATTTGGTACTGTAGATCTCCCTGTTGGCAACTCAAAACAAGCAGAGGGACAGAGTTTGTCTCAATGAAAAGAACAGTAATATGGAATCAACAATAACATACTATCCGTTAAATTGTTACTTTTGTCCTACCTAGATAATTTAGATATATAATAAAACAATGGAACGGGTAGCTTCACCTAAGATAGGAGAAATGTGCTCCATTGGACCCTGTGGCATGAGCATCCTGTGGCTACATCTTTTAGAAGAATATCTTGCAACATATAACTAAGCTGTAACTTAAATGTTCTGACTCAACGTTGTCTTCTGGGAATATATAAGGAGGAACTAAATACTTGAGAGCATTCATGCTTTCATGAAAATATTTAAAAACTTAACTGCCCTTACAGTATTGTTTTGTCATTTTCATAAAATAGAAGCCTATTGATTAAAATGCAAGAGTTCTTACTAATTGCAGATGAAAAGATAGTTACAGAAGTTTAAACAATAACAAGATATAAAAGAATATAAATTGAGCTTTTATTTAATTAATTCATAGTTCTATAGCCTAAAAAAAACAATGGAAGGATTTACAGCGTGGTATTAAGAAATACATTTCTTCTCAGTGATGAGATTGTTGTATATTTTTTTACAATAGCCTTAGTTATGATAATACTTATGACCTAAAATTAACTCCGAGCTTTCATATTCAGATTCCATTTGAGGCATGTATCAGCCTATTGAGTTCAGCAGGGATAATATGATTATCCACTTTTACTCATGAGAAAATGGACAGTGTTAGCAAGAGGCAAACTGGCATTTTACTTGGAACTTCCACTGAAGACAGTACTCTATCCTCTGTATCATGCAATAATGGCACAGCAGTGCTACCTAAATGCTTGACACATTAAGCAATTCAAATATCAGTGTGATAGGATGTGGCACATTAAAGGTGAGTCCGTGGACCCAATAAGAAAACATGATAAGTACAATAAAAGATCCTCTGGAGGAATCTCTGTACCTGATCTCAAACTGCACTATAAAGCAATAGTAATTAAAACAGCATGGTACTGGCACAGCAACAGGCTGGTTGATCAGTAAAATCGAATCGAAGACCCAGATATGAATCCACACACATATGGTCACTTGATTTTTGACAAAGAAGCCAAATCCATTCAATGGAAAAAGGATAGCATCTTCAACAAATGGTGCTGGTCTAACTGGATGTCTATGTGTAAAAAAACACAGCTGGACCCATATTTGTCACCTTGCACAAAACTCAAATCCAAGTGGATCAAAGACCTCAACATAAAACCAGAGACACTAAGTCAGTTAGAAGAATAAGTGGGGAAGAGCCTGGAACATATTGGCACAGGAGACAACTTCCTGAACAGAACACCAACAGCCCAGGCCTTAATGTCAACAATTAATAAATGGGACCACATGAGGCTGAGAAGCTTCTGTAAGGCAGGAGACACTGTCAAGAGAACAAAGTGACAGCCTACAGACTGGGAAAAGATCTTCACCAACCCTCCATCTGACAAAGGTCTAATATCCAAAATATATAAAGAACTCAAGAAGCTAAACACCACCAAACCAAATAACCCAATTGAGAAATGGGGCTTGGAACTAAACAGAGAATTCTCACCAGAGGAATATCAAATGGCTGAGAAACACCTAAAGAAATGCTCAACCTCCTTAGTCATCAGGGAAATGCAAATCAAAACAACTAAGATTCCATCTTACACCCATCAGAATGGCCAAGATCAAAAATTCAAGTGACACCACATGCTGGCAAGGGTGTGGAGAGAGAGGAACACTCCTTCATTGCTGGTGGGAATGCAAACTAGTACAGCCACTTTGGAAATCTATCTGGTGCTATCTCAGAAAAATGGGAATAGGGCTTCCTCAAGACCCAGCTATTCCACTCCTGGAATATACCCAGAAGATGCTCCAGCACACAACAAGAACATTTGCTCAACCATGTTCATAGCAGCCTTATTCATAATAGCCAAAACATGGAAACAGCCTAAGTGTCCCTCAGTAGAAGAATGGAGAAAGAAACTGTGGTACATATACACTATGGAATACTACTCAGCTATTAAAAACAAGGAATTCTCAAAATTTGTGGATAAATGGATTGAGCTAGAAATGATCATAATGAGTGAGTTAACCCAGAAGCAGAAAGACTCAAATGGTATATACTCACTTATATCTGCATATTAGCCCAAGGGGCATGTCCCATAAAAGCCTTCACTTACCAAAAAACTGGGACAGAGGGGGAGGACATCCTATTGGGACTCTAGATGAGAGAAGCATGGGAGAATAGCAAAGTAGAAGGATCCAGAGGGTCCTAGAAACCTACAAGTAGAACATTATGATAGGCAGATTTGGGCCCAGGGGTCCCACTCAAACTAAGGTACCAGCCAAGGACAATACAAGCAGTAAACTTTAAACCCCTACCCAGATCTAGCCAATGGACAGAACATTCTCCACAGTTGAGTGGACAGTGGGGTATGACTTTCACACAAACTCTGGTGCCTCATATTTGACCATGTCCCCTGGAGGGGGAAACCTGGTGGCACTCAGAGGAAGGATAGCAGGTTACCAAGAAGAGACTTGATACCCTCTGACCATATACAGAGGGGGGAAATCCCCCTCAGGAACAGTCATAGGGGAGGGGAATAAGGGGAAAATGGAAGGGAGGGAAGAATGGGAGGATACAAGGGATGGGATAACCATTGAGACGTAACAAGAATAAATTAATAAAAAATTAAAAAATAAAGAAATAGAAAAAAAAGAAAACATGATAAGAAAGAATAGAAGAAAAAGCTCATCCTACAGGAAGAGGGAAATTGTGTAAGGAATCCAAGAGTTTGTATGATATTAAAAAGCTTTTACATTGCAAGGAAAACAATAAACAAAATGAAAAGGCAGCCCACAAAATAGGGAAAGTCACTGCAAACACACATAAATCAAGTAATTACTATCTAAGATATATATGAAGAATTGCAGAAATAAAATATCAACTCATTTTCTAATTAATATAATAAATGTATAATGAACTGGATATACAGTTCTCAAAATAAGATATACAAGTTTCAAGAAGTACTTGCAAAAATGTTCAATTAATTTAACCAACAAGAAACAAAAATTAAAACTACTTTAAGATTTCCTTAGACTGAATGACTATCATCAAGAAAAAAAGACAATTCATTATGGAGAAGTTATAGGGAAGAGGAACTATCACTCATTTTGATGAGAATATAAACTTGTGCACTTGTCCACTATGGAAGTAATTATAGAGGTTCCTCAGAAAGCTGAACATATACCTCCATGTGGCTCAGCTATACTACTGTTGTGTGTACACCTGGACTCTAAGTCAATACACCACAGAGACACTAGCACATTCAAGTATAGCTATGATGTTTACCGTAGTTGGATCCAGCCTAGGTGTCTGTTAATGGATAAATGAACAAACAAAATGTGGTCCAGCTTGACCCAGATAGCCCCACCCATCTGCTTCCCATCTCTCTTCCAGCTCTATTGCCTCCCATTTCCACTTTCTAGCACCTGGTCCCCATCCTCATTCCCCTCCCCACCTCTCTCTCATGCAGTTCCCACTCTTCATCTACTTCTGATGTCTGTTTTAGGGTATGGTCCTGGGATGATATTGGGGTAACTCTATCTGAGACTTCTAGCAGTGGGGGATATGGAGACTGAAGTGGTCACTCCCTATAGCCAGGCAGAACTTCCAATGGAGCAGGAGGACAGCAACCCACTTACAAAGTTTTTGAACCAATATTTCCCTGACTACAAGAAGGGCAGGGATAAAGTAGCAGAGTTTGAGGAGATACTCAACCAATGACTGGCCCAACTTGGGAGAGAGCTAACCCCTGTCATTATTAATGGTACTCTGCTATGCTTGCAGATATGAGCCAAGCTAACTGTCCTCTGAGAAGCTCCACCAAGGAGCAGATTGAAACAGATGTTGAGGCCCACAGCCAAACATTAGATGGAGATCTGGGTATCTTGTGGAAGAGTTGGAGGAAGTATAGAGGGACTGGGAAGGAAGAACTCTATAAGAAGATAACAGAGTCAACTAACCTAGGTCCATGGGGGCTCATAGAGACTGAGCCACCAACCTAAGTGAATGCGTGGACTAGACCTAGGCCCCCTACACTATGGAGCGGATGGACAGCTCAGTCTTCATGTGAGCCCTTTAACAACTGCAGCTAAGGCTGTCACTGACATGGACACAGTTGTCTGATATTGGATCACTTTCTCCTGGCTGGGCAGCCATGTCTGGCCTCAGTGGAAGAGGATGTGCTTAGTCCTGGTATGACATGAAGTGGCAAGGTGGGAGGACACATAGTGTCAGGGGGTCATCTTTCTGAGAAGAAAGGGAGGCAGAAATGAGGGAAGAGGGTGGGAGAGTGGGACTAGGAGAAGAGGAGGAAAGAGGTTGCGATTGGTATGTAGAGTGCATAAATAAAGAGAGAAATAAAGAAAAAAGAAAATGTGGTCCAACATGTCAAAATGCAAAGAACACTGATTGTAAGGTACCCGGCCCAGCTGATATACCTGCAACATAACTCAGGGAATATTGTGGAGGAAAGAAGCAGAGGGCCAAAAAAATTCTACTATGAGATTATGTCTCCTAAAAAATGACAGGGACATATCACCAATGTTACCTCAACAATAAGGCTTCCTAAACAAGACCTGAACAATGACAATACCAACAGGCTTGCTCACATGGATGAATGAAACCTGACGGGGGTCACACTCCCAAACAAAGAACTATGAGCAATTAAGAATTTCTTAGGGCAGGAAATATTGATTGTCTTCTGCAGGGATAAGCCTCCTAACTGGTTATTCAGTACAAAGTGCTCGGCCCTGTAATTGCTTCTATAAGACTTAATGGACCAAACAAATTGTAATTATAAATCTATGCATATATATGTAACAATAACAATTAAAGAAAAAGAGGTCACAAATTTTGCAGGGAGAGGAGGGCATAGGAGGGTCTGGAAGGAGGAAATGGAAATAATGTAATTGTATTTTGATTTAAAAACTAATAATTTTTAAAGAAAAAATGTGGTTCATATATATTATGGAATTTTATACAGCTGTAAAGAAAATTGAAGTGATAGTATTGGCAGAAAAATGTATGCAACTGGAAATCATTATATTACATGAAATAAGCCAGACTCAAAATACAACGTGTTTTCTCTATAGCTAGAACCTAGATTTGAAATTATGTAATCATCTATCTCTGTCTCTCTGTCTCTCTGTCTCTCTGTCTCTGTCTCTCTCTCTGTCTCTCTCTCTCTCTCTCTCTCTCTCTCTGTCTCTCTCTCTCTCTCTCTCTCTCTCTCTCTCTCTCTCTCTCTCTCTCACTGTGTGTGTGTGTGTGTGTGTGTGTGTGTGTATGTGTGTGTGCATGTTTATATCTCTTTGTGTCTAGGTCATAAAACTAGTGAGTGGATCACGAGATGGGAAGAAGAGATCTTTAGCAAGGAGAAATACAGAATGTAATGGAATACATAGAATAAGAAAGACAATGTTGGGAGTTACTTGGGGAAGAAAGGAAACAGCTGGAAGTTGGATGTTGAGCTATGGAGGAAAGAAGTGAGGAATGGAAGCAAATGGAAATAGAATATGAATACACGAATAAAGATGTCATGATGAAACACATTACTAACATCAAATCAAACAACAATAATCACAAATGTAATGTATTGGAATAAAAGGTAAAGGTGGCTCAATTTATAAAAACCTCATGTCCTAGCTGGTTGTTAATTTTTGGAAATGCCCTGACCTCTGTTGTCAGTGCTATTACCAGTGGAAAACAAGGAAAAATTAAATAACCCATGGACTCTATCGTATAAGATGATTTGCCTTCAGGACCACATGGGAGAATTCCCAGATGATTCCTGTGAACATTAGTCAGACAAACCCTGACAATAGGGAAATGTTAAAGGTGGTAAACGCAAGTAGAAAACAGGATGAAATCTCCCTGGCCTTACGTGGTGTTGAAATAAATTCCACAGAGCACTATTATGAAAGAGCCTTTCCCTGCCAAGTCTTGGTCTTCACTGTGACAGTAAATTATAAATTTCCAAAGGCCTTTTCATTCATTCATTCATCAAATATTTATTGAGGGCTTAGGTTGGCACTGGAGATCTGGAAATCAACAATGCACTGCCCTTTTCTTGTAGGATCTCACACTTTAATGAAAAGAACAGATTAGTAAGACCAGAGCACTATCACTCAAAATGTACACTAAAGGTGTGATGAGTCTAAAGGGGGTTGATTGGTTTTTCATTTTGTTCCTCTGAGACAGAGTCTTACTCTGCAGCTGAGGATGGCCAGGGACTCACTGTGTAGCCCAAACTGGTCTCACATTCCCAGCAAAGCACCTGCTCCAGTCTCTGGAGCAGTAGGGTTACAGGCGTCAACCACCAAGCCAGGTTGAAATTGAGGTTTTTAAAGAAAGTTATAGGATGGTTGGCATCCAGCCAAACTTCAAATAGTAGCCTGTCAGTGAAGACCAGAGGAAATGCTCTATAAGTGGCCTGAGGTGACCTGTGAAAATGGTTCACTACCCTTTTGTCCCAGAAAACCCTACAAAATTATATAAATCAAGAGGATCAAATCTTCATGTTCACTTTAAGAACACTCATGAAACTTTCAGGCCATCAAGGGTATGAAAACCCATCAAGTGTCTGAAAGATGTTACTTTAAAGGAGCAATGTGTGCTGTTCTGGTAGCACACTGGTGGAGTCTGTAGGTATGTCCAGGCCGAACAGCGGGGCTTGACACAGGGTCAGTGGCTCAAAAGGTGTGCTGAATTTTTGCTGCACATGCCTGAAAATGCAGAGAGTGATGCTTAAGGGTTTAGATGTAGATTCTTTAGTCATTGAACAGAGCCAGTGAACAAAGTACCTACAGTGTACTATCAAATTTACAGAATGGCCAGATTACCCATATATGAGCTCCTGTCCCTGCCACATTGAGATGATCTTCACTGAAAAGAAACAAATTGTTTCAAAGGTAGAAGAGGAGTCTTCACAGAAAAAAATCCCAGAAAAAGATGAAGAAATAAAACAAAACCTCAAGACATGGGAACAAGTTCAACACAGACTTAAATAAATACACACAGAGAAAGAGAGAGAGAGAGAGAGACAGAGAGAGAGAGAGAGAGCGAGAGAGAGAGAGAGAGAGAGAGAGAGAGAGAGAGAGAGAGAGAGAGAGAGAGAGAGAGAGGGAGGGAGGGAGGGAGAGAGGGAAAGGAGGGAGGGGGGAGGGAGGGAGGGAGGGAGAATAGGAATGATGCTATAGAAAGCATTTTAATAAGATCCAGAACATGGAATGTCCACTGATTGTGCTTAAGATGTAAATATGGAGATGGAAGGTAAGAGTAGAGAAAATGGGATACAACCAACAGGAACATCATAGCAAACAAGTAAAGGACTGTATAGTTCATTCTTTATATCACCGAAATTTAAAGTGTTTTGTCTAGAAAGATTCATCTTGAAAACTTGACTCTGAAATATTGTCAATGGTGAGTTCTACAGGACATAACTGGAATTAAGGCCAGCAAGGAGGCTCTTGGAACAGTTAAAAGTCATTGATGGCTTAAACCAAAGCAGTAGTAGAGCAGTGACAGTGACTATGAAGAGTGGTATAATTTGGGGCTATGTAACAGCATCAATAATCACGATAGCAAATGATCTTACAGCACTTCTTGTAAGTGAGGCACTGTTCTAATGGTCACAAAACACCTACCTGGTAAGTAGCCGTGATTATTCTCATTTCATCCATCATGAGACCAAAACCAATGGGGCTGAGAAATTTGCTGAAATCCATCAAGACAGATCGTCCTGGGAGGGGGATGTGATTGTACCTGAAGTGAACACTTCATTATCTTGGTATGAATTAAAGCCGAACTGGGGCTTACAATTATCTCACTTCCCCAACAGAGCTCAGAAAACTGGGCTCCTTCCAAAATTATTCTGGTAGAAATAGCCAATCGGGATTTGGAGACTAAAACCCAGGAAAGCAGTCTGAATTAAACAGACAGGTTTAATCGTTACCTGGAAACAGATAGCAACTGAATTCTGGTCAGTTAAAGGGGGCATCTAAGGAAAAGGAATGGAAAAGAGATGATATGTATTGTATATATGTGTAATAATACGAATGTATATGTAAAAAAATAAAATATATTTAATAAAAAAAGGAAAAATAGAGAGAGATGCTATGAGAGCAAGCTGGAAGGAGTTTATGGACTGTGGAAGTTAACATTTCAGGATCCAGTGGAGAAAGAAGTGTCTATACAAGAGATGGAGAAGGATGGAGACGTCAAATGGTTGTTTTTGAAAACAGAATTCATGGGAGTAAAAAAAAAAATCAATATTGTCATGCAGTCGTGGTGCTTTTATCCCAGCACTTAGGAGGCAAAGCTATGCAGATCTCTGTGTTTGAGGCCAGCTTGGTCTACAGAGTAAATTCCAGAACAGCCAGAGCAACATAGCCTGTCTCAGGAAGGAAAAAAAGCTGAAAAAAATGTATCTTTAAGAAGAAGGGGAACACTCCCAGAAAGATAAAACCTGCATATTCTCCCCCATATGCAGATTCTACCCTTTAATGTGTATATGAATAAAAGTAAAAAGGTATAAGCAGGGATAAATCCCAGCTATGAAGAAAAATGACCAGGAGAAAATGTTATTAGCCCACAAGGAATTTATTAGCTAGGGAGTGAGCAAAGGGTCACATGGGACATGAAGGATAACAAGTCTGGGTGAGTGGAGGTATAGCTGAAAAACAGAGCTATCAGGGAAAGGGGAACCACAAACACACACTTTGTTTGAATACATCGTAATGTTATATAATATGTTCTATGTTTATTTAAAATATAAAAGCTTTAAAAAGGCTTAAAACTAAGAGAGCTTCTTTGAAAGATGCATTTCTCCCGGATATGGAGTAAAAAAAAATGACTAAGAGCCCTTATAAACATGTATGAAAGTGTCAAAGAATAAAAACATCAAAATAGAACATAATTTTAGATTTTTTAAAAGGATAGAGACGAAAGCATCAGGCCCACAATCTACCAAAAAATACTCAGTAAAAATAAAACTTGTAGGATCCACAAATTTTAACAAACAGAAACCTGACTGCGACCTTGGAAACAGCGCTTTGCAAGTAGGACCAAGAGTTTCCACTGGTTACAGTGATTTGAAAGCAAAGGCGTCAAGGCATGGAAATCAGATTACTTTTTCAAAATAAGCTTTTTGAGAACATCATAGGTGAGCTCAGGCTCTCCTTTTCTCCTGGCCTTTCCTCCATCCAACTCCTCCCATGTCTTCCCCTCCAAAATTCATGATGCTTTTAATTATTACTGTCACATGTATATACATATAAAACCATATGCATACATGTATATATAACTTAGCAGGTCCATTTAACATTGTTCATATGTACATGTGTACAAGACCGACCACGTATGAGAGAACTCATACCTGGAGGATATAAGTTTTCCCCTTCTTAGCAAGCATTGGCAACCTGTAGTTTTTCATGCTAAGGTCGGACCCTGTGCAATTTCCCCTGCCTACATTGTCATGTCACCTGTGTTGTCATTATGCTGGCCTTGTTCAAGCAACCTATTGTTGTGAGTTCATGACTGCAACTTCTCTGTCATATATAAAAGACATTATCTCACAGCAGATGTCTTGGTATTCTAGCTTTTACACTCTTTCTGTCCCCTCTTTTTTTTTTTTTTTTTTTTAATTTTCTCTGACTCTCAGGTACAGGAATGGATGAATCAGTTAGGATTGATCATGTTGCAGTCGTTCTTTCTCTGCATTTTCATCAGTTATGGATTTCTGCACTAGTTTCCATCTGCTGCAAAATTAGGCTTACTTGGTAGGGGCCAGAGCTAAACTATCTGTGGCATACAGATACCTTTAGAATATAGTTAGGAATTATATAGATGTACTCAAAGTTTCTCCTCTAGGGTCTAATGACCTCTCCAGCCATCGGTACCTTCCTAGACTTACAGCACTTGGCATAAATTCCTTTCCTGTTTAGTGAACCTTAAATCCAACTAGACAATTGTTGACTATCCCTAAGATAACAGTGCCACTGTTGCACTGCTGTGGATATCTTGCCAGCCTAGCCATTTTTGCGGTTCATAGGTCTTCTGGTCGAGTAGGAGTGCTGGTGGCTCTTCTCTCTTGGCAGCTTGCATAACACCCTCTGATATGAGAGCCAGTCCTAGAAGGGGAAGCAGCCAGGTCAGTTCCTGCTTGACTGCTCCCAGACTACTTTTTGAAGGTCAGAAAAACACAATACTATAATTAATATAGAAATTAGGGATTCATTGGAAAATTAATCTCTATACAAATGTGTAGGGAGCTAGAATGTGAGTCTAGCGAGAATTTGGAGAGTCAGAGAACTAGCCACTGAATAGATCAGCAAAAGGCTGCAGATTAATAAGTTGGAACCTTAAGGACTATACCTTAAGTAGGTGTGATCTCTTCTGCAGGGCCCAAAGGCATAGCTCACAGGGATTTCATTGGAAACTCCTACTGTCCTTTGGGTGGCTGTTTTCTCCACATAGCTGCCATCTCCATAGTTTTGCTGGTGGTCCTGCGACACTTTTTGTTCAGCAGGGACAGCAGTCATGAAACTGATCTAGACACAAAGCATAGACAAATAAGGACAAGAGTGGTCCACTGATTGTTTTTTGGCCTGTCCCCTTATCACCATATCAAACTGTAGTGGCCTCCTTAGAGTAATGCTTTCTACTTTGCTTCTGTCCTTCAAACCCCATGCCAGTTCCTTTACAGGGAAGAATAGCTCACAGCCTTACCAAAGGCAGCAAAAACAACAGTTTATTACAGAGTCAGAAAAAAAAATAAGAGGAAAAGCTTTGCTCTAACAAAGGACCCTTGAGAACTCAACAGGGGGCAATGACATGGTATTATAAAAGGACTCAAAAGAGACGCTGATGATATGTGGAAAGACGTGTATGGAAGGACTCGTTTATGACATGACAGTGAACCCTGGGTCTGTAGAGGAGTGGAAGCTGGAAAGGGTGCATATGAGCACTGACAAATTCATTGGAGGACAGGAGTGTGGAGATTAGAAGGGCTTTCCTGCGGAGGGGAGAAGGGGTGATGAAGCTGAGCCCAGGACTGTTATAAGTAAAAACAGGAGTGTGGAAAATTTTGTGAGGTCAGAAAGGAGAACAGTGTGCTTAAGAAGGAGCATGTAGCTTGAAAGCACATGACTGTAGACTGCGTAATTGAATAAAGACTGAGAGCTTGGTTGCTAAGAGCAACATGGATAAGAAAAAGCACGCTTTCCACTGCTCTATAGAAGAGCTTTCACAACACAAGGTGTGATTCAGCACAGGACAGCTGTGTCTGCCTCACGTCTCTGTCGAGAAGGGGCTATGTGTACTATTTCATGGACTACTGAAAAACTGGAAATGAGGAGCTAGAGGAAGGAGGACTGTGCATCCATTGAGGCACAGCTCACTTCAATCTGTAACAATAATTAGATCAATATTTAGAGCAGAGCCTCTCGACCTTAGCACAAATGACAATTCATCCTGGACAGTTCCTAGTCAGGAAAGGTTGCCTTATGTCTATTAGGTTGTTTAGTGCCCTCTCTGGCCCCTATCCCATAGACAATGATAGCAGACCCCCAACTGTAACACTTGAATTTTTCTCTAGACTTTTCCATATGTCTGCTGGATAGAGAATCATCTTCGTTGAGAACGCCAACTCAAAATAAAGTAACCAACACTTTTCTCTGGTCTAAACTGAATTCCCTTTGTCCAAATAGGGAATTACACTTGTAGTTCACAAGGGTCTTCCTAAGACTGGGATTGTAAGTCGGTGATAGAGTGATGGCCCAGCACACAGAAGTCCCTGGATTCAATCTGCTGCACTTGGAATAGTGGTGTGGAAGACAATCCTATCCTTAGCTACTCCCCAACTGCTTCTGATGGCCCAATGAATGGAAAAGCAGGCTCGAGCTTCTCTTTAGGAACATTGCCTCTTTGGCCTGAGTTAGCTGGGACCCTCTTCTGAGCAATAACCATTCATTGGACTGTATGCATATCTTTAATTACCAACTGGCTCCAGCAAGCAACTCTTCCACTTCCGCACAGGCCATAACCCCTAAGAGGCAAAGCCTTCAGGCTTCAGTGAGTAAGCCCTGACAGGGCCGAAGAAGAGCAGGGGCCGGGGGAGGGAAGCTGCTCTCTGGGATGTTAGGTCCTGGAAGACATTTTAATCAGTGGGCAGAAGTTGCTTGTACCCTCTTCTGTGGCACCTTTTGTTTGGTGGGCTCGGCATGGGGGCCAGGAGAGAAGGCAGAGGAAATGAAGAAACCTCTCAAAAACAACAGAAGTGATTTCTTCTTGCGTATTTATAAAGACAAGTTTTTAAAAAGAGATTTGTTTGACAGTGAGTCATCCCCAACATTTGATGGATATGATTCAGATGACCTTCCCTGACAGCAGATTCTGAAAACACAGGCTAAAGTTTCCTGATTGTTCTGAAACCCTCAAAGTGTTCTAAAAGGCAGTATCGTCAGCTTGGTTTTTTAATCATCCAGATCTGTGGTAGGGCTGTTCATAGGTTCAAAGCAAATAACCATCCTGGCTCTGTCCAGTAGAATTGATGCTTAGTGTCAGGTCCCAAAGACAAGCATAGGGCGGAATTCAAAGGCTGTCACTTCTAAAACTCCTCCCGCAATCATCAGTATAGTGACTTGACTTTGAATGAGACATTTTAGCAACCCTGACTTTCATTTCCTTTTCATGTAACAGGAGGGTAGAGTTACCCTTAGACAGTGATGAGGTCCCCACTGTCATTCCTTGATGTTTCAATATTCAACCAAGGTTAGGTATTCATTCTTTGAATTGATATTGTGTTTATCCATTGTCACAGAATATTGTCATTTACTTTCTGGGCTATAACCCTTCTTTATAATCAAAACCTCTGCCTCATGCACCACCATCTTCACCTGGACCATTATGAATAGCAGATTCCTAATTTATCAGTCATTTACCTCAGTTTTTTCTAGATTCAGCTTTCCATCTCATTCTTTATTTAATTCTCTACTTTCTCTTGCTTTCTCACTGAATCTGGAGTATTAATTTCTGTCTAGGCTTTGGGTAATCAGTGAGCCATTTTTGGAAGACCACTAGCTACGTAGATTTTTCAGTCTTTACTCTAAATGGCCATCCTTGTGGTCATAGGAATGACCCTCTTAAATGGCCAATTCTGAGAGTTCAACCAATAGAGTACTGACTGACAGTGCTCTAAAATTCTTTGCCAGGTTAATTCTGTCCACATCAACCAAGGGCTCTTTCTAGTTGATGAATGAGTCCAGCAGGGATTCTAAAGCAGCCATGGGCCCAATAGATAAATATATGCTCTGATAAGAAACTTTAGCTTGAGCATTATTCCCCAGTGGCCTTCTGACTTTCTCTTGGAATTTGGATTTAGAATAAACATCAGATTTATAACCAGCCTCTCTTCTTCCTTCCTTCATTTCCCAATCCTTTTCTATCTTTTTCACTTGGAGTTAGGCTCATATGTTGGTGGTGTTCCTCCTTAGGTTCCTTTACCCTTCTACCTCATAGGCATTTTTCTCTAAAACACTCATGTCTAGTTTAATCTTGTCTTGGCATTTGCTTTTTAAGAGGATGCAGACAAGCATATCCAGCTCCTCTAAGAAGATCTTCTACCCCCATGGAGTGGGTACATTGCCTATCCTTTACTTCATTACTAACAATTTAGATTAGAAGTATATTAATCCCATTTTTCCAAGGATTTTGAAGTTGGGAGCCATGCACAGTAAGCTAGTCCTTGGGCGTGGCTGTAACTGAAAGAAAGAAATGCACTGTTACGGTATGAGTGGTGAGCAAATGTATAAGTTCTGGATCCAGATCTATCTAGAAGTCGGCTTGGACCCCCACCGCTGTGAGAGCTGGTAGCAGACTCCTTAATGTGTATGTGTCTCAGTTTTCTCATCTAAAAGGTGGTGGTAATCCCAACATCTACTTGAGGGAGATTGTCATGAACAGAACTTAGAGCAATACCTAATACATAGAGAGACCTAGATAAATAGTAAAACTTAAGAAGTTAAAAAAAAAAAGAAATACATAAGGCCTAGAGCTCACCTTGTCATTGATAAGAGCATTGTCAACTTTTGCATTGAGAAACTTAAATTACAGTGGGGAGCAAAGGGTTATTTTGTCTCATAGATTGCCAGCTGTCTGGGTTTATTGTTTTGGGCCATGAGGAAACACAGCTTGTGACAGAACATGGAATAACGTGTTGTTATCTCATGGATAAGAAGCAAAACCAAAAACAGAAGTGGGGGAGCAAATAAGTATAATTTTTGTTGATTGTGTGGCCCCAAAGACATACAACTATACCATAAAGTTCCACCCCTCAAATATTCTAACAGTTACCCATAGAAGAACAGGTTTTTAAAATAGGGTTTTGGAGAGATAGTCACAATCCATTTATAGAAGCTGTAGTTAGTTCTCCTTACTGTTAGAGGTTATAAGACAGAGAGAAGATTAAGGTAGAAGTCAAGAGGAAGGTACTGGAGAGTTATCCTTTAGATCAGTTCTACTCATTATGCAGGATAGTTATTTTGTCCTTAGCAAGCCCTGTGCTAGGAGGTAAGGCTAGAGAAATAGTGAGAGGAGTTTGTACATTTGGAATCATCATATTGCAGGGAAGATGCATTCTCAAGATCTGGATTCAAATCTTGGCTCCATCCAATAATTAGCTGAGTAACCCAAACCTTGGAATACTTTTCTTAATACATAAATAATTTAAGTAACAACATCGATTTATTAAAAATCTTCATGAACATAAATGAGAATATACACTTATGATACCTAACAGATCTTGATAAATTATGTACAAGCAACGGTTAGAGATCTAGAATAAAACTGATATAATAAATGGGAAGGATGGCATCAGCCAAGGAAAATATAGGCAGTAAACTTCGAACCCCTACCTAGACCTAGCCAATGGACAGGACATTCTCCACGGTTGAGTGGAGAGGGAGGTCTCACTTTCATACAAACACTGGTGCCCTATTTTTGACCACATCCCCTTGGTCGGGAGGCCTGGTGATACTCAGAGGAAGGATAACAGGTCACCAAGAAGAGACTCGATACCCTATGAGCATATATAGGGGGAGGAGGTCCCCCTCAGTCACAGACATAGGGGAGGGGAGTAGAGGGGAAGCGGGAGGGAGGGAGGAATGGGAGGATACAAGGGATGGGCTAACAACTGAGATGTAATATGAATAAATTAATAAAATATTTTTAAAAATAATAAAATAAATGGGAAGGATAATAAACATGGTTCATTTAACACAACAGGGAGCACAAATAAAAAGCAAAAGGAGTTAGAGAACAAGGGTAGGTACTGCGCCTCTTGTTGACAGTAGGGGAAGCCACAGAGAAGAGAGTCATTGGAACTGGCTTTTACAATGCCTAGAAGTTTACCAAAAGATAAAGGAACTACGTAGATGTAGGAAATGGCAGAAACAACATCAGAGAATCAAAGCGTGGGGTACAGATTCAGAGAAGGGATACTCAGTGAGGCTAGGGCAGAAAACTAATTTTTGAGTTGATACAAAAGGACTCCTTAGGCTGGGTTGCAAAGGAGCCTTTCGTGGCAGAATGTAGCATTTGTACTTTATGCTCTGGACTGATATTTCTCAAAATCTGAAACACTCACCTCAGAAGTTGTTGGCAAAGGCTGCACGAATGGGGGTCTGCCCTTCACCAACTTTGGGGAGCAAGTGGTTAAATGAAGGTGAATCTTTTATTTCAAACGTTCCCAGCATTTTTAATACAATAAAGAGTCTCTTTGCCAAAGAAACAGAAGAGCATGGCATTTCCTGAGAAAATTTGTCCTGTCTCCCTGTTTTGAGTTGTGAGAAACACTGCTCAGTCAGTGCTGCACAGGTGTGACATTCAGATCCAGATCAAAATGTAGTCATTCATTGTGAACAACAGAGGTTTGTTAACCGGCATGTGGGTCACCATACCGGAAGTGAGTACCCACACAGGACACATCACAGTGGTGTACAAAATGGATCTGGAGGGTCTGAGGTAGGCATTTGTAACCAGGGGAGGCATGGATTCTTCAGCCAAACTACCTGTCACAGAACCTTTCCTCTTCTTATCTAATGACCTTAAGCAAATGACTTTACATCCTCCTGCCTCCCGCCTATCTCTCCAACTGTAAACTGAGAATAAGAATGTGCTTATAGAGGATATTGTGAGTATTAGTTGATATCACATTTATAAACCATTTAAAACAGTGCTGGAACATATTAGCATTGAAAAACATTTTTAAATTAAATATAGAGGACAGTACAAAATTCTCAGGGGTAATTTTCTGAGCAACTTAGGAAGGATTGTGTGCTTGGACACTATGTGTCTCTGCTCTCTTGTTCCATGTTAATTTCTTTTAACTTTCTTCTCCCTTCTTCTACCACTTGTCTTATTTTATTTTTGTTGTTGTTGTTGTTGTTGTTGTTGTTGTGACACAGGCCTTCTCTGTGTAGCGTTGGCTATTCTGGACTTGCTTTGTAGACCAGGCTGGCCTCAAACTCACAAAGATATGCCTGCCTCTGCCTACCCAAGGCAGACCACCTTATTTTATTAAGAGAACATGGCAGTCACGTCACTTGAATGATAAACTGAGGTTTTCTTTAAGTTTTTAGTTCAATGGAATGCAAACAGAGTCAATAACAAACACCTTTATTTACGTTATTAAGTATTCAATAGGAATATACTAGTATAACAGACATATAAAGTGTAAGTGATGTGATTCGTAAATGTGCCCACAATGACACTAAGTAAATCTGCCATAGGAATGTGACTGTCATTAGTCCAATGGTTGCCACTTCTGTATGCTGCTGAGGAGGGCAGGAACCTATCAAACTAAAGACAATGACTAAGTTGAAAGGTAGGTATTATCTTTGTCACATGGTTTCTCCATGCCAGCCAGAATGGCATGGTGCTCACTTTGAGGAACAGAGGTCTGGGTAGAGGACATATACTGGCTATATTCATGTTGTAGAAGCACCCGATAAGGATTTTTAAGGTAGTCCTGTGTATGTGCTATTTTTGTTCAGTTCACATTAGACTGTCCCTACCATGGAAGCTGAAACTTGTGAAGCACAGGACTGAGATGGTGGCCCGGGTCCTCCTGTCTCTGGTGACCTTGCTTTTTCTACTACATAGACCCTTGCGGAGGAGTGTTTGTGATTCATCCACCTGTTAGTTCATCACCTCTTACAAGGTGTCTGCAACACGCCAGGGCCGTTGGCACGTGCTGGAGATTAAGTGAAGTAAAAACCAGGCCTAATCCCTGCGTTCATGGGTCATCCAGAGGCTGAGTAAGATGCTGAATGGGAAATGAGAGGATAAGGACCAAGACTTGGACACTCACATGGTACTTTTATCATCCCTAAACCCACTCGGGAAGCCAGGATCCTACACAGGTCCCTGGAAGCTGCAGTCAAATCAGTTGAAAACCAGTGATGCTGAGGATGGAGCTCAGGGATAGAGACTTTTCCGCAGTGCATGAGGCTCTGGACTCATCCCTAACACTGAGGGTGAGGTGTAGGGAGGACAAAGTTAATTTTTCAGAGTATGGAGTCTCCAATAGCATAGTTTAGCCTAGGTCTCCACTACTTGCTTGCTAGCTAGCTACGTGGCCTTGCCGATGTTACTTAAACTTAGTGTCCAATTTTTAAAAGTTCTGTGTGTATGTGTGTATGTATGTATTTATGTATGTATGATGTGTTATGTGCATACATATGATGTGTTTTGTGTGTGTGTGTGTGTGTGTGTGTGTGTGTGTGTGTGTGTGTGTGTGTGTGTATGTTCATGCCTGTAAGTACTTCTGCACATATGTGAAGGTCAGAGGACAGGGTTGGGTGTAGGTCCTCACCTTCTACTTTGTTTGGGACAGGGTCTCTTATTATTTCCTGATGTGAACATCAGTATAGTGAGCTTCTAGGGGTGCTCCTGTCTCCACCATCATCTCACTAGAGGCATGCTGGGATTGCAGACATGTGCTGCCACATCTAGATTATGGGGGCCTAACTGGGGTTTCTCTCTCTCGACAGTGGCACTTTACCATCTCCACAGCAAAGTCTCCAGTTCTATTTTAATTTGCAGATTAAACTGGTTAGCAGATGTAAACCTTTTGAAAGAAAAATGATACATATTAAATAAATGTTTTTCTTATGAGCCAATCTCAGGAGGTAAGTAGTGCTTGAGCTCTTCCTTCCCTTGGCCTTTGCTTTTCCCCTTTTTTGGTTTAGGTATTACACTGTTTGGGTCTCCTGTTGATCAGGGCTTATGAAGGCCACATTATGTATAATGTCTCCTTTCATTAATGCTTTACTTATTTGAAGTATTGGGTGGAAGCTTCACATTACTGTTACTTTTCCTGTTAAGGGGTAGGCCTTAACTCCTGTTCCTCTGAATCTGAGCCAAATTTAGTTCTTACTTGATCAATGGAATGCGGCAGAAATAGTGTTCCAAAATTTTAAGCAGGTAATATGAAACTTTTATCTATTTTTTTTATGCAGTGATCACTCAGAGAAAGCCAATGCCCTTGTCAGAAGCTTGACCCCTGAGGCCACAACACTAGAGAGAGCCCATAAAAGACTCCACAGCAAAGTTCAGAGAGTGTACAAGCAGAGAAACTGCTAGTGAGTTCCAGCACATGCCAAGCCTTGGCCCTTCTCTTAGCTGATACCCCATACATGATAAATCACAAGGAATCATCCTTACCAAGCCTGGCCTGTGGCTCATTCAGAACAAAAGAAATGAATCAAGTTTAACACTGTTTATTACAGTTTATTTTTCTAGCAATAGACAATTAGAAAAAGAATTTTAAACTCAGTCCAGAGCAAGTTCTTTGAAAGTGTAGAGCTGTGTGTAAAACATGGCATAGATTTTTATGATGGATCTGTGTATCTGTGAAGCTGAAAGAAGCTGACCTCAGAGGCTCAGGTGTTCCTTTACCTGTACATTGCTGAAGTAGCTTGCATTGAAGCAGTGTTCGTTCCCTTGTTGTAAAGATTGTTCTGTTGTTTTCTACAATAAAAATATATTCTGGAAAGGGGATTCTGAGGATAACTGGGAGTCAGAGCTGATTCACAAAGCCAAAGCCAAAAGAGGAAATGATTCATGTAAGGATGTGATTCCACTCAACAAGACTTTATTGAGCATCTATGATACACCAGTCAAGATCCTAGAGATGTATAGATGAGATCCTTATGGACATGGGGATGAGGATGTAGGGCCAATCATTCTGTATCAGCATGCAAAGGTTAAGGTTGTGGAGAGTAATTTAGTGATAGAGCACTTGCCTAGCATATGTACGTCATAGATTTGATCCTCAGAATAGAGAGGAAACTGCATATTGTGGCATATGAGGTCCAAGAAAAGATATACTCAGTGCTATTTGAAGGGTTGAGGGGAAACTTAATGGTGCTTGAATGGAGTATTAATTAACAAACAGATGTTCACCAGGAAGACACAATATAGTGGTAAACATAGGCAACGTGAAAGTAAGGTGCACGCATGTATGCCAGGCTCTGGCCCCATACAATTCCTAGACTTAAACAAACTACCTAATGTTTTTTGAAGCTATGTTTTTATTTTCATAACAAAACTAACTATTTGGTACCTCATAAGAGTATCTGCATGCTAAGAGCTAAAACATGTAAAGCACTTAAAGAGATTTCTAGTGTAGCATAAGGAGCCAGTCGGTGTTGGCTCCAACCGAGAAAAGAGCACATGCTAAGAAGAGAGGCAAGAAACAGCATGGTAAAACAAGGGGTGATCTAGTTCACAGTGATCGGCATGAAGAATTGATGGAGCACAAGGGATGGATACATTAGTAATCAAGTAGGAGATGAAGATAGAGGAGTCAGCAAGGACCTGGCCTTGAAAAGCCAGCAATGGGCTTTATATTCTAGGGCCTCAATGTAGTATGTTCTTAGGAGGAAATAATAGAATCACGGTCTTAGCAGCAATCCTGATATTGTAAACCCTAGTGTTTGCCTAACACATACCATCAAACATACAGGAAGGCAAATTTTTTCTTCATGAGCCACGTAGGTACTCTGCCTGCAGTCTTGTGATTGCTACTTCAAGGAAAAAAAAGACAGAAGACTCCTTAAAGGGAATATAGCCCAGTATCTTGGGGAAATATTAAACACTAAAATCGAGACTATGAACACCTAAATATTAAGTGGGAAGTGGAAACCTTTGAAGCATTGCTGTTGGAAGCGACTAGGGAGTATTAGCTTGCATTTCAGAAACATTACCATGGCAACAACTGGAAGGAAACACTGGGATGGTGGAAGAAGCCAGCCAACGCTGGAAGAAAACAAATGCATAGGAAAATATCATAACGGTCTAGGTGAGAGATTCTTAAAGCCTTCCTTAAGGAAATGATTCTTGTAGATGAGAAGAACTGGTAGCATCTTCATGTCAGACTAGATGGGTATCATAAAATGAGCTAATGGATCGTGAGAAGGTGATGGAGATACTGAGGTGGAAGGGAGGAAAACAGAACACATGTGGCTACAGGAGTAGCAGGGAACAAGGCAGAAAGTGGGGTAGGATTGAAGAATGAAGGAATTGTGTGTGAAAGTGCTATAATGAAACCTGACATTTTTATATGCTAGTTAAAATGTATTTTTAAAAGATTTCAAATAGCTGAATACTCCTAGATTCATGACCCCATTGCAGGACTCCTCATGGTATGTATTTCCCTTCTTTGTCCCTCTGACTACACTGTTCTTAATCACTCTTTGAACTTACATTTCTCCAATAAGTACCCACAATGAAGCAGGCTCAGTTATAGGCAATAAAAATAATGATTACACTAGTTCTCACCAAAGATTATTTTATTGTACAATATCAAAAGACCACAAACAATTTTTACTCACTAATTTATGGATTTTTCAGTTGAAAACCAGAGCTGTTGGGAAGCCATTTCTTAAAATCCATAATCTGGCAGATTTCTTCTAGGCTAGTTTTGTATCCCAGATTTTTGAATCCAGCCTGACCTTTGACACTGGTTTTACTGTGATGCAGAGACATGGAGTTGGGTGGGGAGCATGAACGTAGCCTGTCTTCACACCCAAATCCCAGGAGATTAAATACATCATCATCCTGTGACTGGGCCTTTAACAGGAAAAGCTGAGATGTAAACCCTCTTCATTGTAAAGCCAGGTAGGAAGTGAGCCAGCCATCTTTGAATGCTTCATTCACAACATGATTCCAGGAATTTCAGATAGCATTTTTTGATGCCTGTGATTCCCCATGTACCACTCCAAGCACACAGCCTGATGGCTGCTGTTGCCTTATCCTAGCAGAAGAGGGAAAAGCACAAAGAGATGTTCTGAGTTCATTAGGAGAGCACACCGTCTTGGAAATACAGCATTTCTAGACATATTCTCTTTAACTTTTTTTAAATTAGAACAACAGTATAACTGAGCATTGTGCCTTTAGTTCATACAAGCCAAAGGTAAAATTGGGGTTACATAGTAAGTGACAAGGGAGACCCCCCAGCAGGGTTGCTGACTATCTTTGTGTGAGAAGAGGCCAGGGTCTGGGTCTCAGCAGGATAATCCGTCCTAGGCAGGGAGTGTACGGTGGAAGGCACTGCTTCTGAAGTTAAGTATCATGTTCACTTCTTCCCTTTTTCAGACAGAGACTAAGCGAAATATTGTGGGGACATGCCCCAGTGAATTTCCACTTCCAGATCACTCAGATGAGTTAGGAGGTGGAGATGCTACGTACAGATGTCCCTAGGAGGGACAGTGAGAGGCTGGTTCGAAGCAAGTGAGTTTGAAAGCTGAAACAAGAAACCCAGGAAAGCCTCTCTGACCTAAAGAGCATGGTGACAAGGGCTTTGAACGTGCCTGGCAAGGCAGCTGCTTAAGTGTGGCTCTTACTCACACAGACAGTGAGACTTCCCTTGCCTTTCTGGGTAATCACAGAATTGAAAATCAATTTTAGAGATTAAGAAACTGGACCCAGGGGAGAAAAACGAATTACTGAAATTCACATCTCTGGTGAATATCAGCCAGGAGGAAATACAGGACATGTCACTTTCAACATCATACCTTTCTCCGTTACATCTGATGTTTTACAAGTAGCTAAAGTGGAATGCGAAGTCTTGACTCCTCAACTAAAAAATAGAGGTAGCTAATGACAGAGTTCATTCTGACATCAGGTACCAGCAGCTGGAAATGTGCTGAAGCCAGGGCGGCACTAAAGACAGAGTTCTAAAAAAAGCATCACAGGGCAACTGAGATGGTCAAACATTTGCCTACCAGCCAAAGTTTTATCATAGGTTGGGGTCTCTGAAAGGGCTCATAATGTCAACACACAAGGGCAGCTATATAAGAGTTCCAGGGCAAACAAAACACATGGGCTCCCTGTTGAAGGGGCAGGAGAAAAATACATAGTACTCAAATACAATACTTTTGACTGTCTTTCACTTTCCCTCTCAAATCTGTCCTGGTAGTTTAAAATTGCTATTTAATGTCCTATTCTAAGCATAGTGATTCTTACTAGTGAGGTGCAGGTGCACAATGGCTTCCAAGGCTGTGCACCTTGTTAGGGTTTTGAGAAACTCAAATTGAAAAGTGCCCCCTTCCTGCCCCCACTGTAATCCTCTGAGTAGAAAGAAAGCAAAGAAGTCATTTTGCCTTCCCATAAGACCAAAGCTAGATCACAGCACACAGCAGACACTCAAGGGACTGTAAATCCAGCACAAGGACATCATAGGCCAGCCTGGTCCAAGCAGAGACGGTGGCTGCTGTTACCCCACTATAGCTTGGATTCAACACATCCACACCTAGACTCCTATTGGAGGCAACAGTCATCCATTGGGCAGGGTGGCGAAAGGAAGCTATGCAGGCCCTAGTCCTTGAAGACAGCGGAGTGGACCACTAACAGTTTACTTCTGCAGAAGTGAAAAGACAATGAAGTGGGGAAATATAACCTAAGACTTCCACTATCTGGATCGTGCTTTATCATTCTGTCAGTCTTTAGAAAATGCAAAATCAAATATAAATGCTATTAAGACTTTTAAGATGATGACCTCAGGTCGTAAGAGGCCTATCACAGGGCTCTCTGGGGGAAGGACCTTGTCTATACATTTGTGAAACTGATGTCTGCTTGTGGAACTACACAAGCTGCAGCTGCAGAAGTTATTATCTATATGTGTCATGCAGAAACTGAGAATGGACTGAGGCTTTGAGGCCACCAAGCTCCCCACTGCTTGTTTCTGAGATGTTGCCTGAAGTCATGGCTGTCCCCTGGCACTGTCTCCCGTGCTGCAACCTTTAATGCTGCCACTGAGAATGTCCCTGCTTCTTCATCAAAAGAGGTGAAGGCTCCCTCCCTACCAGTGTTTGTATGTCACTTAGTAAGTGCTAGAAAGTGAGGCACAGGAGCCTTGGAAGATGGCTTATGGGTGAGGCGCTCTCTATGCAAGCACGAGGGCCTGAAGTTGGGTTTCCAGCACCCATGTAAAAGCCAGGTGCAATGATTCACATCCCTAACCTCCATAGTGGGGAGGGGGACACAGGTGGATCCCAGAGGGACACTGTGTCAAATACAAGGTGGAGAGTGATAAAAAAGCATCTCACATTGATTTTCTGGCCTCTGCATATGCATACGTGGACATTTGTACATCCATAAATGTGTATACATATGTACACAACACACACATCATGAGGAAGAAAAAAAGATAAATACAGAGCCTGCTCTTTCTATTTTTTATATCACATATTAAATAATATGGCAAAAGTCTACTAGAGCTAAAAGGACTATATATAATCAACACATCTTTTATGTTGTATATGAATGAAGGTTAACTAAAGATGACAATAGGATAACAGTGGTAAATGTGACTGTGTCAGGAACTCCAGGATATATGATCATACCCTCTGATGGAATGTTTCATTGGTATTAAACAGTAACACACAGTCAAGATTTCCAGTGATGCTGCTTCTCACCAGCTTTTATACGTGAAACTCAGGTGTTTAATTTTTCTTCCAATTCGGAATGGCTTCCCAAGAGAAGGGTTAGTCTTTTCCTGCTCTGTGTCTCTGATAGGATTGCTATCCTCAGTGTCTGTGTGCTCTACACTCTTTCTCTGCCACGAAGCCTTCTTCAAATTCCCAGTGATGTCTCTTGAGACTCCAAGCTTTGCCCTTTGAGCTAAGGTACAGATATGTCTCACTTTTTTATAGTTAAGCCTCTGAAGATAGCAAAACATCCAAGGCTTGGGATGCTAAAAGTATTCACAATGCCCTTCCCCAAGGTTGTATAAGCAGTAGCATTTGCTGAGGAGGAGACTGTTCAGTGAAGCTGCCTGCAAATTGGCCAGGGAACTCTAAGCATACAGTTTTTGTGTGTCATCAGCCATACTGAAATGGGTCTTTCAGGGAGGCAGCTACTTCTGAGTCACTCTTGCTCCTGTAAATAAGCCCAGTAAACCCACTGTGTTGCTGAACTAGACTTGATGGGATAGTTTTGACTGTGTGTCTTCTATGCCCTGTAACAGTTGAATAGACAGGTGTTCATATCTCCCCCGGATGCCGCCATGTTCTTGCCATGCCTGAAAATGGAGTGACTTCTCTCTACTTCCCACACAGCTATGGAGAAGCATGGATACCTTGCATGTATACTGTATTTGTGGAAGCTATTTCTATGGTGCCAGGAGACTGATGTCACCAGCTAGGAAGTCTTAATTGGCCTTAAATAAAATATTTCAGAGTTCAAAAAATACTTTGTTAATGATTTCAATCTGAAGGTAAGATTCAATGTTCTTAACCTTTATTATAAAGGAAATTGCTCAGCCAAAATTGCTCTTCTGAGAGGGTAAAATCACATGAGCCTCTTCTGAAGAGACTATCAATAGAAGATAAAGTCCCTTTTTATTGCTGTGTCCCAAATCTTTCCCTCAGACACTGTCCCTCTTTCCTCCATAGGAATGTTGTCACAGGAAGTCAACTCAATGGCTCTTCTGCTTGACATCTGAGATGACTTTTGTCTTTGTATTATTTCTGTTGAACAAGAAACACCTTTTTGAAGAGTTCTATTTATGCCATGAAGTGAAAGTGTAACATTTTCAGTTCCTTTTGGGGGTAAAAAAAAATACTTCAAGGAGTTATAACTTCAAGCCTTAAGAACCTGGGACACGCATGATTCAGAAAAGGGGTGGGGTTCCCAGTGCTATCTTTCAATAGAGTGATAGCAGAAAAATCTACTCTTAAACTTTCAGGACCTACATTATAAAGGAATTCTTAACACAAATAAGTAAAAATGATTTTCATCATTTTGTAATTTTAAGGCTAAAAGCTTATCATTCTAACAATGACACTCTTACTGTTCATGCCTCCCTCAACCTCAGCCTCCTTGGATTATCTCTCTTTTCTTCCTTCTTCTGTTTCAGCTATGACACAGAATAAAGACAAAGATTTCCGAGCAACAATTCTTTAAGAATTCTGTAGCATCCCAGACTAGTCTTACCAGTACTATAATCACCACATATGTATTAAATAACTATGTCTTAGTAACACAAGGATCATGAACTATGTTACCTCAATATTGGTATGCTGAACTCTAACCCCGTGGCCTCTGAATGTGACTATACATGGAGAAAAATCTTGAAAAGGGTAATTAGGGTCAAATTAGGTAATGGAGAAGGGTCTTAACCCAGGATGACTGGTGTCTGCAGAAGAAAAAAATGAACACACACACACACACACACACACACACACACACACACACACACCAGGGTGGGGGCAGAGACAGAAGGAGAGAAAGAGATAAAGAGGGAGAGAGGCAGAGACAGAAAGAAACAGAAACACAGAGGAGAAAGCAGCCATCTGTAAGCTAACGAGAGAGGCTTCAGAGGAGACCGAACCTTTTAACATTTTGATTTCCAACATTCAGGCCCTGGACTGTGAGAAAATAAATTTCTGTGTTTAAGCTCCCTGGTTTGTGTACTTCATTGCTCAGCCCTAAAAACCAGTGCCACCATGATCTTGTATTCATTCCAAATTTACTAAACTTTTAAAATTCATTTTACATTTTTAATGTGTATATTGTTCAGGTGAACATATACATATACAGGTGACCATATGGGCATGTGGAGTCCAAAGGACAAGCTTAATGTCTTTCCTAAGGAGCGTCTACCTTGTTTTTAGAGACAGGGTCCCTCACTGGCCTAGGGTTTAGAAATTAAGCTGGGATGTGGCTGGCCAGTCAACCCCAGGGATCTGCTTGTATCCCCTTACTTAGCACTGAGATTACAAGGCACCAACACACCTGGCTCTTTCTTTTTCATTTTTTGCGTGTGTTCTAGGGATTAAACTTGTGTCTTCATGTCTGTCAGACAATAACTTCCTGATTAAAAACTATTCTTCCAGACCTCAGCTCCTTTTCTGAAAAAAAAAAAATCAGGTTTATTGAAGAATACCTTCATTTAATGAAACACAGGTATTTCATTTGTGTTGTTGGATACATTCTACATGATATAGCTGCTTTTATCAATGTGAACAAGTGACAGCCAAAATAGAAAGACAATTTTTAAAAATTTGCTTAATTTACATCCTGATTGTAGCCCCCTCCCTCATCATCTCCTGGTCCCACCCTCTCTCCCTCACACCCTTCTCCCCCACCCCTCAGAAGGGGAAGCCCTTCTCTCCTATCATCTGATCTCAGCCTATCAAGTCTCATCTGGACTGCCTGTATCCTCTGCCTCTGTAGCTTGTCAAGGCTGCCCCATTGGGAGGTGTTTAATGAGTGGGCATCAGAGTCCATGTCAGAAGTAGCCTCTATTCCTCATATTATGGGACTCACAAGGAAACTGTGCTGCCTATCTACTCCATCCGAGCAGAGGGTCTAGGTCTTCACCATTCATGGTCCTTGGTTGATGCATCAGTCGCTGAACCTCCATCCCCACCACCCATCCAGATTTGTTGGCTCCACTGCTCTCCTTGTGGAGCTCATGTCTCCTTCAGGTCCTTCTATCCCCCAGCTCTTCCATAACACTCTTTGCACTCCAGCTGAAGTTTGGCTGTGAGTCTTAGCATCAGCTATGATCCCCTGCTGGGTGGAGTCTTTCTGAGGACTTTTATGGTATGCCCCATCCTATTCCTTCTGGGTAGACACTTCTGCAGCACAAAACTTATTTCATTCCCCTTTGCAGTCAGTCTTTATTCCCCATTAATGAACAGAACTATTCTTTCTATTTCAATGGGTAACAATTGCCTCTTCTAGAATTACACATAAGTAGAATCACATAGTATATATTTCTTTATGTCTTGTTTCTTTAGAACAGCAGTTCTTAACCTGGGGGTCACGACCCCTTTGGGGTTGCATGTCAGATATTTACACTACAATTTATAGCAGTGACAGAATTGCAGTTATGAAGTAGCAATGAAATGAATTTAAGGTTGGGGGTCACCACAACATGAGGAACTGTATTAAAAACTCGCATCTTTAGGAAGGTTGAGAAACATTGCTTCGAACATTTTTGGTATTCATACACATTATGCATATGTTAGTGATTTGTTTCTTTTTATCGCTCAATTTTATTGTTGTATAGCATCATAATTGTTCATTTTATTCACTTGATGGTGGGTATTTTATTTTCAGTTTTGTGTTTTTAATAAAGGTACTGTGAATATTTATATAAAAGTCATTGGACATTTGACTATTTGTTATTGCTTTTGGGTAAATGTGCTGTGTGGTAAGTGTATTGATCT
Source organism: Acomys russatus (assembly GCF_903995435.1). NCBI lineage: Eukaryota > Metazoa > Chordata > Mammalia > Rodentia > Muridae > Acomys > Acomys russatus. Next base: position 46,423,193 of record NC_067140.1, on the reverse strand, counting down.
GATTTTTTTCTAAGGAAAAAGAAAAAAATTAAGGTTTTACTTTGTCATTAATTTTATTTTCTGAAGTTAGTTTTCATTTTCCATTTCTACTAACAATGAATGTCAGTTCTGGTTGTTTTATACATTTGCTATCCTTATGGGTATGAAATGTAAGATTCTCTTGGTGTGGTTTTAATTTCAAGTTTTCCTGATGACTAATGATGTTGAGCATCTTTTCATGTCATTTCACTAAAAGGCTGCATATAGAGGTTGGGGAAATGTCAGCCTAAATCTTTTATCCATCTTTATATTGCTATTTATCATTGAGATTAAATATTATTTTTACATTTAGGATTTAAGTGTCTTGTCTGATATATACATGAGGTGCATTTTTTAAATTGCATCCATGGCTTGCTTACCTTTTCTGTTTCCTTAACTTCATCTTCCATAAACAGAGGCTTTCATTTTAATTATGACAAGATTTATTGTTTCTCCTTTTAATAATTACCTACATCCCAAGTTCTGAAGTTGCAAATGTTTCTTCCTCTGTTTTCTTCTAAAGCTTTTGTTGTCTTAATGTTGGTGATATTAAAGTCATATAGTGGGATAAAATTTGCCATGAGCTATTTGTGGTAAATAAAAATTTTAATTAATTTGAGTTTATTTTTCTTTGTGGTACAGGTAAAGATTAGGTTGGAGTTTTGTTGGTGTTTCTTGCACAAAGCCATGTGGTTATTTAAGCACTAATTGTTGTAAAGATTGTAACCAATAAATTAACTGAGTAATATCATCACTAATTTATTAGCTGTCCTAATGAGGTATATTTCTGAACTCAACTGTTCCATTGCTTTACTGGCATGCCAACATATACATTGTCTTGCTCACTGTACCTCTACTATAAAGCTTGATGTTTATTTTTTTTCTTCTTTGAAATTGTTTTAGTTGTCTTAGCTGCCTGTGCATTTCCATGTACATTTTAGAATGAGCTTACTAATTTCCCCAAGCCATCCTGAGACTTTGATTAAAATTATGTTAAATCTATAGGAACATTTGGGCGAAATTGATATTTTACATTTTTAAATTAATGTTTGTATTATTTGTATATAATATGTGTACATCTGTGCATGAGGATGCTCACATAAGAAAGACTGGAGTGTTGGATCTCATGAGGCTGGAGTTACAGGTGCTTGCAAGCCATCCAATGTGGGTTCTGGGGACCAAACTCTGATCCTCTGGAAGAGCAGCCAGTGTCCTTAGTCACAGAGTCACCTCTCCAGCCCCCAAATGGACATTTTAATAGTAATGTTTGAGTGTTTGAGTATGCATACATGTGCTTTCTCTCCACTTACTAAAGTTCTTAAATTTCTTGATAATGTGTGTTAGTCTTTAGAGTTCAGGTCTTATAAAGGTTTTGCTAGGTTTACCCCTATGTATTTAATATACATTTATGCTATTGTACATGTTATTTTGAAATTTTCTTTTTTTTTTTGTCTTTGTTTATTTACTTTTTGACAAGGTCTCATTATGTATTCTTGGCTGGACTGGAACTCACTATGTAGACCAGGCTGGTGTCAAACCAAGATCTGCCTGCCTTTGCCTTTTTTCCTAAATGCCAGTATTAAAAACATGCATTCCCACTCCCAATTTTTCACTTGCTTGCTTCTAGAGCTTAAAGTTACTGCTGAGTTTAACATATTGACATTGTTTCCTAAAGTCTTGTTAAAACTCTTACTTCTAGTAGCCCTGTTACACTTTTAATAAGAATTTTAATATTTTTTGTACAATCGATATGTTCTTTATTTTTTTCTTCTTGCCTTTGTTTCACATTCCAGGTCTTGTGGTACAGAGTTGGTTAGAAATGGTGAGAAGAGTCACTCATATTTAGTTCTTGCCAAGTGCAGAAGCAGTCACTATTTTGATATTGACTTCAATATTAGTTCACCATTTTTAACAGATGTCCTTTATCAGGTCAAAGAAATTCCCTTCCATGTCTAGTTGGTTGATGACTTTTATCACAACTAGATGTTGGGTTTTTTCAAATGCTTTTCTATACACCTATTAAGATATTCAATTTTTTTCTCCATCTAATATAAAGAAAACATGGTTGAACTCTCAAATGTTAAAACAAACATAAATTTCTCAGATATGTCCTGGTTCTGTTGGCAATTTCTGGCTAGCCTTTGGCTACACTATCAGAGGCACCAGCAAGAGCTAAGTAAAGTCTGTTTGGAAGTGTAAGCATGGTGGAGCATCTTTCGGGTATATTCCAGGGAGTGGAATAGCTGGTCTTGAGACAGCCCTATTCCCAATTTCCTGAGAAAACATCCGATTGATTTCCAAAGTGCTTGTATAACTTTGCACTCCTACCAACAATGAAGGCAAGTTCCCCTTTCTCCACGTCATCACCAGCATGTGCTGTCACTTGAGCTTTAATATTTTTTCCAGATTACATTTTAAATTTTTTTATTATTTTGATTTTACATATACATGTATGTTATTACACATACATACAATAAATTATCTATAGCAAGAAGAACCATGGCACAATCAGGAATTATACAGTGTTTTGGCTATTTGTATTTTACAGCCTTGAAGAAAACACCTTTCTTATCTTGGTATGTCTAAAATTCTGAATGTAAGTCAATCTCCATCACATATTGTCCTTATCAACTTAAAACATCTATTGAGATCTAAAAACACCTTAACTCCTAAACAACTAAGCTTCATCGTAAAACTAAGCTACCTGGTCTTCAACTCCATCAGAGACTTGAGAAAGAACAAACATGATTATTTGAGTATGCTGGGAGTGCAGGTTAGTGGCTTTCCAAATGAGAAGATGACAGAGGCAGTTTGATACCTGAATAGTCACCCAAAACTCTCTATGATGTTGCAGCATCTTCTTCGACCTTCTAGCCCAATATATCTGACAGACATATTTGTGAGGCAGGAACTACTGAGGACTTGCTTACCCTGTCTTGGCAGAATTTGGTCATCGACTCTGCGTGCATCCAAGCTTGCCCTTTTTTAGGCAGAATTCTGTCTGTGGTAGAAACAAGGACATTTTCCCCAGTGGCTTGTTTACATTTGAACCCATCTCCATAAGGAGGTTCTTTGATGTTTATCATCCTCACTGAGTTAGGCTGGGTGTTGCCAGGAATAATCATACATTTGAGTTCTATACCATTGCATCTAGAATTAAACTTATTTTGCATCTATATACAAAATTCCATACAAGTGAATTAAAAATAACTATGTGAGTGACAACTGAAGCATTAAGTTGAGGAGCATCATTCTCTTAAGGTTTCTTCCGGCTGGTTTGGGATGAATAGTACCTTTGTAAGGGCCCAAATAAAATTGGTGAAATGGTAGTACAGAATTTGTGGTCCAGTTTCTAAATGTTGAGAAACTCCAGGCTTAATTAGAGTCCTGTGTGGTACAGTTTGAAATACTGCACCAATTGGGATTGGAAGCTTTCTTTGAAAGTGCCCTGAGAGCTGTCTTGTTCTGATAAGGAACAACAATTGAAGCACTTGGTGCTGGAACATAAAGGATACAGGATGTCAGTGTCCAGCATGCTGAGAAGAATGCATCCTGTCAGGTCTGATCCCATGTCAGTGTCTGGCTCTTTTGTTTCTCACAAGCATTATACAGTCTTAAAATTACAACTGTATAAGGTGTGTGTGATGTACAGAACAATTAAGGCTGGTTTTCTGCTCTTTGTATGAGCAGAAAAAAAAAGACATGTATAAATTTTTATTCATGCCATATGAAGAGTGGCATCTAATAGTAATTCATAGTGGTTCTGTAGCCAACAAGAAGCATTATCTATGCCTAGGCATTCATGTCTCAGCTACTCTCAGTGCTATTCCCATATAGTGGGACGAGTAATATAAGTTACATGCTTGTTCTGCAGTTTAAATTCTTCACATTCCAATTGTATCCCCCTCCCTCATCCCTCTCCCTTCCTCCCTTAGTCCTCAGAAAGGGGAGCCCTCCTCCCTTAACATCTGACCTTAGCCTATCAAGGCTCATCTGTACTACCTGTAACCTCTTCCTCTGTAGCCTGGCAAGGCCATCCTGCCAGGGGAAAATGATCAAAGTTCGGTGGCCAGACTGCATGTCCAAAGTAGTCTCTACTCTCTACATTTTGGGATTCACAAGAAGACTGTACTGCTACATCTGAGCAGAGGGTCTAGGTCTACATCACACATGGTCCTTGGTTGATGTTTCAGTCTCTGTTGTAGTTTAGTTATCCTCTATTATGTGGTTAATATCCACTCATGAGTGAGAATATATCATGTGTGTCTTTCTGGGTGTGGGTTACCTCACTCAGGATGATCTTTTCTAGTTCCATCTATTTGCCTGCAAATTTCAAGTTTTCCTTGTTTTTAATAGCTGAATAGTATTCTATTGTGTAAATGTACCACAGTTTCTTTATCCATTCTTCAGATGAAGGACATTTAGATTGTTTCCAGATTCTGGCTATTATGAATAAAGCTTCTATGAATGTAGTTGAGCAAATGTCCTTCTTATATGCTGGAGCATCTTTTGGGTATATTCCCAGGAGTGGTATGGCTGGTTCCAGAGGTAGAGTTATTCCCAATTTCCTGAGAAAGCACCAGATTGATTTCCAAAGTAGTTGTACAAGTTTACACTCCCACCAGCAATGGGGGAGTGTTCCCCTTTCTCCACATCCTCACCAGCATATGCTGTCACCTGAGTTTTTTATTTTAGCCATTCTGATGAGTGTAAGAATCTCAGAGTAATTTTGATTTGCCTTTCTCTGATGACTAAGGACATTGAGCATTTCTTTAAGTGTTTCTCAGCCATTCGATATTCCTTTGTTGAGAATTATCTGTTTAGTTCGGTACCTCATTTCTTAATTGTGTTATTTGGATTGGTGGTGTTTAATTCCTTAAGTTCTTTATATATTTTGGATATTAGCCCTTTCTCAGATGTAGGGTTGGTGAAGATCTTTTCTCTGTCTGTAGACTGTGACTTTGTTCTGCTGACAGTGTCTTCTGCCTTACAGAAGCTTCTCAGCCTCATAAGGTCTCATTTATTAATTGTTGGCCTTAGATGCTGAGCTGTTGGTGTTCTGTGTAGGAAGTTGTCTCCTGTGCAACGCAACAAGGGCATTTGCTCAGCTATGTTCATAGCAGCCTTACTCATAATATCCAGAATCTGGAAACAACCTAGATGTCCCTCAGTTGAAGAATGGATAAAGAAACTGTGGTACATTTACACTATGGAATACTACTCAGCTATTAAAAGCAAGGAAATCTTGAAATTTGTAGGCAAATGGATGGAACTAGAAATGATCATCCTGAGTGAGGTAACTGAGACCCAGAAAGATACACATGGTATATACTCACTTAAAATTGTATACTATTCCAACATGGATGTCCTCTGAGAGTCTTTACTTAATGTGGGACTGGGAAAGATGCTGGGACTTGCTATTGTGACTCCAGTTGTATGAGAGAATGGGGAGATAGAAGAACCCAGAGGATCCTGGAACCCTACAAAAAGACCATCAAAGCTTAGTGATCTGGACCTGGGGGGAGGGGCTGCACAAATGACTGCCCCAACCAAGGACAATGCATGCAGTAAACTTAGACCCCCTATTCAGATCTAGCCAATAAACAGTTCATTCTCCATGGTTGTGTGGAGAGTGGGGACTGCCTCTGACATGAACACTGGTGCCCCATATTAGACTACTTCCCCTTGGTGGGGAGACCTGGTGGCACTCAGAGGATAGGGAAGCAGGCTATCTGGATTAGACCTGATAGGCTGTGATGATATGGTGGGGGAGGAGGTCCCCTTCTGTCAGGCCTAGGGGAGAGGAATAGGGTGAAAGAGGGAGGGGGGTAACAGGAAGATACAAATGAGAGGATAACAATCAGGATTTAATACTTTGGAATGGGCCCTCAAAAATTGGAGAGAATGGTTAAGCAATCTAGTGATTGCATTTGTGGTTCAGTTTCTAAATGTTGAGAGATTCCAGGCTTAGTAAGAGATTGAAATGGTGGTCCAAATTGGATCAGAAGTTTTATACATGTATAATAAAATAAAAGTATTTAAAAAACAATCAAGGTATAATCTGAATAAATTATTTAAATAAAAAAAGAAAAATAAATGTAAAAATTAAAAATATAATGTAAGCATGACCTTCATGTGGGAAAGGAGGCTTTCTTTTGAACTCCTATTATGCAAATACCCAGAGAGCCTAAGGTTCAACTATTGAAGTCAATTTTCACAGCAACTTGTTTCAGCTAATCTCTAATTTCCTCCTCCCAGGTCTTGGGCTCATGGTTCTTTTATACAGTGAAGGCTTCTCAAAGTGGGAAATGCCTTAGGCATCATTTAGGATTCATCCAGCCCAATCTTTGCAACAATATTTCTGTTCAGCAGTTACTCACCGTTGGCTTGAAATAGCTTGGGAGAGGAGACCCATAATAACATCCTGGCTTCCTGGGTCCCACTAAGTCAGGGGATGGAGCAGATTAGGAGGCTCGGCTGTTACAACCGGGTCTTCAGTTCTCCTAATGCCTTACGCCTTCTGTTGAATGAGGTTTTTTATAGGGTTTTTACAGTAGTTTCTATAAACACTCATGTATTCTCAGGATTTCTTGAGTTCTTCATGTGTTAGACAGGAAACTTTATATTTTTATAACAATAAAATATATAAGCACATTCTGCTTTGTTACCATGACCACAGAGAGCTTCAGACAAAATGTAACATATTGTCAGCGTTCATGTTTGCTTTCTGTTTATATTTGCTTGTTTGAGGGGTTAGTGACAAAGATTCAGGGTACTTGGGCTAGAATTCCAAGTCAGCAACCAATTTGTATGTGTGACTTTGGGAAAAATGCTTTTTATCTTTCTGTGCTTCCCTTTCCTTATGTATAAAATGAGAAAAACTGAAGTATTTCATTCATAGTATAGCTTTAAGTTAATTAATATATCATGTATAAACTTCAATGTTATTAAATAGTACTAACTTATTTTCAGTTTTTAATTAGACATGCAAACTAAATATGATGTGCCTTAATCTATTGACTAGAATAGTTAAACACCAGAATAACATATTATATGAAGATTTAATTGATAAAAAGAAATGGCTATTGAGTTAAATTAGTTAATTATATGAACCCACAACATAGACATGGCCACTTTAATTCAACAACGTACTATCAACTGTCATATGTGTTCTGTTTATTAAATTTTACATTTATAGTTTATTTATATTTAAAGTTGGATTTTAATGCAACATCATCGGAACTAGGACCATATAGAGTTCATGTTTTCTTTCATGTTATACATATGTAAATAGAGTGCTAATCAAAGTAATTTCTGAATACTAGGAGTCTAAGATAATTTTCTACTTTATTTATTCAAACTTAAGATAGATGGTACAGTGAGGCTGGTCTCTCTCTAACAAAGCATTCTGTTTTGTGGCTGTCTTCAGATACTTAAGACAAGTGACAACTGTCAAAAGACAACCATGATGGGGACAGCGCTCTATTTTGAAGCTTTTGAGTTAGGGAGGCTCAGTCACCACACTTAGGGGCCAAAGTATGGAATTACAAGAGTTATAGTGTCTCTTTGATGGATGACAATAAGGATGAAGACATGGAGAAAGCTATTCAGAAATAACAAATGTTGAGTGCCTTCAATGCCAGGCACCACTGTCATGGCAATTCTGTTATGAGTGTGCAGATTCCTCACTTACTAGATGAGAGAAATGGGGTTCAGGAAAATTAATAACTCATCTAAAGTCAGAAAGCCAGCAAATAGCAAAAACAGGCCTCCCCACAATTGTGCTCCTAGCTACAGAAATGATCATTTCCACCATAGTTTAGCTTCTGAAAGGCAATGATGAGCTCTGAGAAGAAGACCCATGGTCATAACTCCATTCCAACAATTCCAGAATGTGAGCTTTGTTAGAAGAACCAGACAGCAACAGCATTCACCAGATTCCAAAGAACAGGACAAACCAGTTGGCAAGAGGATTGGCTTATCAATATGGCAGACATGTCAACTTGACAAGGCTATAGAATTTCTAATATCTATAGATAATTACACATTATTCTTGGGCATGTCCATGATGGCATTTCTGAAAGTGATGAATATTCAGAGGAATGGGCTAAATAAAGTAGGTAGCCTTTCCCAAGAGAGGTGGAGAGTAATCATTCAGTCTACTGAGGTTCTGAACAGAACAAAAATGTGAAGGAAAGCTTATTTAACCCCAGTTGGCTGCTGGAACACAGACATCAGTCTTGTGCTTTGTACACTCTGGTTCTCAGGCTTTCGGATTCCAATTGGAATTTACATTATTGACACTATAGCACTTAGGCCTTCAGACTGTACTGCAGGCTTTCCTTTGTCTTCAGATTATGGACAGTACATTGTGGGTCTTCTTAATCTCTACAGTCAAACAAACCAATAGCATACTCCAAGTCTCCATGTGTACTTGTAATTATATGTACATCCATGTATACATATATACATATCTGGAAGGAGCTGGTTCTCAGCATCCTGACAACTTTTGCTACAACTCAAAACCCTGGGAGAGTTTCTATCTGAAACAAATTTCTTTCCTTATCCCAACTATGCTCAAGAAGATCCATGGTCATTTATTTTCACAAGTGGGTTCATGACCTCAAATAATAATAGACCCAAATATGCCTGGGAAATAGACTTCCCCATCCTCAGCTAACGTCATTTTCTGCTAAAGTTGTAGACACGTCTATATATTACTGCTGGGAGAATCTCTCTCCCAGAATATGATAGATGCTAGAAAGAAAGCACACTGTCCTGCCCCCACCCTGCCCCTTTCTACCCAAAATTTCAGATTGTTCTTTTCCACTAAAAAGCTACACACTAAGCTCATTACCCCCAAATGCATGCTTGGTGAGTTAGAGTCAAAACATCCATCACAAGAATTAAAGGCTCCAGTTTTTAGAAAGCCCAGTCTCAAGATACAGTCCCTGGACATCCTGTGAGACACTCTGGAGCCTGGTTCCCCCAAGTCAACACTCCTCCAGAATTGTTCCACTAGGCAGAGTAAGGGGCATTCCATATTTCCACCCCTGGCCTAACTGTATTGTTAAGGTCAGATGTGGTTTCTGTAGGGGCAGAGTTAACAGAAATAATTTAAATTTTTGATAACTTACATAAGTTCCTTTGATACCCCACCTCATTTTAGATAACAACATGTAAATTTTTAACAAGTCATATAATTTGAAAGAATTTTTACTAGATAACTTTCATCTCCACTTATTTCAAACATAGTTTCTTCTCTATTACTCATGTATTGTGGATGCCTAATACACAGAAATTATCATATGATATATCCTCTGGCCTGTGCTTTGACATCTCTGTACCAGGTTAGTCAATTAGCAGAGAAGACAAAAGGATGGCTTCCTGGAAGCCACCACTGGACCACAAGGGTCAGTCGTAACTGTATAAGGAAGTGACCTCAAACCACAAGCATGTATAGCAATGATGTTGAGTAAACTGTGTCTCTAGTTCAACTGCTTTCTGGAAGTTGAACTAAAGTTCAATGTTTTTGCCTGCAGTGGCCTCAGTACTACTCCGGTAGAGAGATGGCAGAACCAGGATTCTGGAGCTGGGGTCAAGAGCGTGGCCTTAACTGAATGCAGTCAAGTTTAAAACACTGAAATGATAAATACAAAAAAAATGGAGTATTGTAAAGGCACACATCTCTGAGACTTGGAAGAGGTCAATGCAAATGAGCCCAGAAACTTAAGCTTCTATATCTTCATCAATTTCCACCTTATATGTGAACATATTATGCTTTGTGGTCCATTATTTTTTCAGCATTCACAGTGTATATAAACATACCAGACTAGTTTTATTTTTTAACTAGGTCGTTTTCCGTGGTTGTTAGTGAAAATCAGCAATGATTTCATTTTTTGTTTTCATAATTAAACCTTGCTGCCGACCTTCCTAGTATATATTATTGTCTGTGGAAGAATCCCCTTGGGTTTGTGTCTTCCAATTTGGATCTTAAATATGAAATAAAGGGTTTCTTTTTACCTCTACTCATGGTATTTTTATTTTTATGGTATTTATCTTCTGGTTGGTCAGTTTTTTTCATGAGCCTCACTTTGCTGCTCTGTAGTACCCCTTATGACTCTCTGATATAAAATTCAAGGTTATATCCAAATCTGCATTTTAGGTCCACTGATCCCAAATAAAATCCTTAATTTGTTTGGACAAATTTGAGTAGTGACTTTCACAAGATATAATTTCAAATGGACCATCACACTCTGGCTGTTTGGCTTCATACTCCGTGTTACTCCCCATGTGGGCTAGTTTTTTGTAAGCTTTGACTTAGAGTCATCTGAGGGCAGGGAACCTCAGTTGAGAAATTGCGTCTGTGAGATTAGATTGTAGGCCAGCCTATAGGGCATTTTCTTAATTAGTCATTAATGGGGGATCACCCAGTCCCTTGTGGGTGGTGTAACTCCTGGGCTGGTGGTCCAAGATGATATAAGAAAATAGTCTGAGCAAGCTATGAAGAGCAAACCAATAAGGGGTATTCATCCATTGCCTCTATGTTAGCTCCTGCCTCCTTGTTCCGACCTAGTTTGAGTTTCTTGGCTTCTTTCAGTGGACTGTAATTCAGGAAATGTAAGCCAAATAAATCGTTTCCTCCCCAAGTTGCTTTTGGTCATGGTGTTTCATCACAGCATTAGAATACTAACTAAGGCACTTTATACAGAATGTGAGAGCATTTGTAATTCTATGTGTTTTGTTTATGATATTTCTTTTTCTAATAAACAGTCGAACAATGGCAAACCTGACTTGTTACAACACACACTGTATTATTTAGAAATTCAAACCAGAGCTGTTTCTTAGTACCGCAGCCTTCCCTGTCTCCAAGATAAGAAAGAAAGTTCTTTCTCTTGGGTGAATCCAATGGAAGTGTCCCTGTGTGGTTTTGGTTATGAGGCCTCCAGCCACCTCTTCTACACAACCCTTTGAAGAATGTTTGTAAAACTCCCATCTCTAGGACTTATCACTAGATAAACTGATTCCTCAATCAGGATGTAGAGCCCAAGGCCTATCTCATTTGCTCTTTAAAACACCAGAGTGTCACCTGGTACTTTTTATAAGAGGCTAAATATTGTTGGAAAAAGAATGGAATGAGTGATTGTTTTCTCTAATAAGTGAAAAAAAAATCACATATATATTGAAACATAGGTTCTGTGCCTTATTTATCTTTGTAGTCCCTAAAATACTACAATTCATTCATTCTTTCAATAACATTTCTTAAAGGCCTGTTATGTGTAGGCAATGATTTGAGCTCTTGGAATACCATAGTAAACAGAGCATTCTAAGGTTTCCAAGAAGATGGAAAATATGATAGACACACTATATACGTGGGAGCAGAAGAGATGGATCAGTCATCAAGAGTGCTTGCTACACTTCCAGAGGACCAGAGTTTGGATCCCAGCACCTGTGTCAAATGGCTCACAACCATGTATAACTTCAACTCCAAAGGATCTGATGCCTACAGTCATATGAATATAGCTGCATGCACACACGTTACACATAATTAAAAATAGTAAAACAAAACAAATATTTTTAAAGATATATATGCACATATGGAGTATGTTTATTTTATACAGTATGCTTGATAGTGTGAGTTCCTTACAAATAGTGAGAATGTGCTGAACTCCATAGGATTCCAAAGAAATTCCAAGGCTTACAAAACCAAGGTATAGGATCTGTGAATCTTCACTGAACTTCTTAGAATGATCTTTTGAATTTAAATATTGGTCCATGGTACATAAAAAAATTATCTTCTGGATTAATAAAGTAATGAATATCATGGGAGCTTCATATGAGTATATACATATATATTCATATTTACATGTCATTACAGTTTGTGTGTGTTCCCTTCCTCCTCTGTTCTCTCCCATTTCCTCTCCCTACCTCTAGCTGGTTCCCTTGCATCCAACTAGTCTGCCATCAGCTTTCCTATTACATCCCATCACTACCCTCTCTACTTATCACTTTCTTTATGATCTTTTCTTCCCATCTCACAATCCATTTTCTTCCTTGATGATCTAAAATCACACATATATCTACATATGATTTTTATTTAGATTTCTTATATGAAATAAAACACATAGTTTTTGTCTTTCTAAATATAGCTTCTTCCAGCTAATATAAAAATTTCCAGTGCACACACATTGCTGAAAATGTATTGATTACATTGTTTATATATTTGCATAGAATTCCATTGTGTATGTAAACCACATTTTCTTCACTCATTCAGTTGTTAATGTACATCTAAGGTGGTTCCATTACCTGGTTATGAAAATAATGTAGCAATGAAAATAGATGTGAAAGTATCTCTGTAATATGCTAACTGAAAGTCCTTGGGTATATACCCCAAAGCTGTATTATATATAAGCAGTATTATATATGGATCATATAGTAGCTTTTGAGGCATTTCAATACTGGTTTCCATTGTGAATGGACCAGTGCACACTCCAGCAGTGTATAATGAGCCATCTTTCCTGATGTCCTCATAAGAATTTGTTGCCATCTGTTTTCTTCTGGCTAGAGTAAGAGAGATATTATTGCAAAACAGTTCAAATTTCCAATCCCCTGTTGGCTAGGAATGTTAAGCATTCTTTGTATTTATTTATTGGTCTCTTTTACTTTTTCTCTTGATAACAACCTTTTTAGATGATTGGCTCATTTTTTGAGTGAATTTGGAGTTTAACTGCTTAATTTTTGAAGTGCTTTGTATATCCAAATATTAATTCCCCAGTTAACATGGAGTTGGCAATGATATTTTCCCCCTTTGGTAACTGTCTCTTCCCTCTGGTAATTGTTTCCTTTGTTGTGAAGACTTTTTCCTGTCATGGAATCCCCCTATTCAGTCTCTAGGATTGTTTCTCATGCTATTGGAGTCCTTCTGAAAAAGCCCTTGTCTATTTTTTATATCTTGATATGTTTTCTCTATTTCCCTTGGGTAGCTTCTAAGTTTTAGGTATTAGATATTTTGAATATACAATATGAAAGATAATCTTTCTAATTTCATTTTCCTGTGCAATTAAACAGTTTCCTCAGTACCAGTAGTTTAAAAGGCTGTTTTTTTTCTTCAATTGTTTTGACTATTTTGTTTACAAACTGGGGAGTTTTGAAGTTTTGAATCAGTAGAGAGTGATGGGAGACCTCAGATTCCATGGACTGTATAGGAAAACACTTTCATTGGCAAATTCAGCACTGAGCATTTTAGCTGAGGTCATCCTTAAAAACAGGATCTTCTCCACTTATTTATAGCTCTGAACCAGTTTTCTTCCTACTAAGGGAAGTCCCAGAGTTGGGGTTGCCCCCTGAGCCAAGTGCTCATGGTCATGCTCGGTCACTGCCCTTCAAAGAATGTTGCCCTCTTCTCTTTGGCTCTCCTTTAGCGTGCAGTGACCGCTGTACTATCCATTATCCATGGCGCCAAGAAGCCTAAGAATGCCCCGACAGCAGGGCCTAGTAGGACGTGCACTGGAGGCTGCCTGATGGCCAGGGCCCATTAACTTCCTATTCCATCTCATTGTTTTACAAGTGGTCATTGCCACCTCACCACCCAGTTATAAGCAAGCAGCAGCTTTATAGCCTACTTACAGAAAATGGCTCAGCACTTAGGCATTTTCTGGTGCCCCAGGGTTCAACGTGAAATTAATTTCCATTACCTCCCATAATAAATCACCTCACTCAACACATGTATGAAATTCCATTCAGGAGACTCAAGTCATTCCGGGGCCACACAGAAGAGCACACACATTTGAAGTTGCACTTAGTTAATTTCTCTGCTTGAAAGAGCTTTGATGAGACTCTGCAAACAGGTTCCTAGAGAGCCAGTGGAGACTGAGACAGCCCTAGACAATCTAAGAGGTAGCTGGCCTGGAGATCTTAGGTTTAGACAGGGAACTTTGAGGGTTTTTTTTTTTTTTTCCTGGAAGACTTTCCAGCATTCTTCTTCCAGCATTTTATTTCGTTGGCCTATACATTTATATTATTTCACACGAATACAAAAACTACATTGTGGCTTTCTTATTACAACCCCAGATGCACAGGACTAGTGGCTTTGCTGACATTAGAATCTAATAGTAAACCCCCTGAAGCTATTGGGAGGATATGTGTGGCTAGCCTTTCTCATCCCTCGTCTTTTTATAAAAGACAACACCGAATGAGCCTAAGTGCAGCACACAGCTGGACAACGAAGAAAATAAATATCAAGTTATGCTACTGTGTCCAAGGAGATGGAAAGGATGGTGAGCGTGAGTCACACACAGCAAATCGTGTCCAAGGCATTTCATTGAGAGAGGCCCAGAATCTCTTAGCTGGAAGGTGCCTTACAGACTGTTCTGTAATGTCCTAAGACACCAAGAGACAGTGAGAAAGAAAAGGAAAGATGCGGGAGCACAATAGGAATTCCTACTATTGATTGGACCCTACTCTGCCTACAAGATACTGAATCGCAGAATTTGAGTCTTGATGGAAAACCTATGAGACAGTATTTCTGTTTTTTTTTTTTATTAAGTTCATAATAGATTTAAACTTACAGACAATTTAGAAGACCATGCAGAGCATTTGTATGTACTTCATCCACAGTCTGTCCTGTTATTAACATTTTATATCACTGTGGTACGTGGGTTATAGTAAATGAACCGGCATTGCATATTGCTACTACCCAACTCCACACATTATTCAGATTCCCTTTGCTTTGACCTGATGTCCTTTTCCATTGATGATCTCAGCTTGAACCCCTTGTTGTCTTCAGCTGATGCACCTCTTTGAACATCTCAAGGCTGTAACGGTCTCTCAGATTTTCCTTGTTTGTAGTGATCTTAATAGCTTTCATGAATTCTGGCCAGGTATTCTTTAAGGGGTCTCTATTAAAATGCGAAGATGAATACTTTTATTCTCATATGCAAATAAGAAAAGGGCAATTATCAAATCAGGGCAATTATCTTAAGCCATATCACCAATAAGTGATAGGGCCAGATTAGAAAGCCAGGTCTTTTCTGATTCCAGAGCTTACATTCTTAGCCACCATATAGCTCTCTTGTAGCATCTGACTTAAGACACAAAATTTCATGGAGATTGATGAATGGATGTGTCAACAGATAGGTATATATACAGAAACTTGCTGTGAATACTCATGCACTACGGTGTATATAAAGTGAGTGTCTTATAGGCTCTTTAGAATAGTTAAGCGGGTTTAATGGTCACTGTTAGGTATACATATCTTCAACTTTTTTCTGTATTTGTGCTACACATATTTACTTTTCTTGGCACATGTTATTCCAACTGAATTGAGTTTTTTATTTCCTTTTGATTTTTCAAGACAAGGTTTCTCCATGTAGCCATAGCTGTCCTAAACTCATTTTAGACCAGGATGGCCTTGAACTCACAGAGATCCACCTGGCTCTGCCTCCTGAGTGCTAAGATTAAAGGCATGTGCTACCATGCCTGGTACCAACAGGAAATGTTAAAAATGGAAGTATATTATACACATTGTTCTGAAATATGCTTTCTTACCAATGTGTCACAAAACATTTTACATTTAAGTTGGCAAAAAACAGTCCACACAAAAGTTGCTATTTCTTTGTACATGGATGTCATGTTTCTAAATTTAGAGTTGCTGCTCTTCACATGTGTGTGGTATGTTTGAAAACTCAAAAATCATTAGAATCATTTGAATGTGTTAGAATATCTATTTTAGACTCAAAGACTAGAGATTTTTATTCAGAAGTGGTTTTTTGCGGGAGGGGGGCAGGGGAATTAGATTTTTTTTCACACACACAAGATGGTATGCAAGTGTTACGTGGTTATTGCCTCTGTTAAATATTCACACGAGAAGTTCCTGCAGCTTACAAAGTCAAGGAGCTCAGAAAGTTATGAAAGCCAGAGTCCCATTCCCAGTGGTGTGCAAACAGTTTGTGGGATGAGAAGGCATGCTCCATGGAGCTGCCTGTGAGCTATGCAGGGAGTACCAGGGCTTTCATGATTCATCATCAAGCAATCACCCTTGCTGAGGTAGGCTCTATGGTGATGTAGATTCCTTTGGTCACTTATGGCTTTATAAGTCATCCCAATACATGGGTTCACGCACATATACATAACCTCAGTAAACTGATTGGCTCACCAAGCCAGGTTTCTATGAAATCATTTATGTTTTTAATTGAAAATAAATTTTTCTTACAGTATACTCTGATTACAATTTTAACTCCCTTCTCTCCTCCCATGTCCTCCCCACCATCCTCACTCTTTAGAAAAGAAAAAGAAGGGAAAAAAAAGAATAAAACAAAGCAAACAAAGTGTGAAAAAACTCAGGCGATTTCAAGATTTCCTTGTTTTTAATAGCTGAGTAGTATTCCATTGTGTAAATGTACCACAGTTTCTTTATCCATTCTTCAGTTGAGGAACATCTAGGTTGTTTCCAGATTCTGGCTATTACAAATAAGGCTGCTATGAACATAGTTGAGCAAATGCCCTTGTTGTGTGGTAGAACATCTTTTGAATATCTACCCAAGAGTAGTACATCTGGGTCTTGAGGTAGTACTACTCCCAGTTTTCTAAGAAAGTGCCAGATTTATTTCCAAAGTGGTTGTACAAATTTGTACTCCTACCATCAATGGAAGAGTGTTCCCATTTCTCCATATCCTCACCAGCATTTGCTGTCACTTGAGTATTTGATCTTAGGCAGTCTGACAAGTCTAAGAAGCACTCTCAGAATAATTTTGATTTGCATTTCCCTAATGATTAAGGACATTGAGCATTTTTTAAGTGTTACTCAGCCATAAGAGATTCCTCTGTTTAGAATCCCCCCACTTTTTAATTGGGTTATTTTGGTTTTTTGTTTGTTTGTTTGTTTGTTTTTGGTTTTTTTGGTGTTTAATATTTTGAGTTTTTTATATATTTTGGATATTAGCCCTTTGTCAGATGTAGGGTTGATGAACCTCTTTTCCCAGTCTGTAGGCTGTCGTTTCATTCTATTGACAATGTCATTGGCCTCACAGAAGCTTTTCAGTTTCAAGAAGTCCCATTTATTAATTGTTGATCTTAGAACCTGACTTTCAGGAAGCTGTGTTTTGTGCCAATGAGTTTAAGGCTTTTCCCCACTTTATGTTGTAATAGATTTAATTATGTTAAGGTCTTTGATTCACCTGGACTTTAGTTTTTGTGCAGGGTGATAAATATGGATCTATTTGCATTTTTCTACATGTAGACATCCAGTTAGATCAGCATCATTTGTTGAAGATGCTGTCTGTTTTCCATTGTATGGTTTTAGGTCCTTTGTCAAATATCAAGTGTCCATAGGTGTGTGAGTTTATTTCTGGATCTTTGGATTTGATTCCATTGATCAACCAGTCTATGCCTATGCTAGTACCATGCTGGTTTTTGTTGTTGTTGTTGTTGTTTGTTTGTTTGTTTTTGTTTTTGTTTTTGTTTTACTATTGCCCTGTAGTATAATGTGAAGTCAGGGATGACGATGCCTCCAGAGTTCTTTTATTGTATAAGATTGTTTTAGCTGTTTTGTTTTTCATATGAAGTTTAGAATTGTTCTTTCAAGGTCTGTAAAGAATTGTGTTGGTATTTTGATGAAGATTGCATTGACTGTAGATTGCTTTTGGTAAGATGGCCATTTTTACTATGTTAATCCTACTGATCCATGAGCATGGGACATCTTTCTGCCTTCTGATATCTTCTTTCATTTCTTTCTTCAGAGACTTGAAGTTCTTGTCATACAGGTCTTTGACTTGCTTAGTTAGAGTTACACTAAGATACTTTATATTAGTTGTGGCTATTGTGAAAGGTATAGCTTCCTTAATTTATTTCTCAGCCCATTTGTCATTTGTATACAGAAGGAATACTGATTTTTTTCATTAATCTTGTATCCAGACATTTTGCTGAAGATGTTTATTGGGTGTAGGATTTTTCTGGTGGAATTTTGGGGGTCACTTATGTATACTATCATATCATCTGTGAATACCTATACTTTGACACTGTTTTCTGATTTGTATCCCCTTGATCTTCTTAAGTTGTCTTATTGCTATGGCTAGAACTTCAAGTAGTATATTGAAGAGATGTGGAGAGAATAAGCAGCCTTATCTTGTCCCTGATTTTAGTGGAATTTCTCTGAGATTCCTTTTAATTTGATGTTGGCTATCAGCTTGCTGTATATAGCTTTTATTATGTTTTGGCATGAACCTTAGATCCCTGATCTCTCCAAGACTTTTATCATGAAGAGATGTTGTATTTTGTCAAATGCTTTTTCTGAATCTAATGGGATGATCATGTGGGGTTTTTCTTACAGCTTGTTTATACGGTGGATTAAATCGATGGATTTTCGTATGTTGAACCATCCCTGTATCCCTGGGATGATGCCTGCTTGAGCATAATAGATGATTTAGTTGATGAGTTCTTGGATTCAGTTTGCAAGTATTTTATTGAGTATTTTTCTGTCAATGTTGGTGAGTAAAGTTGGTCTGAAATTCTGTGGATTAATAGAATGAATTTGGCAATGTTTTTTCTCTTTGTACTTTTATGGTAGAGTTTGAGGAGTATTGTTAACTCATCTTTGAATGCCTGGTAGAATTCTGCACTAAAGCCATCTGGCCCTAGGTCTTTGTTTGTTTTTTGTTTTTGTTGTTGTTGTCGTGAGACTTTTGATGACTGTTTCTTTTTTTTTTTTTTTTTTTTTTTTTTTATGGGTTATACGAGTGCTTAAACCATTTACCTGATCTTGATTTACATTTAGTAAGTAAAATCTATCAGGAAAATCATCCATTTCCTCTAGATTTTCCAAATTTGTGGAATACAGGCTTTTGAAGTAAGACTTAAGGTTTTTTTTTTCCTCAGCATCTATTGTTATAGCCCCATTTTCATTTCTAATTTTGTTAATTTGAATATTCTCCCTCTAACTTCTAGTTAGTTTGCCTAAGGATTTGCCTATCTTGTTGATTTTCTCAAAGAACCAACTCTTGGTTTCATTAATTCTTTTTATTGTTCCCTTTGTTGATTATTAATTTCAGTTCTGACTTTGATGCCTTCCTGTTGTCTACTCTTTTTTGGTGTGTTTGCTTCTTTTTGTTCTAGAGCTTTCAGGTGTGCTATTAAGTTGCTAGTAGGGGATTTATCCAACTTCTTTATGAAAGCACGTAGTGCTATAAGCTTTTCTCTTAGCACTGCTTTCATTGTTTCCTGTGATTTGGGATATACTGTGCCTTCATTTTCATTGAGTTCTAGAAAGTCTTTAATTTCTTTCTTTATTTTGCTCCTGACCCAGTGGTCATTGAGTAGGGAGTTGTTCAGTTTCTATGAGTTTGCAGACATGTTAGGTTTCTCTGTGAAATAGCCCTGGTTGTCTTGAAATTCTCTTTATAGACCAGGAGGCCTCGAACTCACGGAGATCCACCAGCTTTAATCCACAGTGGTCTGGTAAGATGCAAGGGGTTATTTCAGTTTTCTTGTATCTTTTGAGATTTACTTTGAGACAAAGTATATGGCCAATTTTGAAGAAGGTTCTTTGAGGTGCTGAGATGAAGGTATGTTCTTTTGTGTTTCTATTTCCATTTTTAGATCTTGAATAGTTTTATTCATTTCCTCCTCCCATTTGAGGAATGTATTTTCCTATATTTCTTTAAGGAATGTATTAAATTCCTTCATCAGTTTGAATGTATTTTCCTATATTTCTTTGAGGGATTAATTTTCCTCTTTTAGTAACTCGATCATTTTATAACATTGGGTTTAGGATCATTTTCTTGCGTTTCAGGTATGTTAGGGTATCCAGGGTTTACTAAAGTAGGATGGATGGCTTCTGAAGTACTGTATGACCTACAGTTTTGTTGCTTGTGTTCTTATGCAGTCCTTGAGCCATCCGATTGACCCTTGTGTCCACAAGTCTCTTGGTGCCTGATGGTGGTAGACCTCTAGAATTGTAGGTAGGGCTGATAATCTGGAGATACAGGGAGAACCGGTAGTCTCTGAGGGCTCCTGGTTTCTTGGATTGCACGTGGAGATGGGGGGGGTCAAATAAATGGGGAGAAGCTATTGGCCCCTGATGAGTGTCTGTCTCCGCTGCTCCCTGCTGGTTGGTGCTGTTCCCTAATGGCTTCTGGTCTCATGGTGTCCAAGACTGTTGCTCCCTGATGGTTGCCTGTCTCTGGGACTGCAGTTGGTAATATAGCCTCAGAAATATAGCATTCCCAGAAGATAGGAAGCTGAACATACTGGGTGTGTGGGGGGTGGGTTGAGGGAGCAGCACGAATCTGGTGCAAATGGCCCAGAGCAGACTGAGCCTCTGATGACAGGTTTTGTTGTACCCTGGTGGCTTCTGGTCTTAGGGTATTGTAGGTGAGGGTGAGGTCCCCAGAGATAGAACACACCCGGGAGCTGGAGCGCAGAGCTCCCTACTGGGATGGAGCTTGGAAGGCACAAGGCCCTGGAGCAGACTGCCTCTGCAACCACGCTCCAGTAAGCCAGGGGTTGAGGGAGGGCTCTCACCTGTTGTTCCCCAATGACTGCCAGCCTCTGGGACTGCAGATGGAGATGTGGCCTTGGAAATGGAGTGTGTCCAGGAGACAAGGATCCAAACCTGATCTTATCTTAATATATAAATGCTTAGCTATAGCCACAGTGGGGAACTACTAAGACCAACAGACAATTGTACTTAACACTGAATGTCTAGAACCATGATAGAAACAAAAACAAAAGAACGGTTTTGTACTAATAATTTAAATATCCATTCTCAAATGATCATCTCCCTTAGTAAAGTTCACTGCAGGATAATAGATTGCTTTCTTTATTTATGTGGCCATCACTTTGCTGAAAAATTTAGTATACAGTTTGTATTTAGATGTAAAATTCAAATTAGTTTTAAGCTTAAATAACTCCAAATAGGTTGTTTGAGAGACCTACATGGCAACTTAATGGTACATTTAAAAGTTACACAGACAAGAAATGGTCCTATGTACATGGAGCAACCTACATATTGCAGGACACTAGGAATCCCAGGCTTTGGCATCCTGCCCTTCTACGTAATGTGACAAGTAAAACACACCCTCCAATTTTCAAAGTGCCCTCCCAATTAGACAGATTCACCTCTGCTGAGAACCACAGAGATACAAGCTATTTGATGAATGGCAGCTAAAACTTGTGTTATAATCAACCTTCAGTCTCAAAAAGAATTTGGAAGTAGAAAAATCTATTGCCCGAACAATATACTTCCAAATATTTCATGAGAAGAAAATGGACAGGGAGTATTCAGCAATATTTTCTTTTAAAAATTTAGTTCATCTATAGTTCAATCTCATACTCCATGGGAAACTTAGCTCTCCATTTTTCTATACAAAATCCTACTCATGACAATGAGAAAAAACATACCAAGAATAATGCAGGAACCACTATATATTGCTTCATTGGAGGTCACCAAGGCTTATTAAGTAGACCGCTTTCCTCAGGCCATACAAAGCTATGCAATGAAGGCACAGCTTTCTCTCTTTAGGTGAAGATAGAACAGTTACCAGATCTTAGAAACCTGGTTGATACCAATCTCTGTGATAGTATTGGTATGGCCTGAAAACCCTGAAGCAGGAAAAGGAACAGAGCCATAATACTAGGGGTAAGCCCAGGTTTCAAATCTGGATTCCATCATTCAGCACTTAATTGTGGGCAATTCAATTGATTGCTTAATGCCTTTGCGAGCTCACCTGTACAATGCAGGTATACATGGTAGTGGCTTATTTTAGAGGATCATAATTATTGAATGAATTAGAAGCACTTAAATTAGGCCTCATACTGTTTACAATAAGATGTTGCAATTATTAGCCACAGTAGTTATGGCTAATTTCAGCTTCCTTATGCAGAAATAATAAAACATGCTGCTATACCCATGGATTAGTGTCTTGGTCAGCCTTTATCAGAGAATCTTTTTGTGGTAGATGGGAACTAACACAGAGACCCAACCATTGGACAATGTATACAGAATGAGATATTATGGAGCAGTCAGTCCTAACCAGGATATTTTGATCAAAGTCCTTCCATCGTGGCTTCAAGAATCTATCTGGAGTTTTATTCAAATTTTTATTAGTAAGTCATAATATGAATAATTCATTGGTGACTAATTCTTAGCCATGTTTTCATTAACAAGTGGAACAGAATTTAGTGGTAAACTTGACTGAATAACCCTTGGCTGCAGTTTCAAGTAAAGGGTCGTCTAGCAACACAGTTACGTCTGAAAAGTTCTTTGATAAGAAAAAATCCATAAAGGTTAGGGTTAGGGTTAGGGTTGGGTTAGGGTTAGAGTTTTATATATATATATATATATATATATATATATATATATATATATATATATATATATATATATATGGGTTTTTATATATTTATGTGTGTGTGTGGTTTTATGAAGATAATTTACTCAATATAGAATTTGAGGGAAAATATTTTAATCCTCATTAGCTGCAAAGAAACTCTTTAAGAGCAAAAATGTAGATAAGAAGAGACCTAAATTCTGAGTGTATAGACACCTTCAGTACCTGTTTGGATGTGGAGTTCATCTTCTAAATTTCTTAATGAAGCCAAGATGATCTGATTGTTTATGTATTGGACAAATCAGACAGTCCTAATAAACTGTGGCAGACAAACTCAAAGTTTCAGAAAGTTTTCTTTCACTGGAAAAAAAATCCGTAATTTTTAAATCAAATATTTGCTGGGCAGAGAGTGTACAGAAGAGAACTATAGATAAAGTGGTGAACAAAACCAAGTACCTGCCCTAAAGGAGCTGACAGCCCATGAAAAAGACAAGTAAATACTCACCAAATGGTGCTTAACACCATTTGCATAGAATAAACGATACGGAAGTATGTCAAGATAATGGCATTTAATAGAAATAGGGGGACACTCATCAAGAACAAGAAAGGTCTGACTTGGAATTATTCTAGGAATGTTTCTAGAGCCACAGGACAGTGGAATAAAGAGAGATGTGGCAAGAGAAATAAAGAAAGAAGAAATATCTGAGAGATGAGAATGGAGAGAAATGCCTTCCTATATTGTGAGGACTTTCCTTAACGTGAAGAAAATGGGGTGCTGATGAAAGACTTTGAGCCTGTAGTGGTAGGATCCTGACTGGGATTTCTAGAGGGCAAGCTGGAAGTTGTGTCAAGAATGTTTGACCACTTCCCCTGGATGAGGAGGCCTGGTGGCACTCAGAGGAAGGATAGCAGGCTACCAAGAAGAGACTTGATGCCTTATAAGCATGTACAGGGGGAGGAGGTCCCCCTCAGTCACAGTCATAGAGGAGGGGAGTAAGGGGAAAATGGGAGGGAGGGAGGAATGGGAGGATACAAGGGATGGGATAACAATTGAGATGTAATATGAATAAATTAATAAAATATTAAAAAAAAAAAAGAATAGAGCACACACACGGGTGAAAGCAGAAACTCTTCCTGTGGCTCTTTGGGTAAAAAACAGTGATGCAAAACAAAACAAAACAAAACAAAAAAACAGTGATGCTCAGTCCAGCAGTGCCTGCAGCGCTGAATTACCAACTCTCGTTATATTTTGAAAGATGAATTGAGATTTGTTATTGAATTTTAGATAGATGGGGTAAAAGGAAATAATAGAGTAAAAACGGCTCCAATGATTATTTTTTGAACAACTGGAGGAAAAGAATTATGTTTTACTGAATTGGGAAAGTCAAGCTCTAGATTGATTGATTGAATGATTGATTGATATTTCCTAACTTACTTATTTTTAATAGTACTGGGAACTGAACCAAGAGCCTCCTGTGTGTTCAGCAAGCACTCTGCCATTCAGCTATATTCCCAGCACAAGAGCTAGGTTTTTATATAGTAAGTTTAAACTCCTGGTGCAATATTTGTCAAAATATTAGACAGTTGAGCATGTGGATATAAGTTTAAGAAGAAAACGGAGTATAAGCTCATCCGTAGGTAAGGAGAATCATCTAACTACATGAGAACAAGCTTCCTACATAGGTGCTTATAATGACTCCCTCCACTGTAAAGAGTTTATAGAAGAGAAACAGATTATAAGGAAATTGTAAGGTCTCCTAGACCTTTATTTAAAATGCTTCAAATGCTGCTTGTCTGGTAGAAACTAGTTAGAAAATACATTTGCTATGGAATGCTAAGCCTTAGGAGAAATGGGATAGTGGCCATTTAGACATCTTAAAGGTATCAGATGCTAAGGTGTAGTAACTTGCAATCAATACCTGTAATTTGATGAATAGGTAATTTAATCCATCCACCTGAGTCCTTTCCCCATTCCCTCTTTTCTCCATCATAGATTAAATCAAAAACAAAAGTAAGCTTTCAACCTACTAATTCTGGTGAAGCAGAGAAATTGATTCTTGATATATCTTAAAATATAGCAAAAAAAAAAAAAGAAAGTGCCTTGAAGTTTCAGACTGAAGATGGCCGATTACTAACCAGGCCTGGAGCCAATAAGGACAATGGCATTCTCACACATTGAGCAATGCTCAGTTCACCTCCCCTGGGGATTCAAAGCTTCTAGAACTGAAGCCCAGGCCTCTGCCTCCCAGATGGCGCATCTAACAGTAGATCTTTGACATGTGTCAACATTCTGTATACAACTATAGCATTTCAGTAATATCCTCTAACCTTTTAAACTTTCTCCCCAAGACAATTTTTCAATTAACTTCCATTTGGAAAGACATTGCTGTGTGCTAAGAAAGTTTTTTACTTTCTCAAAATAGATACTTTATATTCACTCAATGAAAACAAATCCATATCAAGTGCCTAGAAACCAGAAATATGGTTTAAAAAAGTCATTGTCCTTATGAAGTTTACATTCCAGTGGGGAAAATAGAGATCAATTCATTCTTCAGATCTTGTCTGAAAAGAACTAAAAGTTCAACATCCAAAGCAATGACTCTATTGGCTGTAAAGAATTTAATGAAGCAATATATAGTTGACCTAAATTAATTTTCAGATTCGAAAACTAAGACTTTTATTTCATAGTCTCAAATACTGTCACAGTATCAATCAATTATACCAACTGTTGTAATTTTTTATTACTCTACATCCCGGTCGTAGCCCCGTCCCTCCTCTCCTTCTGGTCTCACCCTTCTTCCCTGTTTCCCCTATCTCTCCTCCCCTACTCTGCAGGGAAGGGGAGCCTCCACCCCCACCCCAGCATGTCAAGTTGCATCAGGACCAAGCCCATCCTCTTCCACTGTGGCCTGGTCAGATAGCCCCACCAAGGAAAAGTGATCAAAAAGGAGGCAACAGAATTCATGTCGGAGTCAGCTCCCATTACTCTTAGCAGGGGACCCATATGAGGACCCAGTTGCTCATTGGTTATATCACTGTAGAAGGCTTAGGTCCAGCCCATACGTGGTCCTTGGTTGGAGCGTCAGTCTACACAGACCCCTGGTCCCTGGTTAGATATCTCAGTTGGTCTTCTTGTGGAGCTCCTGTCCACTTTGAGTCTTTCTCTCCTCCTCCTCCCCCCCCCACTCTTCCACAAGACTCCCTGAACTCCACTCAGTGTTTGGTTGCGGGTCTTTGCATCTGTTCCCATCAGCTGCTGGGTGGAGCCACTCAGAGGACACCTATGCTAGGCTCCCATCTGCAAGCATAGCAGCGTATTGTTAATAATGTCAGGACTTGGCTGTTTCCCATCAGGTGGGTCTCAGATTGGGCCAGGCATTGGTTGGACATTTTCTTAATCTCTACTGGAGTATCCTCTCAGGAGCCTACCATGTCTTAGATCTCCTGCTTGTCACAGAGAAGCCCCCTCCCAGGGTTTCTCTTCTCTGTGCAAGCTTTCTGTCTTCCCTCTCTCCCCAGGTCTGATATCAACCCTTATTTCTCTCTATGCTCCCTCTCTTATCCTGTTTCCTCTCTTTAAATTTTTTTTAAATTTATTATAATTTATTCAGATTACATCTAGAATATTATCCCCCGCCCCTTGGCTTGTATCTTCATGTTCTCACTCTTCCTTCCTCTTCTGCCCTAGTCCCCTCCCCTAGACCTCTGACAGAAGGGGACATCCTCCCCCACCATATGACCACAGCCTATCAGGTCTTACTCAGATAGTCTGCTTTCTCTTCCCTGTATGCTCCCTGGGCCTCCATGCCAAGGGAAAGTGATCAAATTGGGGACTCCGGAGTTCATGTTCCCTCTCTTTAACCACTTCCACTGTCTATCTGTTTTCACTTCTGAGTGAGGTTTAAGCATCCTTCCTTGAGTCATCCTTGTTACAATTTAAATGGAAAATGTTCCCCGCACCACATGCTCATGTGTTTGAATACTTAATCCAAGGCTGATTGTGCTGTGAGAGAAGATAATGGAACCTTTATGATATACACCCTTGCTGGAGGAAGTGGACTGTTGATGCCTAGTTCTTGAGACTTTACCCCATCGTGTTTCCTTCTTCTCTTTGCTTCTAATCTACCACACCAGATGTTATGACCTGTAGTCTGCTGCTGTACCAAGGTGGGAGTTATAGTTACTGCACTCTGTCATGAAACTGTAAACTAAAACAAAGCCTCCCTTCCCTGTTGCTTCTTGTAAGCATTTAATTGAGGCAACATATTATCCTACTCTTCTATGGGAGGAGCCACTTAGACTCAAATGGCAGGATCCTTCAGAAGATCTGATCTTTGGACTAAAGAAGTTTTGTCTGTAATATTTTCCTGTGTAACATTTGCACAGCCATTTTGGTTCATTCCCTACAACAATCCTGTTGGGTAGATTTTTTTTTTTCTCACTCTACTGAAAACAAACGGCAGGGGCAATGATTCCTTCTATATGGGGAAACAAAATTGGGCAAATTAAAAGCTCCTACACTAAGAGAAGGGGTCTACTAGCTCAGCTGGTAGAGGCCTTGGCTAGCATACATGAAGTCCCAGTATACCATAAAACCAGACATGCTGTCACATGCTTATAATCATAGGAAATGGGAAGTGAAGGTAAGAAGGTAACAAGAGCTCACCAGTTCATCCTCCATTGTACAGGAAGTTCAAGTTAGCTTGGGCTACATGAGACCTTGTCTCTAATTTTAAAAAAAGTAAAAAGAAAGCTTCACAGATGTGCAAACTTCCCAATGTTAATGAATGCCAAACTGAGAAATGAGAAAGACTTACTGACTCTAAAACCAGACCTTTAACCATTCCCTTGGCATGGCTGGTATCAACCACTCATGACTCCTAAATATGGGATATTCTACAACAGTATCGACACAGGAAGCCATCTTTCTTTTCCATCTTGCTTTGTGTTCAAGGAATTTGGTTTGCAGAAAACGCTTGCCATGTCCCTGTGTACCTTGGATTTCAGCTGAGTTTGGCCATTGGCAATACCCACATGAAACAGTGAGAACTGGTTGTAGTGGGGAGCAAAATGTATGGTCCATCAGTTTTCCAGTTACCATTCTGTCACATCACGGGCTAGCCATGATCAGCTTTTTCTACAAAGCCGTGATAGT
This sequence comes from Acomys russatus, assembly GCF_903995435.1. Classification (NCBI taxonomy): domain Eukaryota; kingdom Metazoa; phylum Chordata; class Mammalia; order Rodentia; family Muridae; genus Acomys; species Acomys russatus. The sequence continues at coordinate 46,395,698 of NC_067140.1, read as the reverse complement.
GTATTGTCCACCTCTTTAGTTGTTATGATAAAAATCCTGACAATGATAATAAGGAATGAAGAATATATTTTGGCTTATCATTGGTTCAGTCCATCATACTAGAGAGCTCATGGCAGAGCAGAACAGTTCATGTCATAGCAGGAAAGAAAGCAGAGACAAGGGGAATGCTGATGACAATTCATTTTCTGGCTTTACCCTCCCTCATTTATTCTATCTGTGTGCCCCCAGGCCATGGAATGGTGCTACCCACATTCAGAGCAGGTATTTCCCCTCAGTTAATCTTCTCTCTTATATCCTTACAGATACACCCAAAGGTGTGCCTCAGTCTCCTAGGGGGTTGTACAGGTCCTTGGGATGACAGTGAAGCAGTCTCAGATGGGCCCCGCCTGGTTTTATAGCCCTAAATTCAAGTAATCAGGCTAATCATTCTTCTTCAGACCTTTGGTTGATAATGGCTGCAGGGCAAGGCTCTTAATAGAAACAAGGTGTTTCACTGTTTCATCTTGTCCCCATATCCATAATAATCTCTTCATCACATCTTCCTGCAGTAACCCCATCAGAGGGGCCATCTGTTTAGTATTGGGACCCTGATTACTATAGCTTAAGAAATGGAACTAAAGAACTAGATGGGTAAAATTATTTCCTCTAAAGCAAAATTAACTTATGTGACATATGCCAACCCTAAACAGAGACTACTGTATATACTCAGTGCAGAAAAAGTCTAAGCAATTCTTTTCTTATCTTTCCCTAAAGATGTAATTTATCCCCCATTCCCCTCCAGCCTTGTCAGAAGGACAGAGTTGCTTTAACCATCCTGGGTGCTTCTGAGTCTGCTATTTCTTAATCTAAAAGTTTAATATTTTCAACAAAACCCAAGTCCAGAACAGATGTTAGCATTTTAGTATTAAGCTTTAATATAATCCCTTTTGGCAACACTAATGAGGCCTGATTGCTGTAAGGTTTAGAGTAAAATAGAAGAATGTTGGCTTTATTTTAGGACGATGGAACGTATTGAAGTCACATTCTATTATCTCAAAGGAGGCCACCAGAAAGAGACTCAGACAGAAGTTCATAAGATGGGATCTATAATCACTAGTCTCCCTACTCAACCATTTTAAAAATTGGTCTGCTTAGAAAGCCAATTAAAGCTTCCTACACTCCCTTTCATTGGCCAGAATAATTCAGTTTAAAGAGGCAATTCAGATGAAAAAAGGAAATGTTTCCTTCAGAAATATTACAGCAGGATTTCTCTTTATTACAGATGCGTAATCCAAGCCTAACACTGGACTGGCTCTTTAAGTGGCTTGAGCACCTACCTCCTTGGCTACACCTTGCCTCACTGCCACTGTCCCAGTTCAACAGCCTTCTGAGGATGTCTCAGGTCCTCATCTATCCATCCTCCACTTTCTAGTCTGATCATGTTTCTTCTTTGTCCAATGTTTGGATAGTGCTCACAATCTATAGAATAAAGCAAACCACTGAGAGATAGAAACAAGGCTTTCCTGAGCATGTAGGAAACTTTAGACCATTTCACCACCACAGACTTATATTTTGCACACCCTGGGTGCCCTGCCCTTTCCTGGGCATCTCTGGATACAACTAGTCTTTTTTTTTTTTTTTTCTTTCTGGGATTCTGTTCCTACTGTCATGCTTACAATAGTCATTTCCAGCATCCACAATTTTTTTAGTACCTTTTCAGGAATAAGGGACCAAGTTAAGTCACAGTTGACTAAAACTTTGTCCCAACTTTATTCCCACAACAGCATTCCTGAAGTTTATCTGTTTTACTATTTTTTAACCTACTAAATCTATTATTTTCCTTTGTTTAACATCTCATCCTTCCAGAAATAAGAAATAGTGCTAATTATTTTTATCATGTCATCTTCTAAATCTGTGGGTTAAGCTGTGTATTTAGGAAGGAAATGATATTTGTTGAAGAGCTACTATAACACTCAGCGGCTTAGTTACGAATTAATTCATTCTCACAACACAAAGAAACACTATTATCCCATTTGTTGATGAGGTAACTGGGGCTAATACAAAGAAATGTTAAATTAGTACAACTAATAGTGTGAAATCTAGAAACCTATGCTGTGATTTTACTGCATTGTTCACTATTATCAGAGATGCTTTATCAGACTTTTAACATTCCCCTTTACTTGTAGATCATGTTACAGATGACAAAGTGCTTTCCTAACTTAGCACCCTCTTATAGATCACCAATAAAGTGGCCAAGGAAAGAGAGGGAGACTCACTTTTTGGGGTGAAGGCTTAGAAAGAAGAATGAGACTTTAGGTCATTAAAACAAAAACTGGTATCACCAAGATGGAAATTCGTTTCTTGAAAGCCAGTCCTCTTTTCACGCCCTCCTGTCTCAAATACTAACACTGCATTTCCTTCCTGGCCTGGATAAAATGTTGTGTCTTCAAAACAACTTGCCTTTTTTAAGAGTCTCGCTGGGCTGGCCACGTATCTTCCTCTTTGGTCCTGTCTTAGGCATTAAGGATCTTATCGGCCCTATTAGGACAGCTATGTGATAAGCTGTGGTTGTAAGGCACAAGCTAACACTTATCCTATCCTGACTTGTTGTTTTCACTGGATTTTAAAAAGGCATAATTCATTTCTAATTTTTAAAAAATAGGACACCTAAGTACTATTTAAAGGGGCAAGGGCATCATAACTTCATCACTGGATCTGAAGATACCACTCCCACTTACTTACTTTGTCACCTTCTGAGTTCCTAATCTGATGCTTACCATTGAAGATGCACCACTGACAGAGAGATATCAATGATACCACAGGAGAGAACTTACAGAAGCCCTGTCCACAAACTTGTCACTTCTCTCAAGCACAGGGGAACATCCTTTACAAAGTCATTGGCATCAACTACTCCTGCTGCTGTTCCTTTATGGTTCTCACTCCACCTGCACTGCAAGTGCTCTGGGAAGAAGGCTATTTTGTGAGTGGGAAAGATTTCCCATTCCAGTGACTGAGACAGTTTTACCAGTTAGACCTCTGACCTCTGTGTTATCTGCCCAGCTTTCTGGGTAATACTGAAAAGACAACTGCAACAAGAGTATGTCTTCAAAAACAGAGAAATCATGAAATTTGCAGCCAAATGGATGGAACTAGAAAATATCACCCAGTGTGATGTAACCCAGACCCAGAAAGACACACATGGGATGTATTCACTTATAAGTAGATAATAGCCATATAGTGCAGGATAGCCATACCACAATCCACAGACCCAAAGAAGCTAAGTGACAAGGAGTGTCCAACAGGGGATACTTGAATCTCACTCAGAAGGGGAAATAAAACAGACACCGGAAGCTAATGAAAAGAGAGAATGGGGTGGGAAGGGGAACGAGGATGGGGATCAAGTATGGGGAGAGCTGAGACGGGAAGAAAGAGGGCTAGGAAAGAGAAGAGAAACCGATGGTAAGGGACTTCTCTGGGACAAGCTGGAGCCCTGTGCCTGGTAGGTTACTGGGAGGATATAGGGGTGACTCTAGCTGAGACTCCTAGCAGCAAGGGATATGGAAACTGAAGTGGCCACCTCCTATTGCCAGTGGAGGGAGGGGGACACCTACCCCCCTACACACACGAAACTTTCAACCCAAAATTTACCCTGCCTACAAGATGTGCTGAGATAAAGATGACACAGAGATGGAGGGAAGGGCCAAATAATGACTGACCTAACTTGAGACCCGTGCCATAGAAGAGAGCCAACCCCTGACTCTATTAATGATACTCTGCTATGCTTGCAGGCAGGAGCCTAACTAACATAGGTGTCCTGTGAAAGGCTCCACCCAGCAGAGGATCAAAACGGACATTGAGGCCAACAGCCAAACGTTAGGCAGAGTTCAGGGAGTCTTGAGGAAGAGCTGGGGAAAGAATTAGAGGGACCCAGAGGTGACAAGAACTCCACAGGAAAACCAACAGAGTCAGCTAACTAAGCTCATTAGGGTTCACAGAGACTGAACAAGCAACAAAAGAGCAAGAATGGACTGGACCTAGGCCTCTTACACTCATGCAGCTGATAGGGAACTTGGTCTTCATGTGAGTGCCCAGCAATTGGTGTTGGGCCTGTCTCTGACATAGACTCTGTTGCCTGCTTTTGGATCACTTTCTTCTAGCTGGGCTGCCTTGTCTGGCCCCAGTGGAAGAGGGCGTGCTTAGTCCTAATGAGACTTGGTATGACAGAGAAGGTAATTGGTGGGTGTTGGAGGAGGGGACTCCTCTTTTCTGAAGAGAAAAGAAGTGAAGGAAGGGGGAAGAAGGTGGAAGAAAAAAGAATGTTTCTTACTAATGTTGCTTCAGTAAGTTCCGTCTAATCTAACCATTTATCTTTAGTATTGAAGGTGCTAGTTTCTGTGCTTTCTGTAGGACATGCCAAATCACCTATGTCCTAATGCAGTGAGGGGACTACCTACAATATACATGAGTTATTTTGGCATAATAGTGTTTTACTTCCGAATTCATATTTTAAAATATATCCTACTTTTCACATAGGAGAATAACACAATGCACTTAATCAAATCAAGTGTACTTCCTAGCTATATATGAACTTCTTGAGTAAGTTGAAAGGGTCTGAGGCTGATAGCTTGAAGACCTGACTATGTCATTTCTCTTTTCTTCTCTAGACCTTGGATTTTGTGTGTGTGTGTGTGTGTGTGTGTGTGTGTGTGTGTGTGTGTGTGTGTGTGTGTTTAAAGCAGTGTACTAGAGTTGATATACGTGTGATCATAAATGCAAAAATATACATTTGAAGATTGTTGTAAGTAACTGTGGTAAAGAAAAACCAGACTGGGGTATTTTTAAGAGTTCTGTTTGTTACTAGTTTTATTACTAGGAGAGTCACATGGGCAATCTTTATGTCCTTGTATCGCTACCATATGTCACTTCTGTGTTATGTTTGTGTATCTGTTTTTAATATGTCTAGCATCACTCATTTTCATAGCCTTTGGTCTCTGTAGACATGTAAGGTATTATCCAACGCTCACCTACAGACCTATCTGTATTTGGCTAATACCTACTTACCTGTCTTATGGTGCTAGAACATTACCAAGAGTGGTATAGGCAGTAAACAATGCTGCACCCACAGCTTTGACTGCCTGACAAAGACTGTTATTCTATGTACCACATACTGCAGACACCATTACTGGGTTCTTACACAATAGATTGTCCTTATTACTTTTTACCTTTCACTCCGACACTGTCTTCAACTTAACCTTCACCATGAGGCCTCCAGTACCTCTTAGCCCTGCACCCTGCATCAATTACACTAACCTTATCTGACTCCTGTCCCACTGTAAAAAATCAGTCAGTGAAGCAAGCCCAGGAATTAAAACAAACAAACAAACAAAACAAAACAAAACAAAATCAAACAAACAAAACAAAAACACAAGTTCTGTTAGCTAAAAGGCCCACTGCACTAATGATGGAGTAATGGTTTGAGCAAGTTCTAGGTTCAATAGAATTTGGATTCAATGAGAAAGCCTCAGCTTTCTTGTCTGTACAATGGGAATATTGACAGTGCCCACCCCACAAGGATGGCAGTATAAAATAAAGGGTTCAGTAGGGTCAGTGGTCAAGTCAGAGCTTGGCCTGGCAAACTTAAACAGTCAACAATAGGAGAATGAACCTAAGGAAATGGCAGTAGTGGTCAGGCCAATACCAGACATGCTCTGTAAAGAAAGAGCCTCTATGCTCACTAAAGTGATGCTAATTAGCTTGGGTTAATGACAGCTTAGTCAAGGGCTCTGTAGAGTCTCCTCTGTGAAGTAGCTCATGGTGACAGAATGGGCTGCCAGGCTGTAATTCAGCCCCCTTGTTTGCTGAGTGTAGAAAAAAAAAATCCCTTGTCAATTCCAGAGACAATGCTACATTCCCCTTACACATGGTTTTGACTTCCAGTGCCAAAACACAAGACTTTACAAAGCCCTTGTTTTTCTGCAAATGTGTTTGTCAGGGACCTTGTTCTACAGAAAATGCATTTTCAAAAAGGCCTTTTCTTCTGTTCTGGCACCTTGAAAGGAGAAAATCTCTGAATGGGAAGAAGGATCAACTGGCTGGTTTGCACCCACAGTGTCTCTTGCCTACATATTGTGCCACAGTGTTGGAGGCTAGGTTTCATAATTACACAGTGCCAACACACAATTACCCACAATTAGTTTAATTACATAAATACACTATGATTATCTGAAAGATAATGTTAAGTAGCACACAAAGGAGATGGGCTGGCCCTGAGGTAAACCTGAGTGGTGATCTGGCGGTTTTGGTGATCCCTGGACCAGGCATAGGAGAGGAGACACTGGCCTCTTGGCTTCCTGCTCTTCTCTCCACTGCTCAGTCATTCTCACAGCCTGAGGGGCTGCTTTCTCTTCAGATGACACCTAAATATTCTCCTTACCATCTCTGTTTGTTAACACAACAAATAATAAAGGGCAATTGGATTGGAAACCATATCTAAATTTCAACCCAACTCAGCATCCCACTGCTGACATTTACAAGCTGGTGCACTCCATATTTCACTGTTAGTGATGGGCTCTCCACTCTGTGCTGTTCAGGCCAGTCCAATTAAGCAAAGGTTTACACTGGAATAAAAGTTACAGCTGACTGATGGGGGCCAACTGCATAACCTCTGGCCTGTTCGGAAGATTGACAGTCAGCTTCACATTTGGGTGAATGCATGTTAAGTTCTGGAAGAATGCAGCAACTTCAAAGACATACACATGCGCATGCGCACGAGCTTGCACGTACACACACACACACACACACACACACACACACACAGCAGTTTGAGTTAGTATTTTTAGTGTCTGTTTTCTGGACTCCTCTGATCCAGTAATATTAATATAATTAATCTTCTAAATATTAACCAAACAGTTACAGAATATCGATCTTTTTGTCTGCCAACTGCCAAATCAGGAGCTAAAAATACAGTTCGAACAAAACAATGGTTATTTTTGTCATCAGCTGGTATGACAGAGAGGAACGTGTTCTGCTTTGAAGTAGATATGCCTTTGCTATGGCTGTGGATGGTTGCCACCCCTAGTGAAAGTCACACTTCAGTCCATATCATTAGCACATCTTCTCCTATACAGGAATTACTTCTGCACTCCACTCGTGGTAGAGTTGGACACGTGCCACACTTTGGATAACAGTGTTTAAGATAAATGACATGAAGCCAGGTGCAAACTTTATCCTCCACGTACCCCAACTTTTTATTCTGATCTACCAGTGACTCTCTTAACACCTGAATAGGTATAAATATGTCCCAGATGCTCTGCCGGCCCCAGAAGAATGAGAAGCATGTGCAAGAGACCTGAGTTGAACCAGGAATCAAGCCTGGCCTATAGAAAAGACCAGAACCGAACTCTTCTAGAGCCAAGTCCGGTTGGCATCAGCAGAGCCACCGGTTGACCATCAGATATATGAATGAGAAATAGATGGTAATGAATAAACCAGTGGGACTTTGTGCTCACTCAGGTACGGGACATTTTTTTTTTTTTTATAGTGGCAGTGAATTGCTGCAAAAGAGTATTTGAATTTTCATATTAAAACACAATGTGTTCCACCTAAAAAGATGGTAAGTTCTATATGTTACATCAAGCTGCATTCAGGAAATTTCAACAATATGATTGCCTAAATGGGACTAATACATAGACAATAGTTGTTATGCCAACATGGATAGGGAAAAAAAATCTCACAACATCCCATCCTTAGATGAAGAGCTATAAGCCATTCATAACTGCTGAGAGAAGGAGAACCAGTACTCTCCTAGAACAATCCCTCAGATTTCATAGTTATACCATCTCAAGAATCTCAAGTGGTCAACCCTAAACACATGCCAGCAACAGTACATTGACTCAGCAGGCTATATATACACTCTGCATAACAATAACGATTGTCATGAATTTGAGAGGGAGTAGGGGGCATGGGAAGCGATGGCGTGAGGAGGAGATATAGAAAGGACATAAGTATAGTACCTATGTTTGAAATTCTCAAAAGAAAATGATCAAAAAATTAAAAAAGAAATAGGCCAGGTATGGTAGCACACATCTTTACTCCCTCCCCTCAAAGCTCACAGAATCCTGTGGTGATTGTTAAGAGTCAGAGGGGATAGAGGACATCAGGAGAACAAAGCTCTCTGAATCAAGTAAGCCAGGTGTGTATGAGCTCACTGAGACAGAAGCATCAAGCACAGAGCCTACTTGAGTCTGTACCTGGTCCTCTTTGTATACATTGTAGCTATTAGCTTAGTATTTTTAGGGGACTTCTGACTGTGACAGTGAGTGGATCTCTGATTCTTGTGCCTGCTCTTGGAACTCCTTTCCTCCTGATGAGTTGCCATGTCCAACTTTGATATAATAGTTTTTGCTTCAATTCATTCTATTTTATTTTGTCATATTTGATTATAATCTAGTAGATGTCTATTTTTTTTTCTTATGAAAAACAAAAAAGGGAGTGGATCCAGAGGAGAGGAGAGGAGAGGAGAGGTGGGGAAGATCTGGGAGGACAAGAGGAAGGGAACATTATAATTAGGATTTAGTGTATGAGAAAAGAAACTATTTTCAATAAAGGGTTAAAATGGAAAAATATTCTAAAAATTGGGCCAAGAGTGGTGACACACACATTTAATCCTGATGCTCAGAGGTGAGGCCAGCAAATCTCTGTGAGTTTCAGGCAAACCTGGCTTACATAGCGAATCCCAGGCTAGCTAGGGCTACATAGTGAAGCCCTGTCTCCAAAAATGCAAACAATCTTTAAAAAAAAAACTTATATGAATATAAAGCATTTTAAAAAGAAGTAATCAAAGAAAACATGTTTTGATGCATGTTTCAAACAATATATTTAAGGGGAAATTGAGGAGATATTAATTTAATTCTTATTATATTCTAGGCATTCCATTATTGTTCTATCTACTTTACCTACTTATTCTAACATCGCTGTGAGGTAGGGCATCTTGCCCCTTTCTTAAAAATGAGGAATCTGGGCTCAGAAAATTTTGATAGCTTGCCCAAAGCCAAACAGTACATAGGAAAAGGACATCTGGATTCAAGCTTGTCAGCCTCAAAATGGATATTCTTTCTTGATATTCTGTTGTTACATGAATAAATGCTCAAGGCCTGTTCTCCATCTGTAGGAAAAAGAAGTTTGAACCACATCCTCCCAAATGCTTCTGACAGTCGAGGATTCCAGGAGTGAAAATCTACACAATACAATAAAGATTCTTTACTTCCAGAGGAATACAATCAAATTCCCCTTAAGTATAGTGCTCCCCTAGCTCACATAAGTGCTTATTATTTCCAGATCATTAACTATTTGACATAGAGATTTGGCTGGGAAACTTGAAGCTCAAGTGTTAGAGGGCTCTGCCAATTGAAAATCAGTCAAATGTGGATAATGGCTTCTGTTACTATAAGATAAGTCTACAGGAAAATGTGATTCAATTTATAAAAAATTCTATCAAAGGCAGCTTTTCAGGAATTCATCTGTTGAGTACAAGAAGATACACCTGTGCTGTATTACCCAAATAAGTTCCACCTGGGAGACAGATGACTGTACAGCTTTAAAGAAAATAATTTAATAAAGACAAGACATTTTTGAAAAGCAAGAGTTTTTTCAAAGTCCTTCCATTATTGCTCTTTCCCATTTAAATTGTTCTAGTCTACGACATCCTCAATTTCAGGTAAAGCAGACTCATTAAATTTAGCCAAGCACTGGATGATGTATTTTCATTCATATACAGATGTGAATTGGTCACGGGAAATGCCTTTCAAGTGTCATTCCACAATATGGAAAACTGGGAAGGGACAAAATGAGGAAAAAAAAACCCACCCCAATACCCATTGTTTGTCAAACTGGCTTTAATTATAAAGAAATTCATAAAAATGGTCATGGACATTATATAAATTTAACCCCCAGAAGCTTGCTCTAGATTCTACAAAAACTGAGGGTCTTGAGAACTTATGATATTAAAAAGTTCAGGATGAATTATTTGAATGTCTGGGAAAGTAAGATTCAAAGAATACTTTATAGGTTTGTAAGGCTTAACACATATGATCTTATTATAGCCCATATTCCTCCCCAGATGACAGTGCTTTGTTTTCAGCAGATCTCTTTCGCCACTTTCTGTATCTTATTCATCTTCTCTCTTAATTTCCATGGCTTCCCCCAAGATATCATCCATTCCTATTTGGTCCTTTGTGAATTAAAATACCACCAAACTAAGAAGTTAGCTTCAAGAGCCAGGCATCTATTTCATTATGAAGATCTGTCTAGAGATAGAAAGGGCAAAGGAGACACATTGCCTCCTATGATTTTGTGTCATAATAACAGACCAATACAAGACAGAAAGTGTATGTATCATGTATGTCACCGACCCTTACTGATTCTATTTTTAAAATAATCAAACCAGAAAACGGGAGGATACTCAGTTAGTGGAAAAAATAGTGTTTTTATTGTTGTTGTTTTGTTTTTTGGTTTTTTTTGTTTTGTTTTGGTTTGTTTTCTTTGTGAAGACTCGGTGTACTTGGTGGTTTTGACTTTTACTTTGAAAAGCAAGGCATTTTCCTGCTTATCACTGAGGTTTCATATTCTTATCATGTGGCAATGGGTTCTTTATGAAGCACAAAGGATCAAGAGGACAATTTTGGTTATTGATTGGTTATTCTATTAATAAGTTTAAATAGTATATATAATTGTTACTTATGATTAATAGTAAGGTGTGAAAATACAATTGTGTATTTCTCTCTTCTGAAAATTGGTGATATTAAATGCAGAGCATCTAGTGTTAATAAAATCACAGGGATGTTGAAGTGATTGGGTATTTTCCCATAGGACAGAGGATTTTCGGAAAAAATTATCGGTCTGGAATATAATCAGAAACCTTTATAGCAATATATCAATCATTTAGTTTCTAGATTATTAGAGATAAACTCCTTATGAAATCTAAAGAGATCAACAGTCTAACCCAGCTATGAACCCTATGAACTACAATATCAATTTAGAAGGCACAATGTACCCACTGTCACAATACTGGCAAAACTGTTACATAAGTAACCAACCATTTTCTCTCTGGACTTAAGGTCTGTTCCATAAGAGGGAATTTATGCCTAGTACTGAAAACCTAGTCAGCTGAGGAGGTCTTCATATTAACTTACTACTGTTGTTTAGTAAAATTGACAGGGTACCAATCTGCCTTATTATTTGTGTTTATGTCCATAAACAATTGATCCTCCAAGCCTTAATCAGAGAAGGTTCTGTTTGAAAAGAATAGCCCTGAATGCAGAGATGCCTGGCTGCTCTAGATGCTAAGAATAAATGACTGCTGAGTGCTCAGCTCTAAAGAAGACATTTATACAACCCAGGGATTACTGTGAAAGAGAAGGCAGATAGAATGTAAGTATCTATCATGAAAGGCCATGAAATTCTGTCCACTAAGCCTGGCACAGACAATGCAATCATAATTTCACAGGCCCTGTTGTTGCATGCAATGGACACATACTTGGATCATTCATAGACCAGAGAGGGCTTCACAAGGACACACCCCTTCCTGGTAAATAATTGGCTACCAAGGATTCTGGGGAAATCATTGTCTGCCACTATTTACCTATTGGTGAGTCCATCAAGCTCCAATGGACATTCCCATACTCAGGGTCACACAAGTGGCCCTGCTTAAAGCTCGTGGGTCATAAAAATCAAACAAAAAGAGATGGACCCAGGACATTACAGGAAGGAACATGAGTGATGGGAGCATAGATTAGAGAGATAGAATAGGGTAGTGACCAGAATATACTTTGTACATGTGTGAAAATCTTAGTGAACAAATTAAAAAAAAAACATTATGAAAATGGAAATAAACTCCTTCAGAGATAGTTTTCTTATTTTATCTGTGGGGAGACAGGGACATCACTACAAGCAATCAAACTAGATTTTTATAAAATAATGATAAATTAGAAGAATACAGAAAATGTCTAAGCTAATATTGTTCCCCTCAAAATTATGCTACTTGGGGATATATATATATTTGACCAAAGTTTCTTCAGCCCCTAAACTTCCAACATCAGCTAAGAAAAAGTTTTCACAGCCACTAGCTTTACTCTGAAAAATTAATTCAAAATACCTCCTATTTATTTCTTTTTAGGCCAACAAAATGACATTTCTGTAAGTTCTACTTTTCATATGAAATTCAATACTTAAAGATTTTTAATATTTATAAATGTCAAATCCACCACCAAAAGATTATTTGCTGATATTCAGGGCATTCCAAAGCATAGAATGTAGACTTTGAAGGCAGGTCCATAGTTTTGAACATGGTGATATTTTTGGATTAAGTGTGTCATCTGTAGAGGTGCATGCTTTGAACAAGAGTCTGCCCATGTCTGAGTGTGTGTTCAGGTCAGCACAGTGCAGCTACAAAGAAGCTTTCAATCTTATTTTCGTCTGTGCAAATAGCATTGCTTAGAATTTTGTAATGCTGGAACTCTGCACATGCAGTACTCTGAGGAAATGTCAGATTATCCCTTCAGAGTTATCTTCCTAGTCTTTATGAAAGGCATTTATATCACACTAAGGAAAACTATCAGGCCCTTGAAGATTACTTATTTTAAAACATCTTTTCTTCCTGTTTCTTCCTGTGGAACTATCAAGTATTACCTATGATTTATTGCTAGCTATTCTTTGTTGTAGTCATGCGTCTATATAACTGGGAACTCCCCTTTGGACATAGTTTGGTTTTGTACATTTTTATATTACACCATAATTTTTATGTGACAAAAATAACAAAGTTAAAAACATTTTTACCTTGAAGTGAGTCTGGGTTGACTTTAGTCAAAGGCCTCGGAATGCAAGCTTCAGATGTGGTTGAGAATGTTATTGCTGATGTAATTTTCCTTTATTCTTTTCATAAGACAAAAAAAAATGACATTGAAGAGAGAGATTGGGAAAATCACACACACACACACACATACACACACACACACACACACAAAAACCTTCTAAAATGTTCATGGCTAGGAATTGTTCATGGACTCTACTTAAATGGTTTGGTTTACAAGTCATATCAATCAATCTTTTGTTTCATAGCAGATATGGAAGAAATTAAAAGATTAGATTCCAGAAAAAAAATAAGAATACTGAAAAGTATTACATTTCCCACACATGGCACGGGGATAAGGGAGGGGGACAAGATTTATGTATATCTGAAAGTAAAAGGGATGAAAAATATGCAAACTAAATTATCAAAATCACCGTGAAAAAGCCAGAGTTGAGTCCTTCTTGGAGTTTTATTGAAGCTTCAACATCATAAAGCCATAAATAACAAGCACACCTCTTAGTCTTTCACACTGTGATCCACTAACTCATTGCTGGGTGGACACACAGCTGGGTTACACAACATTAAGCACGTATCTGTACACAAATGGTGCCTTCCCCTTCCTTGTCTCCCCTCCCTCAAACTCTGGCTCTTTTTTCCCCCCTCTATCGAAACATTAAAGTTTAGCCTCATATCTTCTGTGGAGATTTTATATCTTCTATTCATTCAATATTTGCTAGATATCCTCCAGGACTGGCCTCTCCACGAAGTAAGGTGAGAAAGACAAAGAAAGTCCTGACAGTGGAAGGACAGATAATGAGGAATACTCAAAATATGAAACACTTTTGAGAAAAGAATCTGAAGGGAAACATTTGCTCCTCTGTTAGTACCCACTTGGTCCTGACATGCTCCTTCATGTGTATTGTGTTCCTGGGTGTGTCAGGCACAATGGGGAACAGAAGAATGCAAGCCAGAACCTTTTGTTCTCACCTTGAGTACATCTTTTAAGGCTTCATGGAAACTTCCTCTTCTCCTACTCCTTTTCTTCATGGGTTTCACCAAAGGGAGACCAAAGGTCTCATCAGCCCCCCCCTTTCAACCTGGTTGAAACACAATTACAGATAGCCTACTAATTCCAATTAGTTGTTTACTATTCCGATTATTTTAAGATTGGCTTTTGACTACTGATAGATTGGTGAATAAAGGAAAACAGGAAATGAACAAACCATTTATTAATATTGACAATAAAACCAAAGGTGCTGGGTCCTGGGGTAAACAGCATTTGCCTACTGTGAAAGGGAGAATGGGGGATTTCCGAAGAAAGGGCTTATCTGGGAAAATTTTCCAAATATGGTTTTGGTGTCATGGAAGAAATACTAATTTCAAAGCAATTTTATTGATTGTTAAAATTGTCTTCAAGAAGACAATTACAAAGAAATATAATGTATGGTCAAATGCTCCACTAGTCCTGCTGTAGATTGACACCTAGCCCAGTTGTCATCAGAGAAGCTTCATCTTGCAAGTGCTGGAAACAGATGCAGAGATGCGAATATTAGGTGGAGCTTGGGAAATTCTGCAAAAGAGGCGGCGGGGGGTGGTGATTGTAGGGGCTAGAAGGGCCAAAAACACCACAAGGAAACCCACAGAATCAACTAACCTGGGCCCATAGGCTCTCACAGAGATGGAAGCACCAACTGGAGGCCATGCCTGGCACTGATCTAGGTCCTCCGTGCATATGTTATAGTTGTATAGCTTGGTCTTCTTGTGGGACTCCTAACAGTGGGAGCAGAGGCTGTCTCTGACTCTCCTGCATGTCCCTGAGGCCGTTTCCTCCTACTGGGTTACCTCAGCTAGCCATAATAGAAGAGGAGGTGCCCAGGCTTACTAAAACTTAGTATGCATGGCTAGTTGAATTCCATAGGACGCTGGCCTTTTTGTGAGGTGAAATGGAGGAGCAGTGGATATAGGGGGAGTGAAACTGGGAGGAGAGGAGGGAGGGGAAATTCAGTCCAATGTAAAAAAATTAACTTTAAAAAGTAATATAATGTAGGCACTGTCATTGAAAATTGATGAGGTGTTCTTGCCTTGATAGTATACCTTGGATATAGGAGAAAAAAAAAATGGGAGGAAGGTATTTATATAAAATGCGCTATACACTAAGTCCAGTAATACATGTTTTCAAAAACGCTGTGATTTAATTTTTTTTCACAACTAAGCAGTGACTTACAATTGCTACTTTACAAGTGGTCACACAGCTTGTAAGAGCGTGTATCTTGTGTCTATCAGGGAGACCCATGCCTTTCTAGGGAATCTCAAACTATTTACTCCATTAACAAAATACAATTTGAACCTCAGGATTCCCATGACTTAGGACTGATAGTGACCTCAAAGAAGTCTCTTATTTTGGGTGGGGGGGATCCTCAACAATATTGGTTCAGACACAGCTCAGAAGTAATCAAGGAATTAAAAAACAACAAATTAATGATCTCAATCTAAAACTTGACTTCCCAATTGGCATAAGCTGCACTGTGAGGCAAAGGAAGCACAACACATA
Organism: Acomys russatus; assembly: GCF_903995435.1. Taxonomy (NCBI): domain Eukaryota; kingdom Metazoa; phylum Chordata; class Mammalia; order Rodentia; family Muridae; genus Acomys; species Acomys russatus. Next base: position 46,380,324 of record NC_067140.1, on the reverse strand, counting down.
GTGATATTAAATGTCATTAAGAACACAAGGTGAGATGAAGGGATGAGGTCCTAGGACCTAGGACCATGTCATCCTAGGACATGCAATTTAGGTGTCCAAAGATGACCTCACTGAGGTGGTGGATTGTGAATTTGAGTCAGATGACAAGGAAACAATCCTGTGAAGATTTGGAGCCATGGCTGGAAAGAAACATTTCTGGAACAAAGTCAGGAGGGACAAAAGCTCTGGTTGGAAAATAAATACAGCAAACAATTGAGAAGAGGGAAGAGGAAGTCAGGTGCCCAGGCAAATCTATTTTTCTTGGTTTAAGGAAGGAATTGGAAGTTGTTTCCATTGTGGTAAACAGTGATTGGAAGATCTCCATCAAAAAAGTAATGAGAGTAACTTGTTTCTTCGAGAGCCCATGTTAGACTCTATGCTATCACCAAGATCTCACTTTACAAAACCTAATTTACTTCCGTTTCATAGACTCATCCAAAGCCTGATGTAGCAGCTTCATGATGCTAGGACTCTGGGCTTTTTTCTCTTTCATTTATTTGTAAACTATAAATGCAGAGCTTGGAGAAATGTCTCAGTGGTTAAGAGTGCTGGTTGCTTTTTCAGAGGACTGGGGCTCAGTTCCCAGCATCCACACTGGGCAGCTCACCATCTCCTGTAACTCCAGCTCTGAGAATCCAATGCTTTCTTCTGACCTCCACCGGCATTCTCACATATGTGTGCATGTCAGACACAGAGATACATATAATTAGAAATTGAAGAAACTGTTTTTTCAATGTGTGTATTAAATAATCAATATAGGAGATGCAGTAATGTGAAAACCATATATGTTAACATAAATGCCTGTCTGCATTCTAACAAAGGGTCTTATTCATAAACAAAACAATGGGGGAATATGTCAGAAATGCTGTTATTAAAAGCAAGGAAGCAAGTGAGTTGGAAGATAGCGGTAAGCTGAGGTTGCAACTTTAAACGGTCTTCCCAGGGTTTCTCAAGTTAAAATGTTTGAGCAAATATGTGAACATTCAACTTAGTGTCAGAGTGTGGGGGTTCACCACGACTATCTAGAGAAAGACCATTGTTGTTGAAGGAAGGAGCAACAGAGCAGGCTCTAGATCAATGTGCCAGGTGTGTGATGGACAGGAGGAAATGGTAAGAGGTAGGTATGTAGAACATAATAAAAGAAGTCACAGATAATGGGGTCACCAGCTCACGCGGTATCATAGCCGGTTGCTAGGACTGTGTTAGATAAGATTATTTGGGAGAGTTTGATTAACAGTGTGGGGGGGGCATTGATGTGATTTGAAGCTTAAACAGAATCACTTTAGCTTCTTTATTAAGAGGAGGAGGAGAAACAGGAGAAAGAAGAATGAGGGAAGGGGAGGACAAGAAGGCAGAGGAGAGGAGGGAAGGGAAGAGGCCCAAGCTTTGTTATTTAGTCTCCAGAATGACAAAACAGTGTATTCTTCAGCTGGATTGTCATGGGCTCATCTGAAACTTGAGTGTTTATTACCAAAAAGGAGAGAGAATTGAGGGACTATATGTAATTGTTCCAACCACTAGCTTCATTGCCTTCCCAGCCAACACCGAAAACACACATGTGACTCTGGCTTCAGTGTTCTTCCTCCCACAAAGAATTTCTTCTAAATAATCCCCTAGTACTTAAGCTGTGGGTCACTTATGAATCCTATTCCAATGGGCCAGGTGGAGTCACAGCTAAGGTACATGACTTAAATTAGCACCCATTTCTTTATCCAAGAAGCATTAAGCTGAATACATACAATGATTAAGATTATTAACAGAAGACAGGAGAGAAGCCAAAATTAGTAAGATGTAGTCTTCATCATTAAAGAATGTATAAAATAACATTGAGATGTAACAAGAATAAATTAATAAAAAAAAATTAAAAAAAAATTAAAAAAAAAAAAGAATGTATAAAATGAAGCGACAGAAGAGAAGGAGGAATCAGGTATTTACATAATGAAATTCAATCAAAAAAAGGAATTAAGGAAATAATAACTAAGCAGTGTATTATATAAGTAAGATTTCAATAGAACAACAAAGGCCGGGAAGGGCAATTGAAGTCCAAATCACAGATGTAGTGTTGGGGATGAATTGGGAATGCATGCCAAATTCAAAGACTGATGAGATGCGTAGAGGGTTAAAGCATCCTAGGGGTACACACAAAAAGTTGTAACATGATATGAGGTTGGACTGATGGGTTGAGGTCAGATGGTGACAGCCTTAAATCCCCAGCAAAGGTGTTTATACATCATGCTGCAGGACAGAAGAGCTCTTTGAAGGTTTATGAAATAGACACGATTGAATCTGACTTATGGAAGTCACCCTGGCAGTGCAGTGAACAGGGATGAGAAAGACCACTTAGATAAAGTCCTCTTCCTACCTTTGGGAATATCTGACCATGAGTTTGTCAATGTCTCACTTTTCAAACTGATGTTCCTCTTCTAATCTTCCCAGAATGTCCTATACACATGATGACCTTCAGTGGAAATACAATCATTCTGCAAATTTGCATTGAGCCTAGAAGAAAGAAAAAGTAACCCCAATAATGCCTGGAGAATTATAAGATGTAAAGGTATTTATCATAGCTCTGGGGGCAAAAATATGGCCCTGGGCAGCTTCTCCATATCAGCTCTTACAAAAAGTCAGTGCTTGCGATATTGTCACATCATTTATCCCAACTACACATATCAGGGTCCACAGACTACGAAAGGGGTTGCCCAGGCCGTAGAGATTCTGATCCAGAGTTTCATTGACTGGCTTTATCTAGCAATGCAAATAATAGGAAACCCTTCTTTCTCAGTAGAGTTATTTTCATACTACTTTGGGCTCATTTCTTTGGCCAAAGTTGACCAGAAAAACAGTAATCAGTATTCTTCCTTGTAGCTACCTTAAGTTTTTAAAGTGTGCATTTTTCAGGCCTAATAGCCTTTGACACTCATCAATATACATCCACTTGAATGACAGCATCCGTAGAGTCTCATAAAGCCTTCTAATAATGTAAAATTGAACTAGATAACCTATACCTGGACTTTGTGAATGACAAAGAATATTTTGGTTAAAGAGTAATGAAATATATCATTCATTCACACTACAAAGGAGGGTAGTAGATCAAACAGATGCAATTCTCCAGATGCTCATAGTTTGAAAAAGCCTGCCTTTTAGTTTTCCTAATTCTTTCCTTGAGCACCCTTAAAGACCTGGTTATTGATTTGGTTTACATGGCAATTCTAGCCACTTATTCCAGGTTGTATTTTACTTTAGAGGAAAGTAAGACATAAAAAAAGAAAAGAAAACATTATAAGCCATACAGAAAAACCTCTTTTCTGCGTTTTTCCGCCACACAGCAGCGACTTGCCAATTGCAAAATATCTGCCGAAGCCCAGGTCATCACCCTGTTAGCTGGATTTGTTGGAGAGGCTTCCCCGAGCCAGGACCAATAATCACTGACAGGCAATGTAGACATCCTTGACAGGTTCTGGGAATGAATTACCTTAGTTAGAAACTCACCAAATCTTAGCCATAAATTACTCTGGCAGTAGCCACTAGAGCAAGCCAGGCTCCCATAAAGATCTGTTTCCCTATTTAGAGGTCTCCTGTGTGCCTGGGGCTAAAAACCCCTGGAAGGGGTCATGATTATCAAAAGCTTTCTGCTTTTCAAGTATGTTTTCATTCTTCAAGTACATGCTGGCTGAGAGAGTGTAGTATATGCCAAAGACAAGCTGGCTGAAATAACACTAAAAATCTTGAGGAAAAACAATTGTCTGTTGGTAAAATCCTTTTCCATTTACAAATGTTCTCAGTAAAAAGACTAGCAAGCCACAGTTGAGTGGAGAGTGTGATATGACTTTCTCACGTAGTCTGGTGCCTCACATTTGACCATGTCCCCTGGAGTGGGAGACCTGGTGGCACTCAGAGGAAGGACAGCATGTTGCCAAGAAGAGACTTGATACCCTATGAGCATATACAGGGGGAGGTAATCCCCCTCAGGAACAGTCATAGGGGAGGGGAATAATGGGAAAATGGGGTGGGGGGGAGGGAGGAATGGGAGAATACAAGGGATGGGATAAACATTGAGATGTAACAAGAATAAATTAATAAAAAGAAAAAAAAAAGACTAGCAAGTAAATTGGAGTTCAGGGTAGGATAGGATAGAGGTATCTCTGTCTTCCTTTTTATTAAGTACTATCAACAATAATTTCACAAAGGCTTGTGTGTCACTAAATTAATCATTGCACAAAACAGTTATGCCCAACAGTGGTCAACCTAGAGCACAAGGCATGCTGGACTCTGTATCTGTGGAGTCAAGCTGCCCAGAAGAAATGCCTCTAGCTGTATGGGACTGCTGATCTGTGAAAATGGTTAAGAGTAAGTTGCTGTGTCTATAAGAGCTAAATGTCAAATCCTGAGGCCTTTGTACTAAGGGAAATATTTCAATATTATTTCCTTAATAATTTTATATTGCATGCTTTCTGAAATAATGAAGTTAGTGATGCAATTTGTGTTTAAACACACTGAATAGAATAAAATATACTTCAAAATTTATTCTACCTGTTTCTTTTACATGTTAATGTGTGACAGCTGAGCTGCTTCCAGTGTCTGCTCTATTTGCCTTCTGAATGCGAATTAAGCATTCTTCCTAAAGCAGATATTAGTCAAATAATACAGGATAAAAATACTACAATACACAGACCTAAAGAAACTAAATAACAAGGAGGACCTCTGCAAATCTTTAAACAACAATTTCTCAAAGACTTTGTACATATGAGATGAACATAGATTAAATTGTTAACGTTATGAATATATTCTAATGAAACGGAGTTGTCCTTCTGAGATATTATTGAGAGTTTATAAAAGCTTATAAAATTCTTGTATGTGGTTCTGGCAAGATAATTCAGCAGGTAAAAGTGCTTGATGCTAAGCCTGGCCACCTGAACTTGGTCTGCTGGGAACTGCGTTGTAAGGAGAGTACAACTCCCACACACTGTTCTCTGACCTGTGTATACAGCCCTGACTTGATCATGTACCAGCTGCCAATATACTAATTAAAGAAAACATAATTTAGAAATTTTTAGATTTGGGGGCAGGAGATGTGACTCCACGGTTAAGAATACATACTGCTATTGCTGAAGACTCATGTTCTGTATCTAGAACCCATTTGAGGTGGCTTAAAATTGCCTGTAACTTCAGCTCTAAGAGATTTGATGCCTTGCTGTGGCCTCTTCATGCACTTACACTCATGCGACATAGTCCCACACAGACATACACACATAATTAAAGTAAATCTTTTGAAAGTTTTTATATTGTCTACAAAGTTGATTATTTGGAGATATACACAGCCTCACTAAAACAAGTGTATTGAGACACATTCAACATCCTAAATATTAATGTTAATAGTGTTTATTTTTCAGTGGTAGAATTTTGTATAGTTTTTTTTATCATTTCCTTTCTGTGCTCTGAATCATTGAATTTGTCCATAAAACATATGATACTGAGAAAGTATATGAGAAAGAAGTGAGAGACAGAGAAAAATTGACAGAACAGAGAAAGAGAGGTTGAGGAAAAGAGAAAAAAAAATAAGGAAAGAAAGAAGAGAGAACAGAAAGAGATTCAACTGCCTCAGCCTACAGAATGGTCCAGGAATGGTCACTTTAAAAATAAATCTATGTTTTATTTTAATTAAAATATAATTGCATCATCTCCCCTCTTTCCTTCCTATCTCTAACTCCTCCATGTCCTCACCCATCTTGCTCCTTTTCAAAATGCATGGCTAGTGCGCTTAGTGTATTTGTATGTACATGATTTCATGACTGACCAGTAGGTATTGGATAACCAGTTGGTGGCCTCATCCCTGCAGAAGGTTATTTCACCTCCTCTCAGCATTCTTCAGTTGACTTAGTTCTTTTTTATGGGTAGGGCACCACAAGGATCCCTCTCTCATGTTAGCATGTCTACCTGTGTTGTGCTTGTTTATGTCTTCTTGACCCATCCATATCTGACACCACTCATCCTTGAAGCCTCTCTGTAGCTTTCTTTCCACTATACCTATGGTAGCGGGCATGGTATATCAATGTCACCAGCATGTGTCCAGCTTACAAGAGCCATCACCCAAAGGCAGTCACATACTTTCTAAGCAAGCCTCTGACAAGTAACAAATCTAAATCCTGAGGCTGTTGCTGGGACAAGTTATGTGTCCATTCCCAAGATGCTGAAGACCAGAAAGGGTTCAGATTTTGTGATTTTATTTTTATTTTTATTTTGGATAGTGAAGTATTTACATATTCATAGTGAGATTCCTTGGGGAATGAAATCCATGTCTAAATATGAAATACATAAGTTTTCCATCAGTTTGGTCAGGATACTGACTGATCAAAGGAGAGGGTGTTACTAAGAGGGGAAAGCAGCAAGTATCCGTGCTTGAAACAGTTGCTCTCAACATGTTACCAGGGCATAGAGTAGGCACAGTGAGCCAACTGGCAGGCAGCAAGCTGGGAGAGAAAAGGCATAGAAAAAAAGTGACATTATCTATTTACTCATTTCATCTAGCCTGTGAAGACAAAGGTCAATACCAAGACATCAGCACTCGGTCTTGTCCTCTGGAAGCCAACATCAGATAGATGTTTAACAGTCCCGGCATGAAGTGCTAGACATGCAGTTATTTTGATTGAATGAAGGATATTTGTTGCCTGTAGCTGCTGAAACAAAAATTACAAGCTGAGTGAGCTAGAAGAGCAGAAATATATTAGCTCATATTTGTAATAGCTGAGATGCCTAAATCAAGCCTTTAGGGAGTTTCTTCCTCAAAGAGGAACCAAGAAAGACACTTTTCCATGTTTCCCCTAGCTTCAGGCTGCTATGACATCTTTGTCACATTTTGCCAAAGTCTCTGCTAGTGTCATTTCTTACTGTCTTCCTTATATCTCTTCTCTTTTTGGAAGAACAACAGTTAGTTATTCTACAGAATTCATGGATTTTTCAGTAAATTAATTACCATTTGACCTCAGTATTAGGAAGAATTGAGGGGATTTTAAGGCTTGCATTCAATCAGAAAATCTGCACACCACTTACAGAAGAGTTGCTTGGCTAAGACAGTCGTGGACAGCTCTGTACAAGGACAATGGCTGAGGAGACATGTATGTTTCCTTTCCAGCAAGTTTGGCCTCCTGTCACCAACTTTTGAGACTACCAGCCTCCTTCATCCCATGGCAGTGGCTTTTTAAAATTTAATTGATTTGTTCAGATTACATCTCAATTGTTATCCCCTCACTTGTATCTTCCCATTCCTTCCTCCCTCTCTTTCACCCTATTCCCCTCCCCTAGGTCTGTGACAGAAAGGGATATCCTCCCCCACCATATGGTCACAACCTATCAAGTTAAGTTTCATCTTGGTATCCTGCTTATCCTTTCTCTGAGTGCCACCAGGCCTCCCCACCAAGGGGAAGTGGTCAAATATGGGGCACCAGAGTTCATGTCAGTGTCAGTCCATGCTCTCCACACAATTGTGGAGAATGTCCTGTCTGTTAACTAGATCTGATAGGGGTTCAATGCTTACTGCATGTATTGTCCTTGGTTGGTGCAGTAGTTTGAGCAGAGCCCCCTGGGTCCAGATCTGCCCTTCACGATGTTCTTCTTGCACATTTCTAGGATGATCTAGATCCTTCTATTTCCCCATTCTCCCATAGTTCTATCACCTAGAGTCCCAATGAGAAGTCTCTGCATCTGTCACAATCTCCTGGTAAGTGAAGACTTTCATGGAACATCCTTTTTGGGCTAGTGTCCAATTATAAGTGAGTATATACCATGTGAGCCTTTCTGGATCTGGGTTAACTCACTGAGGATGATCATTTCTAGTTCCATCCATTTGCTTGCAAATTTCAAGATTCCCTTGCTTTTAATAGCTGAGTAATGTAAATGTACCACAGTTTCTTTATCCATTCTTTGATTGAGGGACATTTAGGTTGTTTCCAGGTTCTGGCTATTATGAATAAGGCTGCTATGAACATGGTTGAGCATATGTCCTTGTTGGGTGGTAGAACATCTTTTGGATATATTCCAAGGAGTGGAATAGCTGGGTCTTGAGGTAACCCTATTCCCAGTTTTCTGAGATAGCACCAGATAGATTTCCAAAGTGGCTGTACTAGTTTGCATTCCCACCAGCAATGAAGGAGTGTTCCTCTCTCTCCACATCCTCGTCAGCATGTGGTGTCGCTTGAATTTTTGATCTTAGCCATTCTGATGGGTGTAAGATGGATTCTCAGAGTTGTTTTATTTGCATTTCTTTGATGACTAAGGATGTTAAGCATTTCTTTAAGTGTTTCTCAGCCATTTGATATTCCTCTGTTGAGAATTGTCTGTTTAGTTCTGAGCCCCATTTCTTAATTGGGTTATTTGGATTGGTGGTGTTTAATTTCTTGAGTTCTTTACGTATTTTGGATATTAGACCTTTGTGGGATGTAGGGTTAGTGATCTTCTCCCAGTCTGTAGGCTGTTGCTTTGCTCTGATGACAGTGTTTTCTCATGGCAGTGACTTTTATAATTTATGCAAAGGTGCAATTGAGACAATAAGCTTTCAGACTCTACTCCATTCTTCCTAGGCAGGAATATAAAGCAACTGTTTCTAATTTTTTTCAAGAGAAATTGGAAATATGAATTTTATATTTGATTCCTTTAATTTTAGTATTAAAACTCCCTGCAGTGGGCCAAGGAATCCATGTCCCTGGGCTCTGTGCTCCCAATGTGTGAAGCTCCTATGGACGTAGCATAGTACCAGTCTGCAAGCTTTTGAAGGGTCTCAGGTGAAGATATTGATAATCCCTGACTCTCAAAGAACTTCAGAATTAGTTACAACAGTTCAGTTTCTCTCTGCTACTCAATACCATATAAGAGGAAGTGGCTAGTGTGGCATCTGTGAGTTACTAGCTATGTTACCTTGTGTTTTTTTTTTAGATATTTGTCTTCCCTTTTAAATAACTTTTTTGGAAACTTTTAGTAGGTGTGGCCCCCATAGACTTAAGTACTTGAATGCTTGGCCACAGGGAATGACATTGTTAGGAGGTGTAGCCTTATTGGAGTAGGTGTGGCCTTGTTGGAGGAAGTATGTCACCATACAGGTGGGCCTTGAGGTCTCCTATCCTCAAGCCACACCCATTGTGACACACAGTATTCTTCTGCTGCCTAAAGATTAAGATGTATACTCTCGGCTCCTCCAGCACTACGTCTGCCTGCATACTGCTATGCTTCCCACCATGATAATAATGGACTGAATGAGTAAAGCTGTGAGCCAGCCCCAAGTAGATGTTTTCCTTTATAAAGAGCTTCCATGGTTATGGTGTTTCTTCGCATCAATGAAACCCTAACTAAAACAGGTGAAGATATTTATAATCCCTGACTCTTAAAAGGACTTTAGAATTAGTTACAGCAGCTCAGCCTCTCTCTTCTAATCAATTCCTTATATGAGTAAGTAGCTAGTGTGGCTTTCTATGAATTGCTAGGTACATTACCTTGGACAATCCGTTAGACATTTGTCTTCCTTTTTCAGCTAACTCTTTTCAGAAGCATTTAATAATGATTATATGATGTTGTTTGTGCAGTGTCTAACATGTCTATTATCAAGACAGCTCATTACGTTTAGAATCTGGGTTTGGATGCAAATTGGTACTCACCAAGGAAGGACTCCTGGCAGTGGCCATGCAGCATCTACAGGGAATGATGCATGAGTGTTTCACTGATGGGAGTCACTCACTGCCCATGGAAACCACTGCTCACTTGGCAAGGACCTATGGGGAATTTTGGTGGCTTCTATGGTCATTACCTAGATCACTTGTGCTACAAGCTCTTCTTGCTTTCACTATGCTGTTTATACTCATAGCAATAGCTAGTTTCACTTTGTAGGTCATGGGCAAGACCGGCATCACACAGGCTGAAAGCCCTGTAGATGATTCTGTTTTTCTCAAAATTAAATATTCCTCTCCTCCCTCTACCTCTATTGATCCTCTAGATGCAACTATTAATCCTGGGCATTTTGAGACACGTAACCACGTGTCTAGAGAAGCAGCTACAGTCACACTGAGTAAGCCTGTGGCAATTGTGGGGAGCAATGGGTCCTGCTTTCATAACAGTTCTGAGGAAGCTGTATCTGATCAACAGAGACTTTAAAAATGGAGAATCTGTGTCTGATCAATACAGACTTAAAAATGGTTCTTGGAAAATGGTATCAGAAATTGGTTGGCACATATCAGGAAAAATTGCTTGGTACAATGAGCGTGTCTTTGCAATTAAAAAAAAAAAAAGCATTATGACAAAAGGGAGCTATTTGATGAATGGACTTACATCCACAATGGTTAATCTGCCTCTCACCTTGGATAACTGTGTAACTGCATTTGCTGCCAGCTGACTGGATGCTCATGGCCATAGGACATGCCTGGCTAGACATTTATTTTGGGCTTATATTATGCTTTGTAGTGCAAAATAAGGTTGGGAGGGAGGTGATTGACACAGTGGGAGTGGGGAAAGGAGAAAGGGAAACTATTGACAGGACTTATGTAATGCTGACGTTATGATTTCTTTAAATAAAATAACCAATAATGTCACGGCTCAGGAGTGCAGGCTTGTGATCGTATAAATAAAGACAGCTCGAGCTATTCAGAGCCACTTGTTTCAACATCAAGAGGGTCCATGTCCTCACTTTTGCCAATACACACCTCTATACACTGGGTTCAGAATGGTGTTGCTAGCAGACTCCTACTGTATCTCTACACGTGTTTCAATGTGAGTGACTGTTGAAAAAGAATGTTTATTAACCCTACTAGTAATCAAGGCAGCATAAATGCTAGGAAAGCAGAATGTCCATCACCACATCCTATTAGAAAGCATGACATGGTTATTGTAAGACACACAAAGGGACTTAGACACAGTAGACATTCATTTCTTCATTTTCCAAATGAGAAAACAAAGCCTCAGAAAAAAGAAGTATTGATGGCCATATAGCTAAATATTAGCAGAACATGAAAGACTGTATGTATTTTGTTTTCAATTTTAAGCTTAAAAAGAACTTGATGCTTTTAACTGAAACTTTGAACACTGTAGAAGTTAGTTCAAACAATATAAAGTAATAAATGTGTTCTTAATTGATTTGGCATGAAAATACAAAATTCCCAGTCTAAACGCTATATAAAAACAAAAATATGTTGATCAACTTCACTTCTCTATTCTAGCTTTAGAAGAAATAAACTGTACTAGAAACATCTTGCTTTGGGATGCAACAAAGAATATGTTGAGTTTCTTTAAATATAAGATTTGCTTTGATCTCTTTTGGGTGTAATTCAGTGAGAAACATGATGGTACCTTCTAAATGAAGATGCAGTTGCTGTAGAGAGAGGAATAGTGGACACGAGTGTCATGAAAGAGAAAATTTCAAAAAATACTTTATCTTTGAATGGAGAAGAAAAGGAAACAGAGAGAGAAGGAAGGAGGAGGAATAAAGAATAGCAAGATGATTGAAAAAGCCATAGGGAAGCATTATTTTGTGTTTATTTATAATACATACATGTGTATATATATACATATATAAATGATTGAAATGAAGTTAAGCTTAGGCTGATAACACCACCTCACCAAGAGGCCATAGACTATCTAACAAAAAGCCCTGTGCCAGGCATGGGAAATTTCCTTTCACATTTTTGATCAGAGAAGTCTAAGAGACTCCCCCCCCCCATGAAAATGAGACTCCCCCCCACGAAAATGAGACTCCCCTCCCCCCACAAAAATAAGGCTATTGCTATTGTTCTTGGCTGTTGCCCAGAACTTGAAAGTTAGAGCCTATTTCTGAAGACATCATGCAATTCTAACAAAGCTTGGAAAAATAGAGTTGATCTAGTTTGGAAGCTACTAAGGACTAGCTCTCTTAGTATCTGAAGGTGCCAGGTGAAAGAAACAATTATTTGACCTACCCAGATATAAAGGAAATTAAAAGGATAGAAATAGGAAAAGAAGAAATCAAATTACCCATATTTGCCCATCATGATTACACATAAGGGACCCTCCCACCACCACAAGAAGACGTCTACAATACTTTCAGCAAAGTCGAAGAATAAAAAAACTATTTAGTAGGATGTCCTCTCCTTTGACCCACTTTCTTGGTAAGTAAAGTTTTTCATGGTATGTATCCCTTGGACTAGTGTTTTGATATAAGTGAGTATATACCATTTGTCTCTTTTTGCTTCTGGGTGAACTTACTCATAATAATTTCTAGATCAATCCATTTGTCCACAAATTTCAGGAATTCCTTGTTTTTAATAGCTGAGTGGTATTCCATCGTGTAAATGTACCACAGTTTCTTAGTCCATTCTTCTACTGAGGGACACTTAGGCTGTTTCCATGTTCTGGCTATTATGTATAAAGCAGCTATGAACATGGTTGAGCATATGTCCCTGTTGTGTGATAGGGCATTTTCTGGATATATTCCAAGGAGTGGGACGAGAGTAACATAGAAGAATAAGGAAATAGTAGGACCCACAGGGTCCTGGAAACCTACAAGAAGAACTTTATGACAGGCAGATCTGGGTCCTGGGGTCCTCCTCAAACTAAGGCACCAGCCAAGGAGAATATAGGCATTAAACTTCGAACCCCTACCAAGACCTAGCCGACGCGCATGATATTCTCCACCGTTGAGTGGAGAGTGAGATCTGACTCTCACACGAACTCTGGTGCCCCTTTTCTGACCACGTCCCCTGGATGGGGAGGCCTGGCAGCACTCAGAGGAAGGATAGCAAGTTACCAAGAAAAGACTCAATATTCTAAGAGCATATATAGGGGGAGGAGGTCTCCCTCAATCACAGACATAGGGGAGAGGAGAAGGAGGGAAGTGGGAGGGAGGGAAGAATGGGAGGAAACAGGGGAAGGGCTAACAATCGAGATGTAATATGAATAAAATAATAAAATGGAAAAAAATCTACTTACAAAAATCGGTGTGTGTGTGTGTGTGTGTGTGTGTGTGTGTGTGTGTTAGGGTTACTATTGCTGTGAAAAAGCACTATGACCAAAGCACCTTGTGGAGTAAAGGGTTTCTTCTGTTTATGCACATACAATGAGACAGGTATATATCCTTTTCTTCCAGTTTTTAAAGAATGTTTCCCTTGGTCCCCCTCAGTCACAGTCATAGGGCAAGGGAATAAGGGGAAAATGGGAGGGAGAGAGAAGTGGGAGGATACAAGGGATAGGATAACAATTGAGATGTAATATGAATAAATTAATAAACTATATTTTTAAAAAAGAATGTTTCCCTTCTTTTTATCATACATTTTTCTGAAAAAAAAAAAAAAAAACAAAACAAACCAACCCTCAAATTTGTCCACATTTGCACTCCCAGCATTTGAACAAGGGAGTCTTGAGTTCAAGCCAGCCAAAGCTGAATATGGAGACCGTACCCCCCCCCATGTCTTTATATTTACTATCTCACTTAGTTGTCATGAGTGTTTGAGAGATTAGGAATCCAGTTTTATATCAGAAAGTGCGAAACTGAGTATTATGAACTTCTGTCCATTATCTGGGACCTCCAGCTAGAAAAGAAAGGCTCCACAAGGACAGTAAGTGGCCTTTGTTGGTGTACTAGCTTCTTCTCTCCTCCCAGTGCAGCTCATTAGTGTCTTGATACAAATAAGAAAGTAGGTAGGCAGAAGCCTTGAGTCCAGAGAAGAGAACCCCAAATATTACTAGATTTTTATTGTTGTTATGAAAATCTGCAAATTGGAAGGTTTTTCTTCTCTTCTCAAACAACTGATACTGATTAACTCTCAGAGATTCAGTATCACACAATTATTTCTTTTTCACTTTTTTTCTTGCTTGCCCCAGACGTTTTGCCCCACCCCCACGCCCAAGCCCCATTGCTAAAGGATATCAAGTGACAACAAGATTTATGAGCAGTCCAAAGGTCATATCTGGGTCACTAAGGAGAGATCAGCAGATATCATTCAACCAGTTAGGTTAAAATCTTTCCTGCTACAGTCCAATGGAAAACATTTAGCCATCGAATTAAAATTACCATTCATTCCTTTGTTTGTCATGATTTCATTACTACTGAGTATTTTGTCATAGGAATTGTTTATATGCAAGGCATTTCACATTGAATATGCATTGGACTTGTTTCTACAGAAATTTATTTCAGTAACAAAAGCAATCACATGTATGGTGGCCTATATACCACAGGACTGCATCTTAAAGGTAGGTCAACTATTCTTATCATTGTGATCATCAACATGATCAGATTCATGAGGAGGAAGTCACTGCCGGGGCTAAGCAGGGAAAGAATATTTATTCATCAAAAAAGTTTTCGTGTTTGTTAAGCAGTGGTCAGCATGTGGTATGACTCTCCTTTCTTGGTGACAAATGTTGTCAGGGACAGGTTTCCCCCACCCCCAGTGTTTGTTTATATAGTTAGTGAATAAAGACTTGTCCTTCTGGTTTTAGAAGTAGTGGGTATTATATACAAAAGAAAATACTAAAATACTTGAAGTAGAATTTCCACTTAGCATTGTAAGACTTACAGAATGAAATGAGAAATACTACACACATTCTATTGTCCAAACCCTTTGTTTCCATGGGAGAATGGAATAAAGCTACCAAGATGTCTAGTGCAGAAAAATCAATCCTCTTTAAGAACAGGCAGTCTTACTTAATGATGTTAAATAAAGAATCAGATTATTTAATGCAGTGAACAGCAAGGTTGTAATCAAGTAAAACAAGCAAAGTGAATTTAGATGGGGATACCTTCATAAGGTCCCACTGTATTCTCAAAATAGATGGGACTCCACTTACAGTAGTTTGACACAAGACTCTTGACTTTATTATGGTACCCAAGCATGCCAATGCAACCATTCTGTTACCCCCAACAACTTTTCCAGCACTGTTCACTGAGTTAGATTGTGAACCCCACATTTTTCACAAAATAAGCCTATGTTAAGATAACTTTCCCATCTAGATTAGAGTAAATGTTCTGATCACATTTCAGGAAGTTAAAGTATGACAGTTATGTTAAATGAATAGTTAACTTAATGTATTTTCAATTTATGATGAGTTTTTGAGATGTAACCTCAGGGTAATCTGAGAGGTGCCTGTATGTGATGTAAGTCAAGTCAGGAGCACTTCTAAACCCTAATCTGTTTGCTGTCACCCCCTTCAGACTCATCCCCAAGGCCTTGCTTGTACCAAAAGAGAAATCACATCACCTAGTTGCAGACACATATGGTCATGGAAGACTGTCTTAACTATTTTCCACTTCTCTCCAAGAATCAGTGTTCTTCTAATTCTAGGGCACAATAATAAGATACTGGAATGGCCCTGTAACTGAAATCACTGGCTATGCATTTAATTGGCCTTTGGTTTTATAATTCTCACAAATTGAATTGAAAATGGATGAGCCTTCACAACAGTCACCTAAATTACACATCTCAGACAAATGTTAGTTATTAACACTTAAAATGACTACAGTTTATTTCACATTCAAATATATGAACCATGTCATTTTTATTTCCACTTTCCCTTATCTTTTTTCTGTGTACATTGTTTTTTGAAACAGGTATTTGTAGGGGAATGTTAGTTCAGCAACATGGCTACTCTGGAAAGGGATCACATTCAAAGACCTAGTTCTGTGTGGTCAGGATGGAATACAGACACATTGTTAATATACATCTTTAATCTTTTTGGCTGGAATACACACCTTTGATCCTTCTGGCTGGAATCAGCACACATCTTTAATCCCAGATCCCAAAC
Organism: Acomys russatus; assembly: GCF_903995435.1. Taxonomy (NCBI): domain Eukaryota; kingdom Metazoa; phylum Chordata; class Mammalia; order Rodentia; family Muridae; genus Acomys; species Acomys russatus. Next base: position 46,364,541 of record NC_067140.1, on the reverse strand, counting down.
AATGTCACCTAATTGAGGAACAGACAAAGTGATGAATCTGAGAAAGACTTGACAGAATGAATCAGAGATAGGGTACCCCAACTCTCAGAACAGGAGGGAGGAAAGGGAACAAACAAGAAAGAGAAGCTACTTAAGAGCAGTGCAGAGTGGAGGAGAGAGCAGCACAGGAACACAATAGAGTTTGTCGAGACCGTAAGTAGAGTTCAGGAGTGCAGTACAGTTCAGCTGAGTGCAATTGAGTTCCTTCAGGTCAGTTCATGGAGTTCAGAGGCAGTTTTTCCAAGTAGAGAAATTCAGTGAGAAGTAGGGAGAAGCCAGGTTTAATCAATCAGCTTGGAGAGGAGTTTTGTGCCAGAGAGGTGAATTGAACCAGGCAGTTAGAGTTTAGAAAGAAGTGGAAAGGGTAAAGTTATTCAGCAGTAAGTCTCAGAGGCTGAAACATTCTAGACCTAGACTAGCAGACAGAGGCTGGAAGCTGAAGCCTTAGAGGTCCGAGCTTGCAGAAGATTAAATTGTATGGAGGTTAGAAGCTTCCAGGCCTAGGTCTAGGGATATTTAGATCGAAATACTCTGGGCTGAGCCCAAGCCATGGATTTGTAAAGCTTAGGCACAACTCTTGCCTCATACTCTCATTTGAGAAAATAAAATCATTTACAGTTATTAAGACATCAACTTAGCCAGGTGTGGTGTTGCACACCTGTGATCTCTGGACTTGGGAGACAGAGGTAGGCAGATCGCTGTGAGTTCGAGTCCAGCCTGGTCTACAAAGTGAGTCCAGGACAGCCAAGGTTACACAGAGAAACCATCCTGGGGCTGTGGTGGGGGTGGGGGGGCGGAGGACCCAACCAACTGAACAACAACAACAAACAAACAAACCAAACCAAGCAAAGATATCAACTTGAAGAGAGTAGAAATCACTCTCTTTGGCACCTAGAACAGTGCTCAGATTATTTTGTTTGCTTGTTAATAAATGCTAAATACATGAGTATATAACAAAATAGTCAATAATTACAATAGTCACCATCATCATCATAAAAATAATAGAAAACCTCCATGAGAAGTCCCACAGGCTAGCACTGTGCTCAGGATTGACACAGCATTTTGTGCTACATAGGAAGCCACTAGGGTTACCTGCCAGTGTTGCATTTTTTTCTAGGAAGAGTACTCAGCTCAAGGTTAGAAGTTGCAGCATAAAATGGAAGCCCCTTTTCATCTGAAGGCAAAAGAGAAACTTTGTTTTGTATGAAAATTAGGAAAAGGATCATTCAGGATACTATCCCGAGCAGACCCTGCCTTGAGTTGAGCCCTCGAGGCAAAAAGCAAAGGAAAAAAGAAGAAACTGAGACCACATATCATAGCACCTGTAGAGCAAACCTAGCCTGAAGCTCTTTATATATATATATAATAAATTCCCTCAGTTGCTTGATTGAGTTTGGAGAATAGGTTGCTTTGAAGTGATAGTATCTTATTGAACCCAGGTAGGTACTATTTGGCAACTACAGGCTGTTGAATCTCTTTGCTTCTATTCCATCAAGTGAGAACACCAGACGGGAGCTCTGGATACATGCTGGGGATCAAGGGATAATGTACGTATGCACACCATGCACAGTGCCCTGCACGTAGTGAGAAGTAGGTGTCTGATCTGACATTATCCAGGAAGTATTGCAGTAAAGGACAGAATGGAGAGCTGTGACTATTGCAGCCCAAGTGTGAAATACTTTTGTTTATTTCTCTCTGTGACTATGTTTAGATCCTTTTATTCCATAGATACATATATGAATCTGTTGTTCATGTAAACCTCTTTCATTATACTGTGAGCATTTAGAGTGGTGCAAAGGAGGCAGTGTCTTAGTAATGCCCAATGCTGTGTGGGGTGTATGACAAGTATTTTATTGAATCTAGTAGAACTGAAGGACTAAGTTGTGAGAAAGGCACTTATTGAAGAGGAGAGACAGAGGCGAGTGGGAAAAAAGACAGAACCCATGGGCTAGGCTTCAGGAGGTAGGTAGCAGGGGGTTGGGGGGGGGAGGGGTAGGAACTTGGCTGGATAGATCATGCTCAAAAAGGAACAAGTTAAATAATAATAGAAATCCAATTTTTGTTTACAGTGATGGCTATGGCATTTCTTTTATGCAGTCAAGCACTATATTTTCGCACTGACTATAACAATGACAAGGTCTGGGAAAAACATTTGCTACATATATGTATGTGTGCCTATACCTCACAGTGAACTTTCCTCAAGAGGGCTGGGACCAGGACACTTATGTTTATGCTACACTACAGACTGAATAAGTAAGCATTAACTGGAATTGTTTTACCAAATGTTACTCTTCACCGTACAATATAGCTCTAACTGTATCCTGTGAAAATGGAACAGCTCCAACAGAGAAGAGAAATGAGTTGCTTAAAACCCCAAGTTAAATAAGTAAAAAGTGTAATAAATATCCTGACAGGATCTAAAAGGAGTTTCAGAAAAATTTTATTATTTTCCACCCAAAGTGGTGTTGAGAGAATAAAGCAAGTATCAGTGCTTCTCTTTGAGCATGAGTCAGTCATGAGTTACGTCATGTAAAGATTTGGCAATAGCATTATTTATGATTCAGCAGGAGCAGTAATGCTCCAGGCACATGGCTAGCCCTGAGGACACAGATAAATGAGGCATAAATACAACCATCATAGAAATGATATTTTTTTATTATTTCATATTACTAATTTCAAATTACAAATTTAAGTGAAAGATGGAAAATAAGAAAAGGCGAGGTCATTGTGAAGGTTCTGAAACGTTTATGGTAGTGGTGGCTCTCCTGGAGCTAGTCTACATTGAGCCCTATCTTTCACACAGCACATGAATATATTCCATGTCTGTGATGTGATTCCATGTAACCCCCCATCTGCTTCATTAGTTGGAGTATGTTCTCCATTATGGATATCTGCAATGTGTATATAAATCTAAAGCACAATAGGAACACCACTCAACTTCCCTGAGGAAACCCAAGGGGAGTAGGTGTGTGAATGGGCCCAGGAGGTCTCTCAGCATCTCTATTTCTGTACACAGAATATCTGCTTCCAATTTGGACCCCATGCAGGAAGTGGCTTGTAGTGCTAGAGGGAATTTAGATAATTTTTTCACCTCCTCCCACAACCACTCCATTTATCTCTCCTCATTTGCCAAGGCTCCTGAAAAGAGAGAGAGAGAGAGAAAGAGAGATAGATAGAGAGAGAGAGAGAGAGAGAGAGAGAGAGAGAGAGAGAGAGAGAGAGAGAAGAAAAAGAAGAAGAAGAAGGAGGAGGAGGAGGAGAGGAGGAGATGATGATGAATTGTAAAAAAAGATCTTCTCAGTTGTACATCACTGAATAAACTTCCCCAAATAATGAGATCCTCACTTCCATGTCCATCTGACTTGTTCTGAGGCAGCTTCTTGAGGTACCTACAGTTATCTTAATTGTATGGATAAATATACTGAGAGAGGGAAAGTAAATAATAGAGATGACATGGCCAGAACTCCCCTCTGCTTGCTTGATTTTACTTCCTAACAAGAAAGTAGTAGAAATTGATAACTGACTCAACCATCATGGATATTTTATGATCTGTATGTATTCACCTTTAGGCTGTGTGTGAGGCGATGTGGTTTTTATTCCATCAAATTCATCCATCCATCCATCCATCCATCCATCCATCCATCCATTCACTCATTTTGTTTTTCATAAAATATAACACAATGTAAAGTATAAATAATATACACATTAATCCTGAAGATAAAATACAAATGTAAAAATTCATTAAGTAAAAATATTGATGAATTATTATTTTATAAAGAAGCAATTACATAATCAAGAGCTGAAAACGCATCTAATGGAAAGTAAAGACCTAAAGAATTTATTTGCAACAGAAAAACAAATAAAAATAATGAAAAAATATGTACAATGGTTAGTGCACATTTAACTGTAGCCTCAGAAGAAAAGATGAATGGCAGAGCTTATAAAGTAGTTTCTTACTGGGATGTATATTTATTTTTAATAGTTTATATTTTCTGAAATTAAGATGAACCTTACAATTGTTGGTACAATGTTAAGCTGAGCAATATCAATTACTATGGCATATGCTTATAGCCAAGAAAACATCCTCCAGAGGGGCCAGTTGTTCAGAGGAAAATACCAAAGACAATAGCAGCACATTATCTTCATCAAGTAGGAAATGAAAAGCCATTGAGAGTTAGTGAAGTTGACCAAACAAATATACTTAGGATTTTTCTAAGAAGTAAGCTATCACTAGTGATTTCAGATCCAGATGCAGAATCTATCTTTAAGAGCTTTTAATTCCTTTATGGAATTCTTTAGGACAGACTGTACATAGATAATGGCCCAATGATGATGCTGATGATTAAATTCCTTATAAGAAGGATTTTTAATTAAAAATTCAAAATATTTTTTTAAGTGAAACAGAATTACACCATCCCTCATTGTCCCTCCAGCCCTCCCAGTTGACTTCCTTGAATCCCATTCCATCTTCCTCAAGTTCATAGTCTTTTTATCTTTGATTATATTTATTCCATATATATGTATGTACAAAAAGATATAAATAGAACTTGCTAAATCTGTTTCACGTTGTTTGTGTGTGTATATGGTTTTAAGACAATAAATAAGGGCCTCATGCCTAGAAGAAGCTAATTCTCCTCCTCCCAGAGCCATTAGTCATTCACTATTCACAGCACCAACAGATAGATCTATAGTGGAAGGATTTTAAGTATACTTAAATTTCTCTCCGTTTAATTTGCTGTTGGCTAGAGGCGTTCTGTATATTGCCTTTACTATGTTCAGGTATGTGTCTTGTATCCCCTGATCTCTCCAATATTTTTAACATAAATGGGTGTTGGATTTTGTCAAATGCTTCTCAGAATCTAAGGAGAGGACCATGTTTTTTTCTTCTTTCAGTTTGTTTATAGGATGGATTATATTGATGGATTTCCATCAATGATTGAACCACCTCTGCATGCCTGGGATGAAGCCTACTTGGTCATGGTGAATGATATTTTTGATGTGTTCTTGGATTCAGTTTCGAAATGTTTTATTGAGTATTTTTGCATCAATCTGGCACTTTCTCAGAAAATTGGAAATAGTTCTACCTCAAGACCTAGCCATACCACTCCTGGGCATCTATCTAAAAAAGCTCCACCACACAACCAGCACATTTGCTCAACTATGTTCATAACAGTTTTATTCACAATAGCCAGAATCTGGAAACAACCTAGAGATCCCTCAACCGATGAGTGGATAAAGAAATGGTGCTACATTTACACAATGGAATACTAGTCAGCTATTAAAAACAAGGAAATCTTTAAATTTGCAAGCAAATGGATGGAACTAGAGTGAGTGAGGTAACTCAGACACAGAAAGACACTTATGGTGTATACACACTTATAAGCAGATATTAGCCAGATAATACAGGATAACCATACCACAATACACAGACCTAAAGAAACTAAATACCAAGGAGGACCCTAGGGAGAATGTTTAATTCTCATTCAGAAGAACAAATAGAATAGACATCAGAAGCAGTTGAAGAGAAGGAACAGGAAGGGAGCCTAACATAGACATCCTCTGAAAGATTCCACCCAGCAGGAGATTCAAGCAGATACTGAGGCACACAGCCAAACTCTGGGGTGGAGCTCAGGGAATCTTATGGAAGAGTTGGGGAATAGAGAGGCCTGGAGGGATCAGGGACTCCACAAGGAGGCAAATGAACCCAACAATTCTGGGCAGAGAAGTGGGGTGCTGCAGAGACTGATGCACCAATCAAGGACCATGCATGGTATGGACCTAGATCCTCTGCTCAGATGTAGTTGATGGGCAACACAGTCTCCTTGTGGGTCCCATAATATGGGGAGCAGGGACTACTTCTGACATGGACTCCAGTGCCCCACATGTTGATCACTTCCCATGGTGGGGCAGCCTTGCCAGGCCACAGAGGAAGAGGATGCAGGCAGTCTAGATGAGACTTGACAGGCTGAGGTAGATGTAAGGGGAGGAGGGCTTCATTTTCTGAGGGCTCGGGAGGGAGGGAAAGAATATGAGATAGGGAGGGTAGGATCCAGAGGCAATGAGGGAGGGAGCTATAATCAGGATGTAAAGTGAACAAATTTAAAAAAAAAAAAAAAAACCTAAGGAGTTGGTTTATTTTGTTTACAGTTTCGCATTTTGTACTGTTAGACCATTTGAAATTGTTATTAAAAATCATGGTCAAGTATTGACGCTCTACTATAATAGTAATATGAGGTCTGATGCATTTTTTATAATAAAATATGTAGAGAATAACACCGATGTTAGACTTCATATAAAGAACACTTTATATAAAGTACTGGGTGAGGGGACACCCACTATAGATTTCTATGCCCAGCTAAGGTAGTAAGGACCAAATCAGCTTTTTGTTTTGTTTTATTTGTTTTGTGGACTCAAACATAAGCAGGAGTTTACTGTCCACATACTTTGTATTTTATTTTATTTTTTTCATTTTTTAAGAGTGTGGTGTATGTGTGCGGTGCCCGTGAGTGCATCTTATGCTTAGTTCTGTGAGGGGTGTGTGTGTGCCCATGTTTGTAGAAGGCTAGAGAAGAAGGTCAGGTGTCCTGCTCTATCACTTACCATCTTAACCCTTCCATACAAGGCTTTTCACTGAATATGGAGCTAGGCTTGCAGCTAGCAAGCCACAGAAAACCGCCTGTCTCCATTCCCTGTGACATTGGGGTTACAGGTACACAAGACCATGCCTGAGTTTCATGTGGGTGTTGGGGATTTGAACTCAGATCCACATAATCTTGCAGAAAGTGCTGTCATACACTGAGTCATCTCCTCAGCCCACACTCTATTTTTAAAATTGACTTAAAAAGAAATTCTTAGCAAGATTAAAACCAAATCCAGGCATATAGAATGGCCTGAAATTAAATGAATCCTGGCATCTGAATGACAAGTTAAGAGAGAACTAGAGAGAAATTAGGAACCTCTGCTTTGTCAAATGTGGATGTTTTGGTGTGGGTGCTTTGTTTTTCTCCCCTGAAGAAATTTGGCAGGTTCTGGAAACAACTTTGGTTTTCACAGCAGGAGTGGGGATTGCTCCCGGCATTTAGTTCATTGAGGCTAGGAATGCTACTGAGCAGCCTGTATTGCTCAGGACAGTTCCACATAACAAAGAACAATGGGTCCAAGATGTCAATTCAGTCGAGCTTGAGGAACTGTGAGGTGGTGTATACATTTATTGCACCTCAATCACATTATATTCTCTAGGTCCACATAAATGGTATCTACATCATTATAACACTAAAAGTTCTCAGAAGAAGTATGCAAAAATAGCAACATGAAGATCACTGGCAGAATAAGCATAGAATTAAGAAAACCTGATGGCGAAGGAAAGGAAGGAAACTCACATTTCAGACAGTGTAGCGATCTCACTAAAATAAGGATTTTCCAAGGATAGGATTGATAGCTCAGTGGTTAAGAATACTTTCTGGTCTTGTCCTCCAGAGGACTTGGGTTTAGTTCCTGGCACTCACACTGGAAGGCTCACAACCACTTGTAACTATTTCTGAGGGACTCCACTTCTGTAGATACCTACGAATAGACTAGCAAACAGTCTATATGTGACTAGCAAACATGCACGTGCACACACACACACACACACACACACACACACACACACACACACACACACACACATCCCACAACTTTTTTCTTTAATATTGGAGTTTTCTATGAGGAGGCTGGTGTGAAACCTGGTATTTTGTATTTCTAACATCTCCTAGGTTTTTTGTTTCTCTCTGAAACTTATAAATATTTCCATTTACCTATTGTATTTTGAGATGGCATTAGGAAAACATCAACAAAAACCTTTTTAAAAATACATTTATTTTATTACACATGTATAAAATGAACTACATATAGCAGAGAGAACCATGTGACAGTCATGAGACTCATGAGCTCTATAAATGTTACATTCATAGTGGTTTGGCTGCTTGCATGTGTCCAGCTTGAAGTAAACATCTTTCCTGTCTAGTTGGGTCTAAATTTCTGAATGAAATTCAATATCTATCCTATCTCAACTCTAATAACTTCTTTATCTTGATCTAAAATGATCTTATCCTCTAACCAACTAAACTTGATTGTAAGACTATACTATCTGGCCTTCAATGTGCTCCTCAGAGGCTTGAGAAGGAATAAAACTTAAATTCCTGAGTGAACCAGCAGTGGGGGTTAGCAGCTTCCAAAATGTACAAATTAACTTAGACGGTTTACTGCCTGAACAGTCACACAACACTCTCTATAATGTTGGTGACCACACATTTAATGTTTGTTATTGAAGAAGAACTCAGCTACATAACATTGAAAGCACTTGAATTTTCAACTACTAACAAGCAAGAAAGTGTCCTGAAATGAAATGTGATTCACTTTGTTTCTTATGAATATAGCTCTCTCTTTTTCCAAAAAAGAATGCTGGTTTTTTTTTTTTTTTGTTTGTTTGTTTTTTGTTTTGTTTTTTTACTGTTTTTCATTAATTTTATGAGAACTTAAATTCCTCTAAAAGACAGACTTCTCTTCACATGGCAGTGGTGATGTGACTATATCCAGTGACTTAGTAATTAATGATCACTTACTAAATCATATTCTATTAAGGCCCTAAAACAAGGAGGTACACTGTCCACAGAGTCTGCTTAGATCTGGGAAGTATTTGCTTTCTTGAGAAAAAGAGATAGAGCTGGTAAAAATATTGAACCTTCCTTTTCTTCTTGCCTTTAACATAGGAAATGAAAAGAAAGAAAGACCATAGGATTACAGAGAAAAACATTTGTGATTATCACTGAACTGGGAGAAAACACCAGCAATTAGCTTTCTCGGTTCTTAGTTATGAGGGAACTCACTCCTTTAGCTATTTGGTCAGGTATGCTTTTCTTTGCAGCTGTAGACATTCCTGACTAATACAGCATATGAAAGCAATCAGGAACTGCCTATTTCCCAGTGACATTATCAAGTCCTTGTAATAAAGGTTAATGATCCTGCAGGGCAGATTTTAAGTCCAAGTGGCAACTTGACAACAAGATATGCAAGTTCATTGCTTTCAAGAATAGAAGTTGAAGGAGTGGGATGGATTTTCCATAGAGTCAATTTGGACTCAACATAAGGAAGGAGTTTCTAAAGATTGTAGCAACCCACCAGTGGCATGTGCATACTCTCAGAGAGTTCCTATTCATTCAAAATGTCATGAAGAGGTAGATGTGTATAGAAGGAAAACTGGGACTGCACAGGAAGTGAGAAGAGATGAAGAGAAACTCTGAATGATGTGCCCTGATGTTCCAAGGTCAATCTTCAATAACTGCAGTAAGTGAATTGTAGCATATAGTAAGGAGAAATACATACGTTTGATGTTTACCTATGTTTCTGGCCCAGAGCTCTTTAACATCTTTGAATTTCCTAAGTGCTAAGAGCAGCAAAGATGAATGGAATATCTTTTGTTGTTTGTAACTGGTTTCTTTCCATTGCACATTAGTTTATTTTAATGAGAGAATGTTGGAAAATCCCCATAACCACAAGATGGGGTCTGGTTGCCAAGGGAACCAATCGCATGGCTAGAAAAGTGGCTTGAGGGCCTCCAGGATGACTTTATCCTCGGTGACCAATGATTCAATCAATCATTCCTACATAAAGAGAAGCTTCCATAAAAGTTCAAAGGAATGGGATTTGGAAAGCTTCCAGGTTGCTGGTCACATGGAGGAGCTGGGAAGTAGAACCTGCTCAACGATCCTGGCAACTTTATTTCTTGCCTCTGTGCGCTTTCTGTTTGGCTTTCATAACAAGTGAGAAGACACAAATAAAGGGCTTCTCTGAGTTTTGAGACCAATGACAGCAATGATTAAATAAGAAAAGGGGGTATATGGGAACCCTAACCCAGCTGGAGAGACATATAGATGTCATTGGTCCTTGAAGCAAGGTGCTGGTCTGTAGACCGAACAGTTCACCAGTGGAGTCTGCATTATTTCTAGGTGTTTAATTGTCATAATTGCATTCTGGGACAGATGTACAGTTGGTGTCCAGATCCTGGAGGATCAGTTTACATGGAGGAAACTTACACTACTTTATGTTGAAATGAAGAATCAAGGGGTCATTAAGACACAGACTTTAGAGAGAAACGGTTTCCTCAAGAAAAGGAAATGAGGGAGTTTTTGTGTTTTTTTAAAATAGGGTCAGGCTTAAAATAAAACAGGACTTACTTAAAAATATTAACCCTCAAATTCAAGTTCCCAGAGCACTCCAAGTCCTTAAATCTAATTATATCGGACAGTTATTCGTAGGGGTGGGGAAGCCGTATTACTTCAGGCAGATAACTACTCACAAAATGAGAGAAACTTGTTGACTATAAGGTCTAGGAAAGATGCACTCTGTAACAGCACACATACTTCTGAACATGGTGTCGGAGTATACTCACAGAGGACTAATAAATGTGTTGAGTAGATCTGCTAGGCAAATTTTAATTCAGACAAATCAAGACATTCTTTCTGGTTGCTAAAAATTCCCTATAAATATTTACAGTTACAGCTTTAGACGATTATGTTCATCTAAAATGTTATAGAAAAGTCCGCTATGTTAAGATGTGATTTAAAAAAAAAAACCTTTTTTAGACAAAAACCAATCTGATATTTAGTGCTAAAATCAGAGCTTTGCCAAGAATGGCATAGCCACACATCTTTCTGCCCACACAGAGGGGAAATGGCATGCACCTCTCAAGTTTCATGAGTCACTGGATACCTGAGAGGGATAACATGTGACCCAGGCCATTCTGGAGGAGTCAGAACACATTTTGAAGAGATAATTGTAAGGAACCAGTCACATTTTTCTTGTTAGTTAAAACAAAACAAAAGTTACTTGTACAATGTTTGAATTGTTTTCTGCTATAATCTGACACGCTTTGTGGAATGTGAACATGAATTACATAAGGGTCTCCCACTGGGTTGCTTGAACACTAGTAGACAGAGGACCAGGTATTCTAGGGTCCAAGAATGAGCAGCATTGTGAACTTGGGTTTCACAAAGCTTCCAGGCTCATTGGCATGCATGTTGCACAAGTAAAATGTAACAACATATGAAAATACTGTTGTCTTCTCAGTTTAAGTTTGTGTGACTTGTCTAACATTTACTGAAAGATAAAGTGATTGTGCTATTGGCTCTGATTTCTGTTAATAAAATAACACAGTGCTATTTACAACTCTGTGCACATGAGTTAAATTTATAATTAATACAAAATTTATTTTTCAAAGTCTGTTATATATATGTATAAATATATACACAGACATACATGTAGTTAGTGTGTGTGCACATATGTGCACACTTGCAGGCTATGGAACATTTGCAGAGGTCAGAGAACAACTTCTTAGAGCCAATTATTTCCTTCCTCCATGTAGATCCCAGAGATTAGTCATTGGGCCTGGAATCAAGTGTTTTTTTTTACCCACTGAACCATCTGCCTGACCCTTGATAAATATTTATAATGAAATTTCCCTACTCAACTCTTGTTGCCATTTAAAGTCCCAGTTTTATGTTTATGTCAATTATTTAATTTACTTTGATATTATTAACTAGTTATGAACACAGCACTAATAGAATAGGCCAATTGACTCTTCCATAAAGTCTGTTTTTCAATACAAAAGGGTTGTTTTGCTGCAGATCGGTAACTAATGCTACAACTAGCTTTGGCAATATAACAGTCTGGAAAATTGATTATTCAAGAGAAGGTGCCCTTCCTCCCCCAACGCAAGCCGTTTCCTTTATGACGACACTCGTAACTCAACATTATTCCAAACCCAAGCCACTCACATTGCTTAGTCATGCTGTTATGCAACCTAATGTTGCATTCCGTCTGGAATTCAGTAATATAATAGGATGCAAAGATATTTAATTTCTATTTTAATAGGAGTTTTAGGAATATATCTTTCAAGGTACTGCCTACAATTCAGGATTTATCATGAAAACATATTCTGCAGATAGCCATGAGTATAGCCACTAAAACGCAACATCTGTAACTTTCATTGCACTAAGTGTGCCTTTTGTATTCAAGTGGTGAAAAGTATTGGCGTTCATTTGGAGAACCTGTTAAGCTTTTAAAGTTTTATACCAGAGACTATCTGGAATATGCCTTGAAGCAACTTCTGTTTACAGACAAAGTCTGTAAGATATCCAAATACCACAGTGTGAAGTGTTTACAGTTTATAAAAGAATTAAATATCAAGTCCTTTGGGTGTGCATTTAAAAATGAACATTAAACGAGTAAGGGGGAAACTGGAAAATGTTTCTATCTGGCACATGCCAAATGAATGACTGCATTCATCTTCCATTTACAGCAAGCTTGTGGTCGCTGAGGGACTATCTCGTGGTCCATAAGGTCATGGCTGGGAATTAGTTTACTTTCATAATGGATTTCACCTGGAGATGTCATTCCTATGCAATCAACTGTATCATCCTGGGTCTCTGAGCAATGATGCTGAACTACTGACATATGGGGAATTTTGAAATGTGTTCCAACTAACCCTGACAGCCATCACTTCCCACCTCTCTTAGTTACAAATTAACTCCCAACAGTGGGTAAAAAGATAAACTTACCCATTGTGAAATACTTAATATTATACATTGTTAGACATGATTTCTTTGTTTGGGAGGAGGGATCAGTTGACCGAGGGAGTCATGGCTAATAAAATAACCTAAAAGCTCATTATAGTGGAACCTCCTGCCAAATCAAGCATAGATGCTACCTTCTAGGGGGGAAAAATCACCGTTACAGGATTTTAAAACAATGTTGAATAAAAAGAAATAATAAACTTTACCTGTACAGGGCTTGTTTAATTCAAATTTTCTTTTGTCAAGATTTGTATTTCAATCTTGCCTGGAAGTAAAATAGAAATAGTACATTTCTTCAAGAGTAGAGAACTATCCTATTGCTTGAATGATTCATATGCAGTGGAAAAGTCTCTGGGTGGCTTTATCAAAGCACAGCCAAAGTCATCTTTGGCAGATGTAGTAGATGAGAATTAAAAAATGAATTTGGAAAAGTCTATGTGAAAGATGGCCAAGATACATAGATCTACGCTACTGTGATTATTAATGGATGTTCTCGCTTTTCCCTCCACACATACACATTGTTTGTTCGGTTGTTTGTTTGTTTGTTTTTAATATTGTCTGTCTTGTTGTGGGTTTGGAGTTTGTGTACTAGGTATGATCAGATAAAGGCAAGCTTGATATTGATTCTTGGCTTTGTACTTTTTTATTTTTGTTCCTGGAATATTATAGAAAGTAGATGAGGGAAAACTTGGGAATTTTGTAAGGCGACAAGAGTAATTAATGTAAAATGTTTGGTAGTGTAAATATAGAAAAAAATGGCAGCATTAATCAGTTCCAATGAAGAGGAGTAAGCATGATTGGGCAGATACTGAAGTTTAAGGCTAGGTATTCAGGAGATAGCTATATAAAACTGAGTAACAATTTTGAGTCCTTTGTGTGTGTCAGAGGGAGTGATGAAATTTGGAAACTCTAGAAAACAGTATAAGTCTTGAGAGCACAACCTGGTATACAGTATATCATATTGTTCCAAAACCCCATTAAAAAAGAAAGAAAAATTAAAAGTTAAATCTTTTCCATAACGGACCTGCAAGTTTGATTGATAGTCACTTCTGGTAATGCTCTTTAGAATCAGACAGCAAAGTGGTCACTGTTTGCCAGAGATGCCCTTGAATTGACAAGAATCTTTTCCACTAGTAGGTACAGATACAACTGGACTCAAAACATTATCTATTCCCAAACTGAATTAGAATTGGAGTGTACAGCAGCAGAAGAAAGCTCAGATAGAAGGTAGAGTAAGAGGCAGTGTGTGATCTTTCAGCTTTAGTTTGAGGTTAATGCTTTTAATTTGACAGGAATTCAGAGGAGGAGTACACTGGGAATAGAGGAATTGAAGGCAGCACTGGAGGTGGAGAAGGGGGAGTTGCTGTGGAGAGAGCGAGCTGGCAGGCCCAAGCCCATCGGGCATGTCTTAACCTTGTAAACTATACCTCCTCCCAAGGTAAGGCCAGTATTTTTTTCAAAGTTTATAAGAATTGTTTTCCATTTATGCCACTAATTTATGTACCAAACATCTTATACCTTCCATCTGTTTTAAGGTATAGACATGTCTAAAAATTGATTTTTGGGGGCTGGGGAGATTGGTCATTGGGTAGGGTGCTTGCCATGCAATTGTAAGGACTAAAGTCAAATGCTATAGAAGGCGCGTGCAATCCCAGCACTCCTACAGCAGGAGGGCCAGGGAAAGGAGAATTAAGAAACTTTGCAGGACAGCTAGCCTGATCATATATAGTAGCAAACAAGAGACATTTTCTCAGGTAGGGTGCATGGGAGGTCCAACACCTGAAGTTTGACTCTGACCTTTACATCAAGTGAGCCCACTTTTTCACACATACATTCCTATAGATTTAACAGCAATTCTTCAGGACTAAGTTTTAATAGCTCTTTTCTTGACATACTAGGTATAACTGCATCACCGTAGGTATCACCTTGTTGTTTGTAAGGGTTCAGTGGCTAGTTAAAATGCCACAGGATAGTCTGCCTGGCAACCACTACCTTTTAAAGTCCTATGAAGGATGAATTTAGTATTCACCCTAAACTTTGAAAAGTTATTCTGTGATGACTCAAGGCCCTCGATGGATGCCAGCAGCTTGGTTCTGGACTTCTGAGCTTCCAGAACTGCTTACAAATATAACTTGCAGTGTTGCAAGTGCAGGAGACTATGACACCATTCTATCTTTTGCCATATAACTCCCAGGCACATAAAAACATGCTCTTTAGCCAATTTTAAAAAGAAAGCATAATCTTAAAATGTTATCTTAAAAACCTGTTTTACGAAGGTCTTAGTAATATTAAATGTGATAGGATTTCAATTTTTTAAGCAAAAGAGTGAAAAAATTTTTAATAAAATTTTCAGTCATAACTATGCTTTCTAAAATTATTGATTTTACTTTTTTATCTAGTTTTATTTATAATCAAACTTAACTCTCCAATTGTCTAGACTTGGAGGGGACTGGGCAAAGCTATGGAACCCAAGGAACATTTGTGAAAGTAGACATGAACAGGTATTGTGCACAGAGAGGGTAGGGCAGTCTTCTGAGCTACAGAAGGAATGGCCTGTTGGGTAATATGCAAGCAAGTCAAAAGAATATTAGAGGTGTCCACTATTGGTAATTGCTATCCCCTTCCTGGTTTCTGAACTCTAAATGCTCTGTGGCATCCACAATACTCACATCTTTAATTTCCCCAGAACCTTTGCCACCCAAACAGACACAGTAACATAGAGGAAAAACCAAAAACTACTTGTTTGGCTGTCATTTGCCACTGGCAAGTTGTATGCTCAGGATGTAATTCCTATTCTCAAATTTCTCCCCATAGAGGTACTTGCCACCAGTGTCATTGTGGTTTGTTAAGTCACCAACCAGGCACATGAGTCCTGGAATAATTCTGTGAATGAAGGGACCTTTCTCTCCAAACCATTCCCCTGCAATCCCCAAAGCATGACGTTTCATTTATTTATTTATTTTTCTGTCTTCGCAACTGTCAAAGGAGATGCAATTGGTTGCCATGTTAGAGAGCACATTGAGATTGACCACGGCTGCCAGCAAGTGATGACAGTGGCATTAGAGTCAGTGAAGCACTCAATAGCGTACTACTCTAGAACATTATTATTCAAAGTCTATTTTCAAGGATATTATTAAGTCTTTCAGTGCTTGGAAATGCATGTGTTAAAAATGGCCGTATTTAGGTTGGTGGTGGTGGTGGTGCATGCCTAATGCTTTTAACGCAGCACTCAGGAGGCCAAGGCATATGGATCTCTCTGAGTTCAAGGTTAGCCTGATCTACAAAGGGAGTACCAAAACAGACATGACTGTTACACAGAGAAACCCTGTCTAAAAAAAAAAAAAAAAAAAAAGATAGATAAATAAATGAGGGCATATTTTGACATTTCTAGTCAAATTAGCCGATGCTGAAATGAGGTTAAATAAAGGACAGGAAAAGAAAACGATGGGACTCTACAATTGGAGTAAATTTAAGTGTGAAAAAACGAAATTGAAAAAAAATTATGAAGTATGATACAATTAAATAGAATCTGTGCATACATACACAAGAGTATAAATCATGAGGGTTAGTTAATCTTCATTATCAACTTGACTAGGTTTAGATTCACCAAGAAAACACCTCAAGGTATGTTTATGAGGGCATTTTTAGACGTTTCAGTATGCAAGGAAGACCAACTCTGAAACTGAGTGGTTAGGTCACAAACCTAACAAAAGCAACAAAAAGGCACCAGCAGATGCAGTATGAACAGCTGTCTCATATTCCCACCATGTTTTTCTGGTCATAATGGATGGTACTCTTTTAAAATGTGTAAGTCACATTTGAAGCCATCTCCATGATGCTCATCATCCTATTTGAGGTAGGCTGGGTGTTGCCAGGAGTTAGCCTGTGTCATTGTTAATGAATCTTTAAAATATTAAAAAAACATTTTTAAATGCCATATTCTGTATGTCTCTGATGTTTTTGAAGACCTTATCTATTCTACCTTATCTTTCTATAGAATCATATCTATCTATTGCACCTAAGATGTATATTCTTGTGATAAAAATAGACTAGTGATTGATATGACCATGATTTGATCAACTAACAATTAATTTGTATAACTTGTTTATTTTAAACAGCCTGAAATAGTACTTTCAAAGTATTGGAAGTAAACCTTGTATTATAATTGAACTATCTGGAGATACACACACACACACACACACACACACACACACACACACACACACACACACACACATACATACATACACACATATATATATGAAAGATTAATCTTAAATTTGAATTCTATACCACTGCATTTAAAATTAAACCTATATTGCATCTATATACAAAATTCTATACCAGTAAATTAAAAATAACCTTGAGTGACAATGACGGCAAAATATCCTAGTTTCTACCACAGACAGAATTCTGCCTAAAAAAGGACAAGCGTGGATGCCAAGACAGAGTAAAACAAATCCTCAATTTCTTGACTAACAAATATGTTTGTCAGATATATGGAGCCAGAAGGCTGAAGATGATGCACCAACATTATAGTTTTGGGTGACTGCTCAGGTAGCAAACTGTCTCTGTCATCTTCTCATTTAGGAAACCGCTAACCTGCACCCCCTGTATACTCAGGTAATCAAATTTATTCCTTCTCAAGTTCCTGATGGGGTTGAAGAACAGATAGTTTAATTTTACAATTAAGCTCAGTTGTTTATAGGTTAAGATGTTTTTAGGTCTAGATAGATGTTTTAAGTTGGTAATGACAAGATATGATAGTAATTTATATTTAGAATTTTAGACTCAGCAAGATAGGAATGTTTTCTTCAATGCTGCCAAATACAAATAGTCAAGACACTAAGAATGTAACATTTATTTTATTTTTTAATTTTAATTTTATTAATTTATTCAGATTAAAATTAAATTGTTACCCCATCACCTGTATCCTCCCATTCCTCCCTCCCTCCTGCATTCACCCTATTCCCCTCCCCTAGGTCTATGACCTAGGGGGACCTCCTCCTCCACTATATGGTCATAGGCTATCAAGTCTCTTCTTGGTAGCCTGCTTAAGGAATGTAACATTTATATAATTCCTGATTGTTTCATGGTTCATCTTGCTGTAGTTAGTTTATTGGTTATATGTATAATTATATATGTATATGTAAAAAATAAAAAATATTTAATAAAAAGAAACTATTAAAAAATAAAGAAAATATGTAAGTCAAGTGGAACCTTTTCAAGTTGTTTTTGCCAGAGTAACAAAAATTTAACACATAAAAGAATACATGATTTGGTGGGTAACTGAATTACTAATAATAGTAACATCTGGGATTACAGGCAGATAAGGAGGAAGGAATTTTACTTCATAAGTATATTCACTTTGTGAAGATTCGCTAAGCTCTTCTCTCTGTGCATATATGTATATATGTATGGATTTTAAATGTATATTTTATTGGTCTATTTTACCTAATTAATTTAAAATGGCTGTATAATGACTCATTTAATTGACAGCATTCTTACTCTAGTTTCTATGCAAACATTTTGTATTTATTTACGTATCAAAACAGCTTTACATTCTCACATTCATTATTTCCTTGTTAGCATGGGTTTTTTGCTAAATCAATTTTTCCAAGAGAAAGTCTCTGATAAAAATTGCACATGTAAGGGAATCCCAGCCAGGTGTGATGGCATCATGCCTTTAGTCCCAGCACTTGGGAGGCAGAGGCAGGTGGATTGCTGAGTTGGAGGCCAGCTTGGTCTTCAAAGTGAGTCCAGGGCAGCCAACACTACACTCAGAAACCCTATCTCGAAAAACCAAAAAAATTAAATAATTAAAAAAAAAGAAAGAAAGAAAGAAAGAACACCCCATAGCTTGTGGCATGAGGCGGACACCAGGCGCGCACAGGGACTTACAGTTTTATGTGGATGTATGCATGCTGTGAGGTCCAAGCGGCAAATGGATGACAAGTTGCTGTTGGTCTCTTCTACTATCTGGGCTGTAGGGATCAGCTTAGTTTACCTAGAGCTCCTATGCACTGAGCTACCTTGTGGCCCCACTTCTTCATCTTCTCGTCATTCACGTGGAAGAAAGATTTCTTTTGAAACCTATAATTACCTGAAGTAATTTGAAAGGAATAAAGTTGAAGGTGATTCAGTCAGCGCAAACAAAAACTAACCACAAATTTTGGTGAAAATTGATTGGGCCTTTTTTAATGACTGATTCTGACTTCACCGCTAGGGATCAAGAAAGAACTGTTAAATGATTTTGTCTCATGCTTTCTCAATTAGACTTAAAAAAATTGGGTAAGTAAAAGCCTTAAGAAGTCTCTTACATTGTATAGTTGTTTGGTATGAAGATTCCTTGGAGGCACAAACTGAAAAGTGTATTAGGTAAAAATTTGTACTTTTGACAACAAGTTAACAAGGCTAGGTAATTAGGTTGTAGCTCTGTGTAATCTGTATAGTAACAGGAATGATTAAATGTTTTCTCATCATTCCTCTTTATTAAGGAACCTATGGATCGTTTGCAGATTTGGTCCGGGTATATATTATCTTGTTTTGATATAAATGCTTATATAAAATAACATTTAAAATATATTAGGGGTTGCAATAAAACTGAAAAATCAAACACTTTAATATGGCAAGTAATAAAATATTAGTATTTTATTTAAGGCAGGTATTTAAACAACATTTCCAATGTTATGGCCACATATATCTACATTTGTACACCAAAGTTTTAGAAACTAAAATCACAAGTATGAATAAAACAACATATTGACACACAACAGAAGATCAAATACATCTTGGTCCTAATTTTATGACTTCTAAAGTCTCTGTATTTTTGAAAATAATAAGGGCAATATAATAATTTGCTATTTTTCTACAATGTCTTAATCAAGTTGTGATAAAATAAAATTAAACTGACATCATGTTGACTTAGAGATATTTTTCAAGAGTAACAAATAATGGAGAAATGGGACAGATAACCTGTTGTAATTTTATATTTATTCTAAATACAAAAGAAGTTTCATTTTGCTTGCTGAAAATATTTGAGTGAACAGTTTTAGATAGCCTTCTTTCACAGACTTGAAACACATTTCTGAAGGGACAAATACCAGGCTAAGGACATTGACAGTTCTTATTGTACATTTTCTTTTGAAGTGTTTCTTCTAAATTTTCTAAGCACATTTGAATTTCCTTTGTTGCTGTTTCTTTTATAGCCTAGAGAAGAAATAAAGATGAATAAATATAAAGAAACTATCATTCAAAACTCATTGTTTATTCAACCCATAATAATTATTGACAAGAGTTTACTCTTGGAACTCATGGTTAATTAACACAATTTAAAATACAACAGATTCCCTGAAGTCTCCACTGCTTGGTGCCTTTCCCCTCTGTACCACTTGGCCTTTCCTTCTAATCCATCTTCATTCCTTTGTGTTAGCCTCTGAACCTTTGAACAGAAACACCACCTACAAGGGACTCCCAGTGGCCACACTGAGTTGGGATGCAGATATATTTACTCTCTAGCATCCCCAGAGCCACCACACTTTCATATGATCCAGGGTGGTGAACATCAACCAAAGAACAGAACAGTCACCTAACAGAGATAAAGACCAGATAGCTACACAAGGAAACACCTCAAATATCATAACTTCAGATGCCTAGATCCTTGATCAAAACCACCACCATAAATAGCCAAGACAATATGCTTTCTCCAGTCCAGCAATCCTATAGCAATAAGCCCAAGAAATGCAATTTAGCAAAACACAGTACAAAGACTTAAATAAAAAAGCAAGGCTAATAAAGAGGATATGAACAAATGTCTTAATGAAGACTGTGAAAGCACAAAGATTGAATGAAATAACAACAACAAAAAATAGTCGAAGACATGAATGTAGAAATAGAATTACTAAAGAAAACCCAAACTGAAATAAAACTGAAAATGAAAAACTTAAACTTGGGAGGTCGAACAAAAGTTTCAGAGAGAAGACACAACAGATTACAAAACACTAAAAAAAGAATTTCAGGTCTTGAAGCAAGGTAGAAGAAATGGCTAGCTCAGTAAAGAAAATGTTAAGTCTAAAATAATCCAAGCACAAAACACACAGGAAATTGGGATACCACAACCCCTGCTCCAAAACAAAAACAAAAACAAAAACAAACCAAAAAACAAAAAACAAAAAAACAAAAAAACTGAAACTGAAACTGAATAATAGGGACAGAAAAAGAAGAATCTCAGACCAAACAAAGGCACAGAAAAGAAGTACATATGTATTTTAAAAATTAGAAAATTTCCCCAATTTAATGGAGATGCCTAAAAAGGTTCAAGAAGCGTTCACACTACCAAATAGATAGGACCAGAACAAAATTTCCTCATGACACATAATAATCAAAATGCTAAATGTATAAAATAGACTCAAAATTCAAACTAATCAGAAGAGATATGGAATGCTAATACACACATGAAAGAAATACATAAATACATACGCGAAAGAAAAAGTACACCAAGAGGGTATTGCAATTCTAAACATCTATGCACCAAATACAGTGGCACCCAAGTTCAGAAAATGAACACTACTACAACTATAAAGTCACATATTTACTCCCCCGCAGTGATATTCCATTTTATATGAAATATTTGTCTTTTATTAAAGTTGATACCTTATTTTTACCAATTAATTATATTTCTAATGTATTGTCTGATTTTAAAATCTGTTTAATAAACATATCCTTTGAAAGAATAAACAAGCATCATTTATTATCATAGTAATTAGCAATGTAAGAGGAAAACTCCTTCATGTTATTCAGAAGCATATATGTTATCTAATAAGACTCCTTTAAATTCCAAGTGGTATAAGTTCTTCCAGAGAAAAAACAAGTCTCATTAATTTGGATATGAATTCTAAGACCCAGCACAAGATGAATGTTTAGTAAGTTAGTACTTTCTGAAGGGAGTCATAAGGATTACGGTGTCAGAGACAGGTCTGGCCAGGCCTTGTGGTCTGGAACTGGAGGATATAATACACTCATAGTCAAACATAAGGCCTTGGGCTGCCATAGGCTCATGTCACTCCACATGGAACTGAGGGTATGTCTGACCCTTCACTAATATTTTTTCAACTCATCAGTGGGAGTCACAATATGATTATAGCTAGGAACAAGGCAGAGATTGTATCGTAATTACATAAATGATTCAGAGGCCAAACTTCAAAAGGGCTAAGAGAAACATTTCAAGTGGGTAGAGTTTATTTATAAAGCATAATTGATGAGCTAAGTATGGTGGCAGAGGCCTGTAATCCAATATTGGGCAGCAGAGGCAGGAGCTCAAAACTAGTCTGTACCACATACTAAGACCCTTTGTCAAAAACAAAAAAAATTTAAATATGCACACATGTATCATATATAATTGATTTACTATATACATTTAACATCTATTTCATTTATTAGTTATCTGCATTATAAGCAGTCTATACAACAAAAAGGGTATGCAGACTAACAATTTGGAAATCTGGTTGTGACTTCTGGCTCTGTTTTATTTAGTATTTGTGCACTCTTGGATATGTGCTTCACAGTGTATCTAAAGTTTGCTTTTCTATGATCTAGAAAAATCACACCCATTTACCACCAAATATGAAGGGAAATATTTATGAAGACATAAAACCAAGGTACTATGACAGATAAATATGTAATTAAATGACAGACTAGGAGCTCAGACATACCTACTGTCGGTCTGTTTTGTTGCAAGAGCTTATCTCTTGAATTATCTTTTCGAATGCGTTTGGCACATCCATGATTTTCGTTGGATTTTAATGAAGCATTTGATGTAGAGCTTGTGGGAAAAAGTTTTCCTTTTAGTTAAGGCATTCAAAAATATCTTTAACTTGTGTACTATATATTGTAATGATAAAATAAATTAAATACAAAAATAATAATTGTGACATCCTGCATAAGTAATTGGACGCATTAAAAATACTTAGTTTGGTAAATTTTGGATCTAGGGCTTTTAGGCTCTAATTTTCTTTTTCTTTTTTTAGAAGGAAAAGTTGTAGATAAAGTACACATGAGATGTTTTAAAATTTAAAAACTGAATTAGAATATACATATCCTAAATATGTTCATGAAATCTGCTAAGTGGGAAGTACCAGAGTTGGTCACTTTCAAGCTCTTCTATCTTTAATTGGGGGAAAGGGAGATTTAAAAAAGCAATTACTCACTCATCCATCATTAATCTTTTTAACCTTAGTTAATGGCCGGATCTAATTATTGATACCCGAGGGAATGTAGTCTGTGAATAGTCAAGTTACTTTCCATCTTATATTCTTTAATATTATTTCACAGTATTGGTACTAGTCCTTAACATATCTAAACCCACAAATATACAATTTACCTAACCAGACATTTCTGAGAAAACATGTGTTTAACAATAACTATGTTTATATTTTAGGAACACTTACAGTATAAACACTTGAAGAATTTTAATAAAAACATGGGAGCATATAAAGATCCAGAAAATTTAATATTAATTAGTGGAAGAATGACAAAACTGAGACAATATAAAGTAGTGCTGAAGTGGGTGAAATGGAAATGAACAATGTGAGTCGACTACCTACAGTTTAGATTGACACTTGAGCAAAGTACAGCAGTCCATATAGGCCCACAGAATACTCTTCCAAGACTGCAACTGAGTGGGGTCCTGAAATCAAGGATGGAATTAAGCCTAAAATATGCTTTGTTTTTCCCTAAATATGTACCTTGATAAACTTCTACTTTTTGCCCAAAGGAAGCAGCTTATGATTTCTGTTTGGAAAATTTAACTGTCAGCATGAGTTGTCTTTGCACATGGAAAATTATGCAAAGTGTTATCTGAATACCAAGCTCTGCGTACTCTAGGACAGGTGGTCTTCTAAACTTGGCCAGTAAGTAGCTCACAATCCACATACAGTGTGTACAATCCACATACAGTGTGGATATACTGGATAAAGGAATGGCTGTCGTAAGATGTAGAGATGCCCCAAGTGCCAAAGATAGTCAGTAAGGAAAGCAAAAAACAAACAAAGAAACAAAATCAAGTCATCTATATGCTTCTAATTTCCTTGGTTTTATGAAGGGCATGAAAAGATACTAAATTCACTTATGAGAAAACACTTTATGAACTGTGAGTAACTATGCTATTTGTAAATTTATATCCTGTAGTCCAAATGCAACAAGACCATGGAAGAAAACAAGAAATTCATAAAAGTTAACTTTAGCTATCATACTTTTCTCTATATAGTATTAGAAAGAAAAAGGGGTAGAAAAAGTAAGACCATTTCATATTTAGTTAGCATGTTTTGTGAGTGTTCCTATGATACACAACTTAGGATATTCTTGTATTAATGCCATTTATGATTTGTTGTAGTTTTTCAAATTGGTGACTTAATGGCCGTTGTCAGTGTTAGAAAACCATTAACTGCTATCTTATCAGATACCAATTTTTCCTATTCTTTCTCTTCTTTTGGAGACCGAAAGTACCCATTACCAGAAAATGTTCGGGTTCTGTAGGTCTCCTTGACATTTTTGTTTTCTCTCTGTTCTTGCTTTCTTTCTTAGGCATGTTTCTGTGCATCAACCCTCCAGTTCACCAACACTCTCTGTTGTGACTAATCCACTAACTTAGTTGACTGGGTTTCAATTTTCAGTAAAATCTATCTTTCTGGTTCTAGGATAGTTATTTGATTAATTTTAATGGAATACAGTTCTTTTGTTAATCTATCTTAACTATTCTGCTGAAATTCATCATGGTTATAATCAAAAGGTCATATTTGATAATCCTTATCTATGACATAAATGGATCACTGTTACTCTGATCGGTTTCCTTTCTTTAAACTATTTGGCTGTATATCTTGACATTCCATAATTTTGGCTTAATATTATCTATGAATATTTGCATACATCCCAGAAAGCATATTCTAGAAATTTTAAGATTTAGTTTAGAATTGTAAGTTTACGTTTAATTAAAATTGTTAAAATTAAGACTTTAATTTTAAGTTCAGTTTATAAGAATATGGGATAGTTTGAGACCATCTGAATTTAAGCAAAGACTGAGTTGGTGTAAGATCTGTTGAAGGCTTTTAAGAACTGGCTTATTTCTAATTTGTTCTACTCCTAAGGCAGAGCACCCCCAAGATTTCAAATACAATCCAGGGGCTTTTAGAAGGTCTCCTTTTTCCATATCTTTTAACCTTAATCCTTTGTACCCTAGAATGTCAAACTCTGTTTAACCCAGTGGTGTTTTAGCAGCTACTTTGAGTTTGATTCTCAACAGAACTTAGAAGATGGCAAGCCTTAAAGAACAACTTGGGTTGTTCAGTGAGAACTGGCAATCACTTAAGTAATTGTCTTTTGTTTGGCCTCTAACCTTATGCTATGAACCGGCAAGTCTAAAATAAAGAAAGGAGGTGTGGCAAATTAAAGTAGGCTTCCCGTAGCATGCCGCTATCTTGGATGCTATGTTCTCAAGTCCTGGCTATCACAGTTGCTTGCCAGTGCCTTCAATAAGCTGTTAGTTGTATTTTATTTAGCGGCTATAATTCAGCAACAATTGTAATGGTTCTTACTTAGTGGCTTAGCCTGATACGAGTTACAATCTCATGGTTAGAGAAAGTAGATTCTTCACTTCATTACATTGGGTATGTATCAAAATTCATTAAAACAATTGAATTCTAGGGACAAAGAAATTCAAGACAAATAACCAAATAATTGTCACCAGAATAAAAGTAAGAACTAAGTGACAGTTTGGAAGCTGGAAGACTTTTCAACTTATTTTAACTAATCTTAAAATGGGATACTTTATGTAAACTTAAGTGGAATTCTTGGGATTACCCTAGCACTTAGTGGAGATAGAGGATTAAATAAGAATTGAGAGTCTAACAGCAATAAAATGTCATGGAAAATGTAAGTATAAAGATAATCTTATATACAAACTAGAACAGTATTGGCTAGTCATACCTTATTAATTTCCACTTCCTCTTTGCAGCAGTGGTCAGTGCCATATAGGACGGCACACTTGTTGATACAGTCTTAGAATCCATAGTTGAAAATGAAGAAGACTCAACCCTGCATATTAAGAATGAAGAATTAAAGAAAGCAAATCTGATTTATACTAAGGAAAAATGATTTATACTTTCATAACCAGGAAACCATTGGTATTAATATATTTATGGATATATCTCCATGTAATAAAATTTTCCTCAGTTATCTTTTTTTCTCTTTTAAAAACACCAGTTAAAGATGCTGTCAAGACATTCCTCATAGCAAAGAAATGTAGGAGTATTTTTCTTCCCATATTTAGATCAGCTGTTATGATGTAGTTGAATGCTTCCTTAAATGACAGTCATTTGATGTTGAATTATGCTAAATTTTGGGTATTATTCAAATGAGGTATTGATCAGTAAGCAAAGTAGTCATTCAGTGATGGCTTAGGCTACACTGCATCAGAATATAGAGAACAAATGAAATTCATCTTAAGGTGTCTTCTAGCTTAAGGAAGGTCAAATCACTTAGAATATAAAATTATTTTAAAAAAAGGTAAGTGTATCCATACTCAACTAATACACAGTAAACAAGCAACTTATATACCAAAGAGAGGACACTTGATCTGTCCAATATAAACAAAGAAGAGAAAGTTAACAGTTCAAAAGCCTTTGGGCGGGGGAAAGAATTGTAAAGTATTCTGTTTTTGTACCTGTTTAAACTGCTTTTGCTGCTTGGTAGTGATTCTTGTTCAGGTAGTTTACTCTTCAACTTCCTAGTGTCATCACATAGAGTAAATGTAGAGTCCAAACCCTGTTCACACTCTGTTCTACTGCTGAGAGGAGATTCTACTTTAAATAGTGCTTTCATGGAATTATCATTGGTTACATTTGCAGTATGTGGCAAAGGTCGTGTTAAGGCTGGAGACAGGTCTTGAAGAGGTCTTCTGTAGTCCTCTGGGGTATAAACAATAGGCTGAAGTTCTTTGCTGAAAGAATCATTGAGCTGTACACCTTCAGACAGGACAGACTTCTGAGTATGTTTTACTTTCAAGGAACAAGGAATTAATTTTCTTCTGGTTCTTTTATGTGGAGTAATTTTAAGCAAGTTAGGTTCACTCGAGGATGTGCCTGTGCAATAAAATTATAAAATTGAGAAGTCCAATAGTGTTGCCTCAATAGTTACTCCAAAAATCTCAATAGGTTAGAAAATGAAATCCCTAGGAACATATTAGTACTTTGATAGAAATCTTACAGAGAATAACTAAGTAGGAAAGGTACGCAATACGGTTCATTATTAACAGTTTTAACAGTAAATTTGTTGTATAGAGCATAAATTACTAATATCAATGGATACTGAGGAATCATAAGATCAAATGTCCAACCATTTCTATCAATCCCCAAGCCATGTCCGGCATTCATGTTTGTCCTGGGGTTAAGAACAAGCATTTATTATTTGTAGGTACAGATATGAATACTTATCCTACTGTCAACATCAGCTCTTTAGAACTCAGCGGCAGTAATCAAGAAAACTCCATTTCCCTTTGTATTTGTCAACATTTCCATGAATGAATTCTATGTTTTAAAAGTACATACAATTAAAACAACTGTGACTGTACAGTCTTTTTAATTAAGGGATTTTAGGAATCTTTCAAAGAAACACACTAAAGCAATTTTTGGTGCTTGATCCAAAACTAAGAGACACATAATTCTGGTAGAACTTAAAGTTCTCAGAGACCTAGAAATGTTCTTCGCATTTAAGTATATGTTTCTCAAATATCTTAATATCCAAAATAACAACAGTATTTATAACAATATAATTTGTGAAAGCTAATCTTACATTTGGTATTCTGCCTGCTTGACTGTGATGAACTTCAACAGACCTGGCATGAAATATATTAACTTAGGGTATACTGTTCATAGAAAAAAATTATGTTATTTCCATGCAGTTTTAAAATAAAGAAAAGCTCCTAATTGATGTTATATTTGCTTTATTAGTTAATACTATTTAAATACTGATAATAGCTCCTATGTGTTTCAATAAGGTTACTGAGAACTCCTGCTAAGTTAAAAGTACATGTATGGCAATTAGCAGCAGTACACGCATTATTCTTATAATGATAGTTGACAATTACCCTCTAGGAAATACAATTTAAAAACAGGAAGAAAAAAATGATCTTCATTCTACTAAGGAATTTGACTTTTCTGAGAACTAGACAAATGAGATCTAGATCTTAAAATAATTTTCCACTCCCTTTAACATGACATTTGTCAAATTTTCCATTACCAGATATTTTTATACTAATGCCGCAGTGTAAAGACAGTCACTTTTCTCCACTGTGCTGCTACCACCAATTTGGTGGCTAATAATAGCTAGAAGATTAACTTCTTTTCCCATGAGAGACACAGAGGTAAAGAAGACAGAAAACTATATTGAGGATAGAGGACTGAGTTGGGAGTCAGGAGACTTGAATTCTATTTCTGGTTTTACCAAAGACCCAGTGAGTGACCTTGGGCAACTCACTGTAAGTAGTGTGCACATTAATACTTTGTTGAAAAACTGAGATAATATCAATGTACATCCTGAGTGAGTTAACCCAGACCAAGAAAGATACACATAGTATACACACTTATAATTGGACACTAGCCCAACAGGGATGTCCCGTGAAAGTCTTCACTTAGTAG
This sequence comes from Acomys russatus, assembly GCF_903995435.1. Lineage (NCBI taxonomy): Eukaryota > Metazoa > Chordata > Mammalia > Rodentia > Muridae > Acomys > Acomys russatus. The sequence goes on along the minus strand of NC_067140.1, from coordinate 46,336,205 downwards.
GAGACTGGGACAGATGCTGGGACTTCCTACTGGGATTTCAGGTGAGAGAGGTATGGGAGAATGGGGAAATAGAAGGATCCAGAGGGTCCTAGAAATCTACAAGGCTGGCGGATCTGGACCCCTGGGGGTCTGCTCAAACTAATGCACCAACCAAGGACAATGCATGCAGTAAACCTTGAACCCTATCCAGATCTAGCTAATGGACAGCACAATCTCCACAGTTGTATGGAGAGCAGGGACTGACTTTGACAGGAACTCTGGTGCCCCCTACTTGATCTCTCAGAGGAAGGGTAAGCAGGCTATCAGGATGAGACCTGATAGGCTGTGATCATATGGTGGGGGAGGAGGTCCCCTTCTGTCACAGACCTAGAAGAGGGGAATAGGGTGAAAGAGCGAGGGATGGAGGGAGGAACGGGAGGAATGGGAGGATACAAGTCAGATGTAACCTGAATAAATTATTTAAATTAAAAAAAAAAAAGAAAAGGGATTTTCCAGGATTAGCTGATACTTTAACAAAGTGGTAGTTTACTTACCAATACTCTATTAATAATCAATTCATAGTTATCTCTAAAATAATATATTTCAAATAATGTCTTTCAAATGATGGATATAAAGTTTATCAACATTGATATTAAATTACAATATAAACTATATGTATTGTTGTTGAAAGAAGGACATGAATGTACTACTTGCCATGCAAGTATAGTAACATACAAAACTTACCAAAATGGTACATAAAATCTCAAGGAATGAAGATAGCCAAAGTCACCACCTTCCTTCTATATATCTAATAGGAATAATCTCTGAAGTATGTCCTGGACCATAATGGAATACTGTTTTTTTTTTTTTTTCTACAGCAACTAGCATATGAAAATGAGAATCTTCTCTAAGACACTAACAAAAATTAGACACCTGTTTTCTGGGATAGTCTAAGCTAGGTGCAACATTAAGTTTTATATGACCAGAACAATAACTGGTTAGAGAAAGAAATGATAATGTCATAATTCTCAATTCTGAGAGGTTAAGTTGGAGGAGAGAAATGGAGCTGTAGTAAACACTGATTATATACTGATTGTTGTGCTTGGCTTGGAAGAGATACTATGGGTACACAACATGCAGGAAATACAGAGCTTTTCCTCTGTTTTGAATTTTACTTAATTGAGATAAATGAGAGGGTAGATGGTGAATTTAAGACCACCCAGGTTGACTAGTTCATAAGAAATGTTTAGAAGACAGTAAAAGCAAAAACAATAGTTAAACAATTCCACATAAATTAGACATTCAACCCACTGTAACTATACATAAGGTTAAGACCCACTTAATGAGAAGTTAAAACACATAAGATAAAACATTTCACTTTGAATAAGTTTTCTAGAATATATAATGATTATTCTTTAGCTAACTTGATATTTTAGGAAGGTACAACAAATGAAAAAATGCAAGGTTAAGGTTATTATAGAGCCTGTAGACACTTAAGATGCACTGAATATGCTAGGCATGTGTTAATAAGAAGGATTTGCTGTACTTTTCCATTACAAGAAAGGGCTATACAGTAAATTTCCAGAAAAGCTGTCTCAGGGCAGGCATATCTATATCAGCTAGAGAAAATGTTATCTACCAAGTGGAGATAATGCTATCTATCAAGGTTCCATAATTCTGAAAGTTAGACTATAGATACGATAAAGAAGAAAGGGGAAACATTATATTCTTTCATAATGTCTCTATAAAAAGCCTGAAAATGTTGTATATGCCTATAATCCTAGCACTCAGGATGCTAAGGAAGGAGGAAATTTGAGAATTGAAAGCCAGTCTGAGCTATACAACAAGACTCTGTAAGCAAAGAAACAATGAATGGGCAAGAGATGAAACTAGGAAATCAGTACAAGCCTTCCTCCACAGCTCATGTGAGAAATGATGAGAACTTGGATAGGGTAGTCACAGCAGTGATGGAGAGTTATGGAAAGCATGTTAGAATCAAATTAGATGCAAGTGATATAAAATATATCCATAACATATTGAAAAGCATGAATGATGGTTGGTTGTCCATCAGAGGGACCAAAGGTAAGTAGTTCAGTCAAGGAGTAAGTCATCTCTTAGTATCAGTGGGGACTGATTCCAGGATGGCTCTCAACTACCAGTCTCTACTCAAATCTCTTATAAAATCCTGTTTGGGAGGTAGGGTTGGGTATCACTACATTGTCCAAGATCATGGTGAATTAAAATTCAAATGATCCTCTTGTTAAAGGCTGTGAGTAGCTGAGATTACAGGAATGCATTTCTTTGCTCAGGTTCTCATTAGTAAGTGCACACTTATAATAACCTTTTCTCATCTAAGAGCAAAATATAAAGAAATAACAGATAATCCAGAAGCTACGTTCTTCAATATTACACATGTTGGGTCTCTACTACAGTGGTAGAATTAAGTCAATTAGAGAAGAGCCAAGTAAAACACAGAACATTCACAATTTCACTGTTACATAAAACTGTCTTTTATGGAGTTGTTACACAGGAAATATCTGTTAAATGAAGTGCTATATAGATTTTTATAAACATCATGATCTTAATTTTAATACAACAAAACAAAAGTTACCAAATACAAATCAAAGCCCAAACAAAAGTCTACAAATAGAAAAGGAAGAGTCTCAAAAAAGCAGAGTAAAAGGAAATACAGCAGGTACAATGTGTCAATATATTATGCTACTGCTAGAAGAATGACTGCCATTCGTCATATATGTGACAAACTCTAACACACACACACACACACACACACACACACACACACACACACACACACACACGGCAGGGGGAAGAGCAAGAGCGAGAGGGAGAGTGAAAGTACAAAACCCCATAGGAGTGATATCTGAGGTACAGGAGAAAGAAGACAACTATTAAGAAACATGATCTAGTTTGAGCGGGACCCCTGGGCCCAAATCTGCCTATCATCATGTTCTACTTGTAGGTTTCTAGGACCCTCTGGATCCTTCTACTTTGCTATCCTCCCATGCTTCTCTCATCTAGAGTCCCAATAGGATGTCCTCCCCTCTGTCCCAGTTTCCTGGTAAGTGAAGGCTTTCATGGGACATGCCCCTTGGGCTAGTATGCAGATATAAGTGAGTATATACCATTTGAGTCTTTCTGCTTCTGGGTTAACTCACTCATTATGATCATTTCTAGCTCAATCCATTTATCCACAAATTTCGGGAATTCCTTGTTTTTAATAGCCGAGAAGTATTCCATAGTGTATATGTACCACAGTTTCTTTATCCATTCTTCTACTGAGGGACACTTAGGCTGTTTCCATATTCTGGCTATTATGAATAAGGCTGCTATGAACATGGTTGAGCAAATTTTCTTGTTGTGTGCTGGAGCATCTTCTGGGTATATTCCAAGGAGTGGAATAGCTGGGTCTTGAGGAAGCCCTATTCCCAGTTTTCTGAGATAGCACCAGATAGATTTCCAAAATGGCTGTACTAACCAAAGACAATACAGGCGGTACACTTTAAACCCCTACCCAGATCTAGCCAACGGACAGAACATTCTCCACAGTTGAGTGGAGAGTGGGGTATGACTTTCACACGAACTCTGGTGCCTCATATTTGACCATGTCCCCTGGAGGGGGAGACCTGGTGGCACTCAGAGGAAGGACAGCAGGTTACCAAGAAGAGACTTGATATCCTATGAGCATATACAGGGGGAGGAAATCCCCCTCAGGAACAGTCATAGGGGAGGGGAATAAGGAGAAAATGGGAGGGAGGGAAGAATGGGAGGATAGAAGGGATGGGATAACCATTGAGATGTAACAAGAATAAATTAATAAAAATTAAAAAAAAAAAAAAAAGAAACCTGATCTAAGACTAAGTAACTAGAAGCATGAAATTATGCTTGTATAGAGAGGGACAAATGAAACAGGAGAATTAAAGTCTGTATAGAAAAGTCAGACCCTGAGATTCTTCATGTGGGGTCTTTTTGTTCACTATCTGCATTATCAAATGATTTTTGACTTGTTATTTTGGTTCAAGGATGTGGTTTTATTTTATGAACATACTCAAGTGAAAGAATATGGCAAAATCAGTCTGTTATTGACCTGAAAACTTGACACTTACTGACTAGTATACATAGTGTTGGAGAGTACTATGAATGCCACTGAGAAGAAAAGCAACCATCAATAATAACCCAGCTGTGAATCCTGTGAGCTACAAAAACAACTGGCCTGGCCAAGACATGTCCAGTGGTCCAATAGTGGAACAGACATCATATGAGGAAGCAACAACTACTATCTGATGGGATTTAAGGCCCACTCTATGAGATGAAACTCATACCTGGAACCATTAGTGTCCGAGAACCTATGACCAGACAGGGCAAGGCCATAGGCTGGAGTCTACTACTGTTTTTCTGCTGAAAGGACATAGCATTAAGCCAATTCTTTTTTTTTTTAATTTAATTTTATTAATTTATTCAGATTACAACTAACTTGTTAACCCATCCCTTATATTCTCCCTTTCCTCTCTCCCTTCCCCCCTCCCGCTTTCACCCTATTCCCCTCCCATATGTCTATGACCAAGGGGGACCTCTTTCCCGACTATATGGTCATAGGCTCTCAAGTCTCATCTTCGTAGCCTGTTTATTCTTTCTTTGAATGCTACCAGACTCACATGGTACATACTCACTTATAGTTGGGCACTAGCCCAAAAGGCACGCCCCACGAAAGTCTTCACTTACCAAGAGATTAGGATGGATGTGAGGATATCCTACTGAGACTCTAGGTAAGAGAAATATAGATGGGGAAAAAGAAGGATAGAAACCTACAAGAACATCGTGATGGGTGGATCAGGGCTCAGGGCAGTCTGCTTAAACTATTGCACTAACCAAGGACAACAGAGTAGTAAATATCGAACTCCCACTCTGATCTACCCAATGGACAGGACATTCTGCACAGTTATGTGGAGAGTGGGGACTGACTTTAATGTGAACTCTGGTGCTGCATATTTAAACCAATTCTTAATGGCATTGTTATACCAAAGATCAACACATCTCTCACCCTTATTTATAGATGATAACTAAACTAACAGAGGGACCTACAATTTGCCAAGGAGCAGAAAATAAAAGATGGCTCAGTCCTAAGAGGGAATATATAACCTATAGCCCCTTTTCCCAAGGATCAGGAATCATTGTAAAAGAGGTGGTGGGAACAGTGCAAGAGCCTGAAGCTATGGGTAACTACAAAGAAATGCTGTCTCTTAGACATGGCAGAGTAAGCTGTACATATGAACTAACAGCAGTTGTGACAGCACACACAACAACCTGTGCAAGTACAAGTCAAAACAACTCCCAGCATGGAAGGGGAATTGGGCACATAATCCCATCCTTAGCTTTACAACTATTATTGGCAACTGTTAGCTGCTGGGAAAGTGAGAAACAGTTCTCTTTTCTAAGAATGTAGGCTTTTGTAGGCTACCACAAAGAGACTTGATACCCTATGAGCATATACAGGGGGAGGAGGTCCCCCTCAGTCACAGTCATAGGGGAGGGGAGTAAGGGGAAAATGGGAGGGAGGGAGGAATGGAAGGATACAAGGGATTGGATAACAAGTGAGATGTAATATGAATAAATTAATAAAATATATTAAAAAATTAAAAAAAAAGGAATGCAGCTCCCTCTTTAAGTTGATCACACTCCAGTAAGACTGCACACTGAAGATCACAACGGCAGCAAAAATTGGTCTTAAACAGGACTCAAATTTGGGTGTGTAGGGTTGGAGTGGATCTGGAAAGGTTTGGTAGAGGTGGCATGGATATGATAAAAACACATTGTATGAAATATTTAAAGAACTAAAAAGCGATACATATTTTCATAACTAATGGATTCTATAATGTTACATAAGCATAAGTACCTAACATGTGTGTATTTGCTTAGTATTATACAATATAGCTTTTCATTCAGAGGAACCAAGTTCAGGTTCCAGCATCCACTTCAGATGCTCATACCATCTATGAGCCTGTGACTCTAGCTATTCTCTTCTGGCACAAATCCACATATAGACATGCACAAATAGACATAATTAAAATTAAAATTAAAATCTTGAAAAAGTAGTTTGGATATTTACCGGCTATTCACCATCTTTTTCAAACTTCTTGGATTTGTTTTAAAAGGAATATGAAGAAATAATGTAGGTATAATAAACGTAACAAAATTAGGTAAAGCAAATAATTAGGTAATCAATTCAGAACTAATTACATTAAACAAAAGAGCACATAATGAATTTCATTTTCACTTATTCATTTAGGATGGTACACTGTATAATTTCATTACATTTGAGAATAATTGATGACTATCAAGTGCTTTAAAAACATAATACTACCTGTTATAGCTATTTTACTTTAAGGGATGCAGCCTAAGGAGATAATTAGAGAACTTGTAAAACATATATACAGAGATTAAGAAGAGTTTTACTTACAAGAACAATAGAGTAAAAACAAACCTAGTGTTCTTTAGTATATTATTAGATAACTAACACATAGCAGTAAGGCGGGAGTAAGTGGTGGAGGCGTAGCTCAGCATCAGAGTGGTTATTTGCATGCACAGGGATCTTAACACTACAAAATAAGTGACTTAAATTCATGTGGTTCAATGGGAAAAAAGCTAGAGACCGTTTACATTTACTCGATCATATATGTCACTTTTGTTGGAAGAAACTTGCTTAGAGACGAAGTCCAGTAGGTGATTAAACAAAATAGTATTACAAGCTCATAAAACATAACTTCTGGTTCAAGTTTCACAAATTAAGGTATTTATTGGAAAGAAAGAAAGACCCAAAGCTTAATACGGTGAGAAAGAAAAAAAACAACCCCCCCCCCCTGAAATCAGTTTCCAGCTCTTACAGTTTTCTGGAGACAGACAAGGCAAGCCATAGCTTTACTAACGCTGACACTTTAAGAAAGGGGGAGTTCATACAGAGTACAATTTGCATTAGACTTTTAGTGCAGGGAAAGACTCAGTAGACCAGGATGTAGAAACAGGAAGCAGCAGCTGGCGTTGAAGAAAAAACACACCAAAAACCAAAAATCTCTTGGAAATGCAAAAGTGTGGCTCGAAGCCTGTTAAAGGGAAGATTGGTAGGACACTGCCTGTGGCTTGGCAGTGGTCTGGAGAGTCTCTGAAGGTTCCCTAAACCCCTCCACACTTAATGGATAAGAGTTAGATGGTGGATGCAGGTTAGACTTGCAGAAGAGACAAGAAACAAGGGAGCCAATTTATGTCACCACAACTACTCATTGCTTGTATCAAACTTTCTCTGAATGCTCTACAAAATGAATTAAGAAATAAAATGGCATTCTTTTCTCTTTCTCTGTCTTAAATAAATCCTTAGGACACAGATACTAACTGACAATCCATATGGTTTCTTATGCAAAGGTGCAATAAATTTATTTCACAGGTGGTTCCTTTAAATAAAGAGACAAGATCATTTGTCACTAATGAACTTAAAATCCTTCTCTTAAAAATTCGGCAGGTCTTTTGGGGTCATCTTTTGATGTGCGAATCACATGTTCTGAATTTTACCCAGAGGAACTAATTTATCATAAGCTTATGGTTGCAAATGTTAAGAGATTTATTATAGGTCTGTACATTAGTATAAAGGCAGAATGCAATAGTTAGCAAACATGAGTCATAGGCTGAAAGCAGGGCGCATGTGACAGAAAGACATTGATGAATGGGATTAGATCTAATTGAGATTTGTTACAAAATGATGGCAAGGATTCTTCCTTTGCTAGCACCTCTGCTAATGCATACAGGAAGAGGTATTCTGGGAAACAAAGCAAAATAAAACATTAGAGGGCAAAGTTCTAGAGTGATTAAGGATTAATACATGCATATCTATAAGCACTTTTGGCAAGGATGATTGATAATATTACTGTACTAATTATAAATCTGGCTTCTTTTTTAACAGATTTGTGACTCATGGAATTCATGGATGCATATCATACAGGTGAATAAACGTAACAATTTAAAAGATAATGGTGCCCAGATACAGTGGAGAGAAGAGACTTGAAATCTGAAAGCTTGCTTGGGCTACATTGTGAGTTCAAAGGCAGCTTGGGCAACTTACTAAGAAACTCTCTTTAAAAACTCCCAGCAATAAAGTTATAATAAGTACTCCCCAAGAGAAGTAAGCAAGCAAACATGGGGGGTTGTGGAGGTATGTTAGTGATAGAATAATTGCCTAGCATGTTCAAGGCTGTGAGTTAAATATTGAAAAACAAAACAAAACAAAAACACAAATATTATCAACTGTGAGTATCCTGATGGGTAATGAGGATGTTTTGACTTTTCATTTAATGTCAAAATCTTATCAGTTTCATAAATAAACTGTGCCCATCAGTACCCTCATATTCTGTTAATAAGCCTTCTGTTTTTCAGACCCAAAATAGGTGTACATTTTCCTATATAGATATCTGGACATCAAGATTTAGAGTCACATAAATATCTATCCCTAAAGTTTAAAGTTCTGATATTGGCAATATACTAACATTTAAAGGAAATTAATTTTTCCTGAATAAGAAGTAATGTTTATTAATATAGAACAAAGTTTAAGAATAGATTGTATAATAAAGATATGAAACACCTAAGGCTAGCCATGCATGGTTGTAGTCCATATCCTAAATCCCAGCACTCAGGAGGAAGAGGCAGGTGGACATCTGAATATAAGGGCAGCCAAAGCTACATAGTCAGCAAGACACTGTCTCAAAGAACAGACAAGCAATCCAACAACACTAAGAGTATTTTAATAACAAATGTATGGGAGACATATGAAGAAAATGCTCAAGCTCCTGAGGATAGAATATGGACAAACCAGAGAAAATCTTATAGTAAAAAAGAACAAAGATACAATTCATCATTTTTTTTTCTTCCCAAGTGCTGGGATGAAAGGCATGTACCCAGCTATAACGATCAATTTTAAGGAACATAGAAAGAATTATTCTCACTTTTAGTTCCTAGATGTAACAACAAAAGCCATTTTAAAACAAAGAATAATGAAGAGGAACTATCATTACAATAGATAAAACCAAAATTAAAACATAGAAAAACAGCTACCAGCCATTTGTAATCTATGCTTTTCCTGGGTGTGGGGTTCTTTCTAATTTAGTAGGTTAGGGGTTAAGATGTTTTTAGACCAAGATAGATGTTTTAAGTTAATAGAGATGAAATATGATAAATATTAATCTCCATTCAGAAATTTAGACCTGTAGGCTCAATTTTTTAAACAATTATATTTTATTATAAACTTACTAACAGAGCATACCTCATTTATACCCCGACTAACCCAAACAATAAGAAAAGGAGATTAAAGAATACAATAATGAAACCTTAAGGTTATCAGTTCCGAGGAACGATTCTCCTGGCATAGACAGCAGGACCTCAGCAAACCTGCAATTCAACCAAGGTTGTTGCCAGAACCTGGAACAGCAGCTGAGGCCCAGAGCCTCATCCAGAGCCCAAAGCCTTGAAGCCTTCCCTGGAGCAGTTCTCTCTTGTTGATGAACAGCCAAAACAATCCCAAGTCTTCTCCTCTCTCTCCTCTCCCCTCTCCTTTTCACTCTCTCCCCCCTATTGTTTTGGATATATATATATATAAATAATCTCAGAGTCTCTAGTGGGATGTCTTCAGCTGGCAATATCCAAGCTCCTCCACGAAGTGGTTCGACTTATAAGTGGAAAAATATCCTGCTCTCTCACAAGTATGTTCCCCATCCCACACTTGGGATCAACACAAAAACTTGTTTATCTCTCCTACATAGACCCAACAAGATAGGAAAGATGTTTACTTCAAGTTTGCCAAATACCAATGCCCAAATCACTATGAATGTAACATTTATATAATTCCTGATTGTGTCGTGGTTCTCCCTGCTGTATGTAGTTTATTTTACCCATGTTTAATAATATAAATGTATATGTTAAAAAGAAACATAATAAAAAATTCAAAAAAGTATATAAAGAAAATGTGATGTAAAGTTCCAAAAAAACAAAGAAAGAAATCTTGAAATTTGCAGGCGAATGGATGGAAGTAGAAATGATCATCCTGAGTGAGTTAATCCAGATGCAGAAAGATACACATGGTATACACTCACTTAATTTTGGACACTAGGCCAACAGGGATGACCCCTGAAAGTCTTCACTTAGCAAGAGATTGGGATAGATGCTGGGACTTCCTATTGGGTCTGCAGGTGAGAGAGATATGGGAGAATGGGGGAAATAGAATCCTGAGGGTCCTAGAAACCTACAAGAAGACCATCAAGGCTGGCAGATCTGGACCCAGGGGAGGTCTGGTCAAACTACTGCAACAACCAAAGACAATGCATGCAGTAAACCTGAACTGCCCACAATGATATCTCCGCTTTGTATGCATCATAAAGCAAGTGCAACAAGCCCCTAACTAAATTCCTGCCTATAAACTACCTCGACATTGATAATTTTTTCAAACTCTTTTAACATGAACCTACTCTTTCAGACATCAAGCTCAGAAATCTTGTGAGTCACCGTATTTCTCCCAGTAACTCTACTTCTTGTCTGGGGCAACTCCATCTTTACTCGCTACTTTAATAGTCTCCTAATGCTACAACCTTTCCTTACCATAATATAGTCTCAGCATTGTCCATTTTTAACATATAGACAAGCTCACGACTATGCTCAGATAGCACTCAACATCCCATGTCATACAAAATAAAAGAATTCTTCCCAATAATAATGCCATCTGCTTTCTTTTTAGCTCTGATTTATATGTGATTTTATATATTTTCCTTTGTTACTAGTTGCATATCATTGTTGGAACACGTTAGTCAGATTCCCATGTTATGATTGAGCATGGCTTATTTCCCCTATTTGAAAACCAGTGTAGATACTCTGGCTATATCTGAAAGACTCTTCAAGTTTATCAGTGAGAACCACCTTTACTATACTTGTAAAAGCGGCATATTATCTACAATCTACTCCTAACCTCTGTTTAACTGACCTATGTTTTCTTCTTTATTAGAGGGTCAGTCCAACTAGGTAGTAGCTTGTTTGCACTGTAATGCACCTCTTTTTATTTTTCAGACAATTACATTTCCCCCTTTCCTTCCCTCCCATATGCTGCCCCTGTTCTCTCTTGAATTCATGTTCTCCATGTCTCTTAATTGCTGTCATGTGCCTGTGTGCATATTCCTATGTATATGCTTATTTCCTAAGTACTTTTTAACTCAGTGTTATAGGATGAATGAATGAATGAATATTCTCATACTTAGATGACTGTAAACAAACAATATTTTGCAAAAGGCAACTGTAAAAGAAAAATACTGAAACGATTAGTAGGCAATTCATAGAAAATTGTATTAATGTGATTTAATAGGCAGAGTGACAAGCAAAAAAAAAACACAACAAGCAATTAAAGATAAAAATAAAACAGAACTTCAAATTTAAAAAGGTAGTATAGCTGGGAGTGGTGCTGCACATGTTAAATCCTAGCACCTGCAAAGGAGATCTAGAGCCGGTTAGATCTCTGTAAGTTTAAGGAGCTTGGTCTACCCAGCAAGTTCCAGGCTAGCTAGGTTACATAGTGATACCCTGGGCAAAAAAAGAGGCATATGGGGCTGATTAAGTCTGTATGAAAATGGCTCTTGACTGACTTTCAACTTTATTAAAGTACCTTAACAAGTTACTTCTTTGACAGGGAAATGTAAACATCTCTCAGTGGAGAAGCTGAGGCAGAAGAAAGCAGACAAGAAGACTCTGCTTTCCTTATTTAGACATAAGCAGGATAAATAAAAAATACATGCTTTTTAAAATATTATTTCAACACATTGTTTTAAATGCTCAATAACAAAGTACAAATTAAATTTATTATGGCCAGTCTCATCAATTTCTGAAACCATGGTATACACATGTTTTAAATAAAAATACTGTCACTGATTTAATGGCTCTTAAGCAAGTTGAAAACAGTTAAGCTTAATAGTATTCAATATTTTTAAACTTAACAACAAAACCAGTTGATACAGTTCATGACTATATACAAGACATAGACTGTACTGTTTGTTCCTCCCCATTAACATAACTTACTACATCTAAGATCAAGAACAGTGAGAATTTAAGTAGATTTAGGCATCTTTCCTTCCATCCTTTGACTGTACATAATGGATATAGCACATGCAATCAATTAATCTAGGAAACCAGTTGAAGAAACTACTAAAAATAACAAACCAGGGTAAGAACACCTACCCTGATATATTTCTAACAGATAATACATGTTTGTAAAATACAATATTAGTCTTTCTTTTTAAACATCATGAAAAGGAATAGACAAATAAAGGTTCTATTTTATTGCTGACAAATAGTCTGTACAAGTACATTATATCTGAGATATGGATTGTAAAACACAAAATAATAACCATTTAACAGAAGGTGGTTGGTGGTTCTCAGTCTTGGTGCTAAAACCACACTTCTTCCAAACATCCACAATTCATTATAAGGAAAGAATCAAGAGCAAGAGATGAAAAATATTTTAAGTGTTGCTTTCCTGATATCTTACTTAGGTAAGTTCTAATGATAAGAATGCTTCATTAAAAGAAAATAAGAAAGGAGAGAAGAGGATGAAATGGAGAGAGATTTTAAAATAATGTACCGTACCTCCTGTCACCTTAGTTTAAAAATGTAGAGAGCTCCTACCCAAATACCACCCAGACCTGGCCCTGCTTAGCTGCTGAGGTCAGGCAGGACTGAGTACATCCAGAAAGAAAGAACTTGGAGTTGTGTGGATAATGAGGGGCCGGGTCTGACAGATGTTGGAGGCGGGGAAAGAATATGATCAATGTAATGCATGTAAACATTTTTAAAGTTGGAAAAAAAGCAGAGAGTTTTTGCTAGTAAAATAGATGAAACTAATCCAGACAAGTCTTTCTTCTGAAGACAACAAAAAAGCTGTACAAAGTAAAAATATCAGTTTGAAGGAACTGAATTGTTAACACAAATGTTGAGAGCCATTGGTAAAGGGAAGCTGGAGGATGGGGATGATAATTTCTAAAATTACAGCTAATTTCTCTTTAAGGTTGTTTGCTGGTTGTTGAGTCTGGGTTCTGCTCTTGTTATAAACACTGACCAAAACCACTCAGAGAGAAAAGGGATTACTTTACTATAGTTTATAGTCTCTTATCTATCAAAGCCAAGATAGGAACTCAAGGCAGGAACCTAGAGGGAGAAACTGAAGCACAGCTCATGCAAGGATGCTGCCTTGCTTGCTATTGCTATTCAGCTAGATTCCTTATATAACCTACAGCGGCTAGGCACTCTTCCATCAATTAGCAAGCAGGAAAATGACCGACCTATAGACACATCCACAGGCCAATATGAGAGGCCATTTCTCAGTAGCAGGCCCCTCTTTCAAGGGATTATCAAGTTGACAACCAAGAAGAGCTGTAACAGCATTGCCTGAGGAGGTTGACTCAGCTCAGCAACACTGGGAACACTGAGTGTGGGGTGATAACAGGCTTCGGGTTGACAAGTCCCTAGACAACTCTCCATGTTGGACTACATTCATAGAAAAGTCCAGTACAATTAGAGTACTGATACAGCATCAGCATACAGTTTGAGGCCAGCCTAGACTTCAAGTTCCAGGAAAGGCTGAATTACATAGTTAAGATTGTCTTAAAAAACAACAACAAAAAACCAAATTTCCCTGAAAACCCAAATAATGAGAACCCCGCCCTCACTAACCCAAATACACAAAGATATGTAACAGATGATGGATTAATGCTACTAACAATACTGATAGGAACAAATTCTAAAGGAATGTGCCACCATTTTGGTTTACTTTAAACATGTACACTCCTAAGCATGAGAGGCCACAATTGCTCAGATATTTTTTTTTTTTAATTTTGGAATATTTTTACAGACATATCTACCTTGAAGATAAAAAATGATCCAAAATTCAAAACTTTTGATTGTCACAATGGCTCTCAGTTTCAGTTTTGAGGCATCTCAGATTTTAGGTATCTACACCAGAAACTTACTTTAGAGCCAAAATTTCAACAAAGTACTTAAACTGAGAAACAACAATCATCACCACAACGACCACCATTTTTGTTTTCTAATGTAGCAAATCATGTTTCGAGTAATCCACAAATGCAAATATATACGGCCATGCTGTGAAAAGAAGTGTCTCACACAGGCTCATGTGTTAACCTAGATGTAGGTGCTGTTTTGGGAAGTTCTGAAAACTTTAGGAGGTGGGTCATCATTATAAGAGGGAGAAGCATGATTCCAAGGTTATACCTGGGCTCCATCCTCCCCACACCTCTGATCTCTGTCTGCCAACTTCTCCACTATGTGATCCTGCTAACAGTATGATCTGCCCATGTGACCGTGGACTGAATCTTTGGCAAAATTTTTGACCAAAATAGATTCATTCTCAAGTATCTGATCACAGCAGTGCAAATTCTGAATAATATACACAGGCATAATCTCTGATCACTATTCAGTGGAACACTGACTAAATCACCATACATTTAGTTTGGAGGCTCTCGCACTTTTAAATGAGGAAAATTCCAGATGTAGGTAAACTTAAAACATTTACAGTAAACTAAGTAACTGAGAAAAATTCAGACCAAAATGTTCTAACATTCATGGGAAATCTAATAAAATCTAGTCTTAACCAATAAAATATATCAGTGTAACAAACACAGAGAACTCAAGGGAAGACAGAATGTGCAAGTTAGAGAGGGCACATAAAAATGATAAAGTTGGTAACATCAGCTATCTCAAAGACAGGGCATTCTGCTTGTTATTCCATATTACCAAAAACTGTCATTTTAAACCAAGATATAAGCTAGCTTTGTAATGAAAATATTTCAATTTGTAGAAAAATTATAGCAAATGTGAACAGAAAAATTACTGAATTCCACAGAGCTAGCTGATCTTAAGGTTAGGTTATTAACTAGTATAGAATGTAATATTATTTATGATAAACTTCACTCTTTAATTGAAATTAAAATTTAAGTAAGAATGGGAAATAAATGAAATTTCAAGTTATTCAAAACATCAAATTATACATGCTGGTAGGTCCTGGGAGATGTTTGTTAATTAAAATTACTTATAAGCTAGCTTCTTTGTTATCGGTCATCAAATGACCACATCTATTAAGAAGAAATCAACTATGTGTAGATTAGAATATAAATAGTATTAAAAATAATGCTACCATTTACTGAATAAAATAAAAAGCTGTACTTACAACAAGGAATAGACTGAATTGGTGCAAGCGGTGGGAAGGTCATAAGAAGAGAAATTCCTGGGAGATCATTTTGGCTTGAATGTTCGGTAGCTTGGTCGGCCCAAGCCACCACCTTTTTCCTTTCTACCAAATGTTCAATATCTTTGAAGTCAGAATCAAAAGCAGCGTTTGACAGGCCAGTTTCTTTCAACCTCCAATACTGTTTTCTTAGAGCTGGAATTAAAGCATTTAATACTCTGCAAATAGAAAATGACAAGAAAGGTGAGAGGAACACTGTTTTAAACACACTAGTATAGTTCTTTTATACAATAGGCAAAGTATTACATTATCATTAAAATGATTTCCTATGATTTTTTTCAAATTCTCTTACCAAGCCTGCACCCAGTCTGTGAGGCCAACCAAATAGTCCTTCCATAAGACTATCTCTGTTTACTCTCTCTCTTAATACCAATGGAAATAATCAATATTAAAAGTCTTTTCATAATTCAAAGGTGCTTTGTGAAAAAAAATTAACTTTACCTAAACATTTCAACATATACTTAATATATACAGTATTGAGAGTAAAGAGTCTTGCATGGGAATTGGGGAAGGCAGGATCTACAGGCCGTTCCAGCAGTTTCTATTGGCCCTGGAGATACATGCATTTTACAAGCCATCAGTGTCTCTTTGCCACTTTTTGATCATGAGTCACCTCACAGCTTCCTCACAGGCCATGTAACAACAGCTGCATCAATATCAAACTTGTGGACATTTCTGTAACGGAATATACCATATCGGATAGTAACTACACAGACAAAGATATAAAATGAACGCTTTTTAACAATGAGTGTTGGAAAGGGACTGAAGAGGACGGACCTGTATAGCAGCATTTACTTACACATCTCTGTACTTGTGGCATCTGTACTGTTCTGGGCAGTAAGATTACTAAGTCTGAAAGTGCCATGAGTTTTGTTTTTGATGTTAGGCGTATTCCCATAATTTCCAGATTGGAAATGACAAGTGTTTTACTATACTGAAAGTGTGTATTTAAGTAACAGACACTATCTAGACTGCTTACTTTTCTTTGGGAAGTCTGAAGATTTATCTGTCAGACAGAATTGTGTAGGAGATAACCCCAATAAAACCCGGGGGCACTGATAGTACTGAGTTTTCAAAGTGATACATCACATGTGTTGTCACAATGTTTTGCTGAAATTAAGCATATCCCATTCACAGTGCTAGACTTCTAACGCTAGATTCTCATTACTGTCACATAGACCAGGAGGGCCTCAAATTAACAGCCATCCTCCTTCCACTGCTGTCCCAGAGTTAAAGACAAGTGCCACCGTGTCTGGCACTTAAGACTGAACTCATATTTGTTCACTCTCCTTCAGACTATCCTACACACCTTCCCATTTGCTGATTGTATTTTGTATAGCTTTGCTAAACTAACTCACAGCTTTGAGTACAACTATATGAATCTCATATAAACTCTGGGACTGGTTTTAAGAACTCAGGTACCATGCTTTATTTGTATAATAATCAATTTTTATGAATGAGAAATCTAAGGCATAGCACGGTTACATGGTCTCTAGAAGGATACATTGTGAAAATAAGCAGAATTGAAGATTGAGTAAAAACTTACTCAGTTTCTACAATGCCATATTTTTTTTTCTTTTTGGTGTTCTTATATTCTTTGTACTGCTCACTAATTCACTAATAAGATTTTTGTTCTCAATTTTTTTTAAGTGTGTGTGATTTTCTTAACAAGTGCAGCTTAATCGCTCTTGTCATTTTTTATAAATCAATTTACAGCTTGTTAGGTAGGCATTGGTTTGACTTGCCAATTCTTGAAATTAGTCAGAACTCATTTTGTCTCATCATTAGGGCAGTAGTTTACTTAAGGCCCATCAATCTATGTGTCTGAGATGATAAGCACAGCATGGCCAGATAAACTATGGTGGCACTGGAAACCTAGGCTCCTGCATGTGATTTGGTTGTTAGCTGTAGCTACAGATCCACAGTGAGCGCAGGTTTAAGAGCAATGACCATTTATACAAAAATTATTCTGTTCATCTTAAAAATAGCTTATTTAAATCAAAAGCATAGAAAAGTAATTATTAGTACTTTGAGAATACCTGCGGAAACCAAATAGAATTTTTGAATGGCAGCCTTGTAGAGACTTGAATCCTTCATTTTATAGAACCTCAAACAATGCCTACCTAACAAGCTGTTAATTGATTTGTAAAAAATGACAAGAAAGAGTAAGCCACACTTTTAAAGAAAATCAGGCAGTTAAAAAATTTGAGAATAAATTGCTATTAGTGAGCAGTACAGTGAATATAAGAACACCACACACAGGAAGAGGAAAAATGCTGGGCAGTGGTGGCACACACCTTTCATTCCAGTCCTCTGGAGGCAGAGGCAGGTGCATCTTTGTGAACTTCAGGCCAGCCTGGACTACAGAGTGAATTCCAGGCCAGCCAGGACTATGCAGAGAAACTCTGCGAAAGAAAGAAAGAAAGAAAGAAAGAAAGAAAGAAAGAAAGAAAGAAAGAAAGAGAAAAAAAAAAAAAAAAAAAAAAAAAAAAAAAAAAAAAGAGGGGAGGGAAGGGAGGAGAGGAAACATTTGTAACTCCGTAAAGAATGGCCTTGGGATTTTCATTAGGATGGAAAGTCATTTTTACAAGACTGAATCTCCCAATCCAGGAAAAAGGGAAATCTTTTTATTTTCTAGTGTCTTCCTCAATGTATTTCTTCAGTGTTTTAAAATTTTCATTGTACAGGTCTTTCACTTTCTTGGCTAGGCTTACTCCTAGTATTCATTCATTCATTCATTGCTCAAGGTTACAGTGAATGAGACAGATTTGGATCATGATTTCTTGTTCAGTATATCTGTCACTGGAGTTACAGGAAGGCTACTGTATTTTGGGTTGGTTTTTCTATCCCACTATTTGAAAGTGTTTCAGTTATTAAGGGCTTTTGGTGAAGTCATTAGACTCTTTTAATTATAGAATTACATCATTATTTTCATCCTGTTCTTTCTTCTGTTTTAATGCCCTAGCTCAGCACTATAGTTAGCAAAAGTAGAAAGAATAGGCACCCTTGCCTTATCTCTCTGATTTTAGAGAGAATGCTTTGCATTTTTCTACATTTAGCATGATATACCCTTTATTATGCCAAGGTATTCTCTGTTCACCTTTAGTCTCTCCATGACTTATGCCATGAAGGGATGTAGGGATTCTATCAAAGGCCTTTTCTGTGTCTATGGAGACGATCATGTGATGCATTATATTTACTGATTTAAATATGCAGAACCCCCAACTCTCTGAAGCTAACTTGATCATGAGTGATCCTTCTAATGTGATTTTAAATTCAGTGTGCCAGTATTACATCCAGAATTTTTGCATCTGTGCTCATCAAAAGAACTGTTTGTAATGTGTGTATGTGTTCTTCAATTATTTTGGAATCAGGGTAGTAGCACTAGCTTAGTTTGGAAGCTTTCCTATCCTTTCCATTTTATAGAGCAATATGCATTGTATTGGTATTTGTTCTTTGAAGGTCTGATACAATTCTGCAGTGAGTCTGTCTGGTCCTGGGACTTTCTGAGAGTTTTTTTTTTTTTTTCTGGTTCACTGTTTAAATTATTTATTTCATTTTGTTTAAATTTGATAGCTCATATAAATCTAGAAACACCTCCATTTTTTCCTAGAATTCTTTCTAATTTAGTGTAGTGTAAATTTTGGAGGATGCTATTAAGGCTGCAGGGGGTGAAAAGCTGACAGTAGTTGTACCCAGCTGTGAAGCCCATAAGCCCACAAAACAAAGCAACCGCCCCCCCCACCCCCAGTTCTCTGGGCAAGATGTACCCACACGTGTACAAAAGTAGGTAAGCAACTGACTAGATTTGAAGCACACTCCTTGGAACAGAATTCATAGGCTAAGTGGGAAATTTAATGTTGTGGGGCTAAACTCATTGCATATCACTTCCTAATAAGCTTCTACACTTATAACCATAGATCGAAACTATTAAACTTAGTCAGAGAAGTCTCTGCAGTGAATAGTGATGAATTTGGAGATTCATAGCTGCCAAAGATTCTGCGAAAAAGTGAAGGTTGAGGGCTCAGCCCTATATTAAGTATTTACACCACCCCTTCTAAAGCTCAAGGACTGTGAGGAAAGAAGAGTCAGGATGTGTCGTAGAGTTGGAAGGGAGGGTGAAGTGCTGCGAATGCTATCCTCTCCACTCAATACAACCACTGCAACCGTGAACTTACAACAACTGCTGTTACCAACATTGGGCCCACCCAAAACTGGCTCTGTCAGTAATTAACTGAGGGAGGGAGAGGAACTCAAGGGGCCCTACTAGTAACAGCTGAAGTACTGGTGATTGATAGAAGTTGGGAACAGGGAAGCTATTGTCTTCAGCTGTGTATCCACTGCTGAGCCCAGTAGACGTCAATAGATAGATCTGTAGGCATAAGGTTTTGTGTAATTAGAATGCTGATTTCTAATCTAGCCCCATATCTGGTTGCAATCCTTGTTCTGAGAATCTCCTGTCTCAATGTTGTGTAAACACTGCTGCCTAATTGTATGGCAATAAAGCAGCTAATAGCCAATTGCTGCACAGAGGAGAGAATAGGGCTGGACTTCCTGCCAGTTAGGGGAGGAGGAGTTACAAGAGGAAGTAGGGAATTCAGCTATGGGAGAGGTCCAGGAGATATCACGAGGAGAGCTGGACAGGAAAAGCTACAAAGCCTAAGTATCTCTAGGATGTTAGCTGGGAGGAAGCCAAATTATGTTAGAGGGTTAAGAATGAGGTAACAACTACTTTTTTCTTATGCTGTGAAGCTTGTTTAAATAATACAATAGAGTCTCAGTTATTTGTGTGATAGTTGGATTAAGAGAGAAACTGAGAAACAAATACAGTTTTATAAAAATAACCTTAACATAGGTCACACAGATGGGTCTGGTTAAACTTACTGTGTCACCAAACCAAACAAAATCAACCCAAACAAAAAACACCCCCAAACCAAGTGAAAGAAAGAAAAAAAATAACCAAAACATCCTACAAAGAGGAGAAAAGATGACTTACAGGGAAGAAGGGTGTAGGCAGCATGGAGATGGGAGACGGTGGGAGTGGTCAGATGTATTATGTACGTGTATGAACTTGTCAAGAAATTATTTTATTAACAAAAAGAATTATAAAATAATTGATACACTTGATCCTCATTATAAGGTAGTAATAGCAATGAAACCTGAGCATGTGGATTTTTCTGTCGGTTGCGTGTTTCATGTGAACATAGGGGGATGGACTGGCGCACAGGACATGTGTCCTAGACCAAGCTTGGAAGTTGAGACGGTGCAGGTGAGGATCATAAGACTGGGTTGTAGCACTGGGTATGAGATCTAGAACTCCATGAAGACTGGGACGAGTGCAGGGGCATAAGGTCAAGAAGGCAGACTCACTCCCCTCAAAAAAAAAAAAAAATATATATATATATATATATATATACATATATATAGACTTACTAATAACTAAAAAGGAAAATTCATTGACAAACTATAAAGTAGTATAAACATAGTTACTAAGAAAGAACCACATCCCTCACCATCTCTCAATGTTTTCTTCCTGCATGTTTTTTGATGCTGGCAAAAAATTCAAATTAACGAATCCCTTATCAGTTAAATTCAATTTCCTGGCTAAAACTTCTGTTCCCTAAATACTTTTGGTCTGCAGCATTAATGTTGGAAGACTGTCTAAAACCGTGTACTTACGCTTCCGTTTGCCTGTTCTGCTGCTCTTGGAGGCAAGCTAGAGCCGTCATGTATCCAATTTGTGTTTTCAGGTCTTTGTTCAGGAGATGTAAATGGTGACAATGAAGATCTTTATTGAGTTCCTAAAAACAATAATGCAAATTTATTTTAGATTTTTAAAAGAATTATACTAATTTTAATATACATATAGTTATTTCATGTGGGTACTAAGAGCACTGTGTGTATGTGTGTGTATATTTGAGAAATTTAGACAGTAAGAGATCTGGCAGATCTGTTCAGAAAGTGAAGGTAGGCATCCAGAAAAAGGTATAGTATGAGAGCTTCTCTGATGGATCAATTTTTTTACAATATTTTCAGAGTAATAAAAGAAATTTTTGTTTAAATGCTACTACCAAGAGAAGCATTCCTTGAGCACTATATTTAAAGATGGACAAACCCTATCTTCAAACACTGCCATAGTACCGACAAATAACAATGCCTTACCACTGACTAATAACAATGCTATTAATTTTCTTATTAGCAGGTAAGGCTCACCCAATGATGGACTATGATCAGGTTAGTTCTGCACACAGGCCAGTGTCTGGAGTTGCAAGCATTAACTCCCCTCCCCTTATATTCTTGTAACAAACTTCATCTTTCTACCACCTATAATTTACTTATCGTTCCTAAAACTCATGTCTTAAATAAAAAAAAAAATCAGCTTAGTGGCTACAGTGATAAACAAATAGAGCAGCAGCAGTTTTAACATCTTTGTGTAATGGAAAAGTGAATTTCTGGAGCCATTCTGATTAGTAAGCTAACAATCTAATAAATAGGAGAGCTATGCCTGGAATTTTCTTCTAGGAATAAATTTGATATTCCATTTTGATTTGTTCATACTCTGTTCTACTGCACAGTTGAACACAGATTCTCTAAGGTACAGATTTATTTTTTGGTTTTTATTTTATTTTTTTGGTATTTTATACTTATCAATTTGTTATGTTCAAGGCCAAAGGAAGAGGAGAATGTAGGCTCTTTGCCAGGGTTGTTAAATATAAAATACCTTCTACACCAGCAACAGGGACTTTGACAAAGAAATGCTACTTTGAGATTCAGGACAATTGTACAGCCGATTTGCCCACATGCCAATCCGGTGTGGGCAATTTCTCAATTGACGTTTCTTCTTTAAAAATGACTTCAGTTTGTGTCAAGCTTTCATAAAACTAGCCAGAACAATTAATTTACATAATTCACCTTTATACTTCAAGAAATATATCATATATTTTGGAGAAAAACACTTTTTATGGAACCAGGATATGTCTAGAGGATTGACCTATGAGTCATTTGATTTTTTAGGGATATGCTTAGTCTGGAAACAAATGTCAGCTCAAGCCAAATACATGGAGATCAGTTTACTTGACTAAAGTGTAAAAGCTGAACTGATTCATCTAACACCATCTCCTTATAGTTTTTCAGTTAGAACATCTAATAAGTGTGTAAGCATCTTTTCTAAACAACTCCATCTATTTTCCTAATAAAACAACAAACAACAACAACAACAACAACAAAGAAGCATAATAAAACCCAGCTCTTCCTTATCTTTTATCCTCTTGGAAACAGTCCTCATACCCAATCAGTCAGATCTTGGGTAGATGATGGCCTCTGGAAAATCACACTGCATTTTTAGTGTGTTCACAATGAGCAGATCTCATGAGAAGACCACAGCCTATTATAATTAGTACAAGTCAGCTAATAACAACTGAAGTACAGAGTACAATGGGAGGTAATAGCCAGCTTTAGAAACATCAAGTCCCAGATTGTGCTAGGTTTGGTAAGCCAGGATAGAGTTTACAGTAGGGACAGGACATTGGAGAGTGATGCTGTCATGTCAGCTCTCAAATTATTAATATAGTTGTAGTGGAGAAAATCAAAGGCCAAGTCTTGGAGTATGATAATGAGAGATGGTAGCTTGAATAGGATTGTGGTACTGCTGAACAGAGACTTGATAAAAAGTAGATAGTGAAGGAGGGTATAGCGAAACACCATTCATTTCAAAGTCATAAAGAAGTCGTCTTTGTCAAGAGTTGTAGGACTTTGGGTAAGTCTCTGTGAAGTTAGGTTACATTTTGTTTATACAGAAAATAAGTGCTTATGACTAGATAATTGTTTCAGCTGTGAAAACATCTCAAGAAAATAGGCTGAGAATAGGGGTTAGGTGGTAGAACTCGGAACTGTTGTCTTTCTTGTGTTATTTATAATAAAATATATAAAAGACTAAAAGTATATGCTTTTAGTAGGGTGTACAAAAATACTTCTGGAGGTATTTTAGGCTAGGCAGAGCCTTGAGAGACAAAAGAAAATGGAAGTCTGAGTCTGGCATGGTCTTCAAACTAAGTTCCAAGCCAATCAAGGCTACACAGAGACCTTCTCTCAACAACAACAACAACAAAAATTTATAGTTTTGAAACACTGTATGCGACCATATTAAAGACTTCAAATTCACTGACAGTAGCTCAAATGATATTAACTCAATAAACCCCATAAAGTTGGAAAATCTAAGTAATACATGTTAAAACCACAGATACTTTAGCTAATTTTTAAATAAATGTGTGAAGTTTAAAATATAAATTACACACTTCCTAGGCTCTTAACTGGTTGGTGTATTCCCACATTGGGCCTGCAACTGAATATGGGTATTGTGAATAATCTAGCTACAGTAAAACATTTTGAACACACAACAATGACAGTGATTCAATATCAAATGTGCAAATAGGAGGAAGATATATTTCTGGCTGTTCACCCTCACAATGAATCACAGGGCTTCATTGTAAAAGTGGTCCTGAATATACAACACTGTGCACTGGGTAACACAAGGGAAACTGCCTGAAACACCCTGGTTCTCACTCAAGAATACTGCATCCTAAGAACTGTAGTATTTTTACTCTACATACAAAGATTATTCTATAGAAACACAATGGCTTACAGAGGGAAATAAAAGATTTTTTTACTGTCACTCCTCAGCATCCAAATATCAAATTCATGTATCTTTGGACTGAAACTGTTTTCTTTGATTTTACAAATTGCTCTTTGAAATGTATACTTGAGTTTCATAAAACATCATTAAATGAGTTTTGGCTTGCTTGAGATCATGAAAGATTTTCATATCATTTCCAAAACGGGTCTAAGTAAACCTCTGCCATTTTGAACTATGCATTATACAAAGTAAACATTCTTGGTAGTCCAGGCCACTTAAAAAAAAAAAGGGATGAATTTTGAAAAGTTACCATTCATTTCATTAGTATTCAAATTTGTTTTGTCTTTATAAATAAATGGTAAACACTCCCCAAACTATTTTTAAAATTAATCCCTTCATTACTTGTAATGAATAAACGCTTGATCTGTAAATCTATTATATACTTATATACTCAGGGTCACAAAATCATTACTCAGGGAATAAATAGATTGTGAGTGGAAAAACTTTAAAAGGCTTAGATGATGAAACAGGAACTAGTCTGAAACATAATTACTTAATTCTAAGTTAAGAGCTACTTCATAAAGACAGTTACTTAAAAAGCATTTAAAAATAAGTTGACCCTTCTGAAAGCAGAAACCACAAACCAATTAGGTAATTAGTAAGCTTAAGATATATTTGTTAAAATTAGTAAAGTGAACTAATTAAATTTTAGAAAGAGGGCAACAGTTGTCGTATGAAAAATATTTACTTCACAAGAAAAATAAGAAATTTAAGGAGCTCAGCTTTTACAAACTAAATCTGAACATATAAACTTATTTGTACCTCTGGAATATCACCATTTTGACCTAAGAGTCCCATTTCACTTTCCACTCGATGTAGCCAATTAGTATTTTCCTCAAACTGTTTCATCATCTCTTCCTTCTTTTTCTCCAGGACACAGCGAACAGTTTTCAACTTTTCAAGTCTGTGATCTCGCTTGCAAGTGGCCTGAAAACACAACAATGTATTTAATAGTATACCTAATTTTTATATTTCACATGTACAACACTCAAAAAGTCATACATGTTCTTATGTTGGTCTAGTACATTATGTTAAGCTACGCTTGCTATTTCATCACTAAAGTATCATAACAAGACAGGAAATAGGTTGTGAGTCATTTTACAAAATTACATCTTGAGTATTTACAGCTTTAAGAAATGCAGTGGTTAAATGGAAGAGTATAACTTCTTTTTTGTACACTACATTTGTAAAGTTCATAGAAGGTTAGATAAATTCCATGATTTCCTTACTCAGAATAAAAAGTCATGCACACTCTGGCCTTGTCTTTTCTCTAATCTGAAGAACAAGAGTTCTGCCATTCTAAATTGTCTGTTCTAAACAGCAGAGAAAAAGTTTCAAGAGCATTTACCAGTACCTAACTTCACATATGGTCAAGCTGAGTACCATATTGTACACAGTGAGTATTTGGTATTCTACATATTCATAAAATATCTTTGGTCAGATTTGGTCTTCTGATAGTTTTTAACTCCAAAGGTTGTCCATGCCAACATGGAACTATGGGTCAGAATAGCTTGGTCTCTCTAGGCAATTTGTCAATGGACACTCAACTTAATAATTACCACATATGATGGGTGTACCTGAACTAGTCAGTCCTCAGAGATTAGAACAAGTAGAGCATAGAGATCAACAAATAAAGAACAGATCTATGTGTTCTTGGTCAAAGACTGTCCCTTTTAGGTAATATATTATTATTTTTGGTGATTCTAAACTTATTCATTATTAATATTTTCAGGCTCATAACATAAGTAAATATGAGCATCTTCATTTAGGTGGAGGATATTAGCTTGTGAGTATTTAGTGTCATACAAATGTGGTTGCCATTAAGGCAGAGTCAGAGTCTAGATGCCAGTACATTTCACTTAACTTCTCTTCAGGAAAATAAGATGGTCAAGGAAAAGCTGACACACAAGAGGCTAGAGTTAATGACCTGAGAGTGTGGTTCACTAAGCACTGTCATTTTCATCAAGGTTCTTATCCCTTTATTGTCATTTCTCTAATTGTACCCTAAACCAATTTTTTTTCCCTCATTGCAAGAAAGACCTTAGCAAAACAAAACCGCTGCTTAAATAAACAAAATGCCCATGCTCTCCCAAAAGAGGAAAAAGAACAGATTACAAAAAGCTAGCTAACACAACAGATACTGCACTGCAAAGGACTAACTCTGGTGGAAGCTGAATAGGGTCCTTCCAGGGAAGTCAGTGGGTAAAAGTAATTTTTATAACACTAGAGTTCACCAGCCTTTTAAGTGTGTACGAAATATTAAAATGATTTATTTTAACATATGAACATTGTGCTCTGATGTGAGAATGTACATCATGTGTAGTCCTGATTCTGACAGAGGGCAGAAAAACCATGACATAAGCAAGAACCGAGTTACAGATGGTTGTGAGCCACTACATGGTGGTAGAAACTGAACCTAGGTCCTCTGCAAGAGCAACAAGTGCTCTCAACCACCGAGCCAGCTCTCCAGCTAGCCTTCTTAATTCCTAATTAAACATTAGGATACAAGTTTTCCAGGCGCTGACAGAGGTATAAAGTCACCACAGACTATGATAGAAGCAGGTAAGACAATATAGTTATCATGCAGCCAGGTGCAGGCTCGGAAGAATATAAATCAATGCTGCTTTTCTCACAAGCTTTTTTTCTGCTTTAGAAAATAATTAGTCATCTTCATAAACCTACAATTATAAGACAGTGAATATTTCAGTAAATCATACCAGTAATTTCTAATATAATACTTGTAGACAGAGTCTCTATAGGTCTTTAAAGTCCTAGGCTAAGTTTTAATGGTAGAAAAGAACCCTGAACGTGAAGGTTAGAGAGTGCTATAGCAGGAAGTGGGAGCTGGGACATTTTGACTTCCTTCTGCTATTTGGAAAGTGTGAAAAATTAGTAGGCAAGTCAATCTCAATAGGTCTTCAGTCACTTTACCTGGAAAATGAAAAAAAAAAAAAAACGGGTTATACCTGCTTGAAGGTAGTGGCCAAATTACATTTACTTTGTTGTAACATTTACAAATGTTATCTTGACTCCAGACATGTGAGCAGGAAGTGATCTATAGATGTGAAGACAATATAACACCAGAAAGCCCCCAACTGAAAATTCAAAAAGGACAATTTGCACTTCTAATATCTATCAAATATTTTCTCTATTATGATTGGCATTGTGGACACTTTCCATTGAGCTACCCACATTAAAGCCCTGTTCTACCAAAAAAGGGTGTTTATTAACATATTCTTAAATATGTATAGTAAGTTCTGACATACAGTGCACAGTTTCCCATTGAGGTTTGAAAGAACTTTATATAATTAATAAAGAAAATGTTTAGAACAAAACAGGTCTTGAGATAGAAAATATGATTCTAAAATTTTAAGTGTCAATACTGCTTTGTGCAACAAACAAACAAAATCCCCACTAATATGGCATGAAATCTTGTCAATTTGACAGGATTCCAAAGTACCTAAGACAGTGGTTTTTAACTTTCTTAATGCTGTGATCCTTAATACAATTCATGCAGTGCTGACTCCCAACCATAAAATTATTTACATAGTTGCTTTATAATTGACTTTGCTACTGTGGTGAATTATAATGTAACTATCTGATACGCAGGATATCTGTTCTATGACCCCTGTGAAAGGGTCATTTGACTTCTAAAGGGTTCATGACCCACAAATTGAGAATCACTAACCCAAATAAAAGCATTTGGTAAAGTTCTAAGAATGTTTCCAGATAGGTTTAACTGAGGAATATGAATAAATATGAAGGCATCAATTAATGAACTGGGGTCCTAGACTGACTTTTATAGTATCTAACTGGCGGGGGGTGGGGGAGAGAAGCAGAGCTAAAGGAACAAGTTCTAGCATTAGCCTACTAGAATTTACATCATAGCTCAGCTACCTTTGCTTTTGCATTACTTTTGACAAAATCATTTACCTGTGGCCTTGCTTAGAAGGGAGAGCATTAAATACCTCATGGATGTTTTTGACAATTCAGTGAGTTAATACATTTAAGCTGTCTAACTATTGTCTGGTACAGTATAATAATGTGATTTAAAAAAAAAATCCAGTGTATAAATCCTTTAGTTTCTGAAAAGTTCATTTGTTTCTTCACACTGAGGAAGTCTTTCTGTTTGATTCTTTTATCTTCCGTTCCTCTTTCATGACTAACCACTTTTACAGTTTCCACTAGATTACTTTGGTGTCTAACGTCTTGAGGTTTCTGTCTTATATGCTAAGGCTGCTGACTCTTACCCATGGGGAACATTTTATAGTTTTGGATGGGTAGTGAACCAGGGGATAGAGTTGAAGGTGTATTTCTCAGGATAGTTTTGCATTGCTTTTGCCAGGTTTTCCAGAGGTAGCACTGGCTAGATGTCATTTTACTCCTTAAAAAACTTAGGTATTTTCTATGTAAAAAACACAGGTTGTTAAAGCTCAGACCATAACCATTTTGAAATGTACATTTAATGAATCTTCAAATGAGAGCATTTTTCTTACTACCCACTGCCCTTTCCCGCTGACATATCTGTGTCTCCCACAGCACGAAGGGTATAGATCTTTGAACTTACTAGTTGTATTTGAAGGCTCTTGGTTTTAAACTACTGTGTTGTTAGTGGTTTAAATCAAAGGTAGGGCAGTAAAAGCAGTATATGTAGTTGGAGAAGAGAGTAATGCACCATTGTACTTAAAAGCACAAAACACAGAAAGTTGGTTAGATCTTAATTAAGATCATGCAGTCATGCCTAGCAAGATCAGAAATAAAATATTGTTTCTGAATAAAAACAAAACAAAACAAAATAAAATTCCCCTCTTGTTCTAAGTTGAAAAGTCTTGCCTGTATCTGTACAGGCTGATTCTTCTGTGCCCAGGAACACAAGGGCCCTCAAAAGAGGAACAATGTTTGCTTTATAAAGTTTCCTATGGTTCTCACAGTATTTCCAAGTTTCAGAGAATGGTTAAAAAATGGTGCTCATGAAACTTCTAGAAGTATATATTTCCATATTCTCTGTAGTTTAGGCAAACATTAGTTAAGCACCTTTTCTACTTTGTCTTCAGAACACATCATCTCTATTTGCCTGTGGCACTGCTGGTGATAGAATGACTTTAGTTCATTTTCTTTAAGTAACATTTCTAACTTCAGATATTCTTGCCTGATTCCTTCTCGATTCTGGAACAAGGAGTTCAGAATTTCTTGAAATCTACCAAAAATAAAACACACCATTATATTTCATTAAATTTGTATAATATATAGCTTACTTAGACAACATGCATCAGTCAGACCATACTGAATGATAAACAATAAATAGGTAAGAACAACTTTCTCTTGCCACAAAAATGTTTAGAGGAAATATTAACTTTATTTCTACTACTTTAGGTTTTTTCCTGCTACAAAGAAAATCATGTTACTTAAATATTTAGGTGTCACAAGGCCTCTGCTATCAGTAATATGCTGTATTTTATCATATGCAGTCTGACTGCTTAGAAAATCATGTTACTTAAATATTTAGGTGTCACAAGGCCTCTGCTATCAGTAATATGCTGTGTTTTATCATATGCAGTCTGCCTGCTGAGCAAAAATGAAGAGGGTTGTAACCTGGATCTCTACTAAGAAAATCCTCTCAGCCTTGTCATCATGGGAACACGATGTGCTGTTTGGTGTTGGCTTACTGTGAAGAAAATGCAGAAGGAAGCATGATCATATGGTATCTCCATGCCCCCCTAGGGAACATGAGAGAACCAGTTTTAGCCTCAAAGATTATTATAGTGAAAATACAACATAAGGTTAGGTACCCCCTACAGTTTGGCAGAGTCAACTAACACAGGCAGGACCCAAAACATCCACATTAACAATGTGGCAAACCAAAAAAAGTGGCTGTGATTTCCTTCTCCAAAGAGCAAATTAAAGAATCAAATTTGAGGAGATTATTAGATCCCAAGGATCCAATAATTCAAAACTGATTAAATCTTATGAACTATTTTGAGGAAAAGCATACCTCTACCCCTAGGACAAACAACAGTGATCACACAATTTTTTAGTCTTATAAACAATCTCATACAGGCAAAAATATTTAAGAAAATTAACTACAAGGCCTTTAAAATAAAATCAAGTCTATACATTTAAAAATAAATGTTCCTTGGGTAGACTTTGGAATATATTGGTATGGATCTGTGGTAAAGGTACTGCCAATTTACGTCACTAGTTCTTAATGAAACTCTCTTGGGAATAACTATAAACCACAGTACATTGACTTAGTGCAGTTTTGTTAGGCTGATGAATATTTCATAGGAAGTACATGCAGACACTGTGATCTCACTGTACTGTATTACTCCAATGCTAGTGCCAGTAAATGAACTGATAAGTTATCCTTAGGTTATAACCCAAGATAACATCTTAGTTTTTGTAACTTCTTAATGCAGGGACAAGTTCAATATTGCCAAATTTGTAATTTTGTGGCCTGAGTATTTTATTTGGTGTTTAGTGTTTATAAAGAAAGTAATGACTACCATGGTTCTACGTAATGTCTGAAAACAACAACAACAAAACCCTGGTGCCTTGGGGCACAGCCACCATCAGCGAGCTGTACTCTGTCCTCTGATTTCCATCTTTTGGGCCACTGTTCTGTCTGTCTTTCCAAGGAGACCTGCCAGCTTCAGGTCTACAGGGTAGACCTCAACATCCCCCTCAATTCCCTGTTTGCCAGGTCCCTTTGGGGCCAGACAGCACCAGAGAGCTGCCCTCTGTCTCCTAAGCTCCTTCACCCAGGCCACAGATCTGCCTGCCTTCTCCAGGAACATCCAGGTGGGCAGCCTGCACCAGGGCCAACTAGATGGCCAAATGCCAGTCTACGAACACAATCAACTGTGGAGAATGTCCTGTCCGTTGGCTAGATCTGAGTAGCGGTTCTATGTTTACTGATTATATTGTCCGTGGTTGGTGTAATTGTTTGAGCAAACTCCCCTGGACCCAGAGCCACCCGTCACGATGGTCTTCTTGTAGGTTTCTAGGACCCTCTGGACCCTTCTATTTCCCCATTCTCCTACATTTCTCTCACCTAGAGTCCCAATAGGATGTCCTCACATCTATCCCAATCTTCTGCTAAGTGAAGACTTCCATGGGACACGTCTTTTGGACTAGTGTCCAATTATAAATGAGTATATGCCATATGAGTCTTTCTGCTTCTTGGTTAACTCACTCAGTATGATCATTTCTCGTTCCATACATTTATGTGGAGAGTGGGGACTAACTCGGACATGAAATCTGGTGCCTCATATTTGACCAGTTCCCCTTGATGGGGAGACAAGGTGGCACTCAGAGAAAGAATAGGCATACTACCAAGATAAAACTTGATAGCCTATGACCATATAGTGGGGGAGGAGGTCCCCCTCCGTCATAGACCTTGGAGAAGGGAATAAGGTGAAAGTGGAGGGAGGGAGGAACGAGAGGATATAAGTGATGAGATAACAATTGAGTTGTGATCTGAATAAATTAATTAAATTATTTTTTAAAAAGGGGAGAAAGAAGAAATGTTCACACTATCTCATGTTTAATTTCAATTTAAGTAAACACAACAGATTTGTGGCAAACAAACAAACAAACAAACAAACAAAAAACCATAATCAACAAGAGCCAGGGCAATATGGCACCACCAGAACCCAGCTCTCCTACTACAACAAGGCCTGGATATGCTCGCACAGCTGAAGCACAAGAAAAGACCTTAAGTCCAATCTTATAAAGATGATAGAGGCCTTTAAAGAAGAAATGAATAGACCACTAGACCACTTAAAGAAATACAGGAAAATACAATTAAATAGTTAAAGGAAACGAATAAAATGGCTTAAGACCTGAAAATGGAAATAGAAATATAAAAACAAACAAACAAACAAAAGCAAAACCCACAAACTTAGGGAATCCGAGAGATGGAAAACTTAGGGAAGAGAACAGGAAATATTGGGACAAATATCACCAACAGAATACAGGAAATGGAAGGGAGAATCTCAGAAGATATGACTGAAAAAAAAAATCCATACATCAGTGAAAGAATGATAAATTGAAAGTTTTTCACACAAAACATCCAAGAAATCTGGGAAACTATGAAAAGACCAAACTTAAG
Source organism: Acomys russatus (assembly GCF_903995435.1). Taxonomy (NCBI): domain Eukaryota; kingdom Metazoa; phylum Chordata; class Mammalia; order Rodentia; family Muridae; genus Acomys; species Acomys russatus. The sequence continues at coordinate 46,304,075 of NC_067140.1, read as the reverse complement.
GATACTAGTAATAGAAGACTGTATATAAAAAAATTTCCCCACTTAAAGAAAGATATGCTTACAAGCATACAAGAAGTTTACAGAACATCAAATAGATTGGACCAGAAAAGAAAATCTTCCTGGTACATAATAATCAAAACACTAAATCTACAAAGCAAAAAAAGAATATTAAAAGCTGTGTAAGGGGAAAAGGCCACATAGCATATGAAGGCAGACTTATCACCCAACTTTACAAGATTCTAAAAGGGCCTGGGCAGATGTCTTATAGACCCTATGAGACCACATATGTCAGACCAGACTACTATACCCAGCAAAACTTTCAATCACCTTAGATGGAGAAAACAAGATATTTCACGACAAAACCAAATTTAACAATATTTAACCACAAATCCAGCCCAACAGAAGATGTTATAAGGAAAACTCCAACCTAAGGAGGCTAACTACACCAAGGAAATAGAGGATATAAATAATTTGCACATCATAAAACCAAAAGAAGAAAAGCACAGCCTGCTACCCCCCTCAGCATCCTCCCACTCTACTACCACAAACATCAAAATAATAGGAATTAACAATTTTTGGTTATTAATATCTCTAAACACCAATGGAATCAATGGCCCAATAAAAAGATACAGGCCATCGTGCACAGTAGAGCACACCTGTAATCCCAGCATGAGGGAGGCAGAGGCAGGAAGATCTCTGTTAGTTTGAGGCCAGCCTGGTCTACAAAGTAGGTCCAGTACAGCCAAGGCCACCCAGAGAAACCCCATCTTGAACATTTCCCCCACCCAAAAGACACAGGCCAGCATATGAAAACAGGATCCATCATTCTGCTGCATACAAGAAACACACCTCTGCAACGAAGACAGACATTATCTCAGAGTAAAGGGCTGGAAAAGGATTTTCTAAGCAATCAGACCCCAGAAGGAAGCTGGGTTAGCCATTCTCATATGTAATAAAGTAGAGTTTCAACTAAAATTAATCAAAATAGACAGGGAAGGACATTTCATACTCATCAAAGGAAAAAAAATCAACCAAGATGATGTTTCAATTATGAACATCTATATTGCAAATGGAAGGGTATCCACAATGGTGAAAGAAATATTACTAAAGCTTAAATCACACTTAAAACGATACACATTAATAGTAGTAGACTTCAACACTCTAATCTTAACAACAAACAGGTCATCAAGACAGATACTAAACAGAGAAATAATGAAACTAACAGACATTAGGAATTATATAGATATATGCAGAGCATGTTACCAAACACAAAAAGATATACCTTCTTCTCAGCACCTTGTGGAAACTTCTCCAAACGTGATCATATAGTTGGTCACAAAACAAGCCTCAACAGATATCCCTTGCATCTTGTCAGACCACCATGGATTAAAGCTGGACTTCAACAACAACATCAGGAACAACAATAGCCTATAAACTCATGGAAACTGAACAATGCTCTAATCAATGACCACTGGGCCAGGGAAAAAATAACAAACAAAACAAAACAAAAAGACTTTCTAGAAGTCAATGAAAATGAAGGCACAACATACACAATATTAGGTGACACAGTGAAAGCAGTGTGAAGAGGAAAGGGACATAACACTAAGTGCCTTCATAATTTAAGGCAAAGGGAGGTAGATCTCAGTGAGTCTGAGGCCAGCCTGGTCTATAGGGCGAGTCCACGACAACTGAGATTACACAGAGAAACATTGTCTCAGAACAAAAACCAAACAAAAAACCCAACAAAACAAAACAACAAAAAAAGCCAACAAACAAGCAGGTTACCAAGAAGAGACTTGATACCCTATGAGCATATACAGGAGGAGGAAATCCCCCTCAGGAACAGTCACAGGGGAGGGGAGTAAGGGGAAAATGGGAGGGAGGGAGGAATGGAAGGATACAAGGGATGGGATAACCATTGAGATGTAACAAGAATAAATTTATACAAAAAAAAAGCCAACAAACAAACAAAAGTAACAAAATCAAGAGCTGGTCCTTTTCCTTGAGAAAAATCAACAAGATAGACAAATCTTTAGCCAAACTAACTAAAAGGCAGAGACAGAGAGAGAGAGAGAGAGAGAGAGAGAGAGAGAGAGAGAGAGAGAGAGAGAGAGAGAGAGAGAGAGAGAGATTGGGGGGGTCGATATCTGAATTAACAAAATTAAAAATTTAAAGGGGGACCTAACAGACACTGAGGAAATCAAAAGAATCATTAGGTCTTATTTCAAAACTCTATACCCCACATAAGTGGATAATCTAAATGAAATGGATGATTTTCTTGATAGATGAAACCCAAGTTAAAGAAAGATCACGTAAACAATTTAAATAAACCAATAACTCATAAAGGAGTCGAAGCACTCATTAAAAGTTTCCTAACAACAACAACAGCAGCAGCAGCAGCAGCAGCAGCAGCAGCAGCAGCAGCAGCAGCAGCAACCCAGAGCCAGATGATTTTAGTATAGAATTCTGCTAGAGTTTCAAAGTAGAGCTAATATTAATACTCCTCAAATTATTCCACAAATTAGAAAAGATAGAATATTGCCAGGTTTATTTCACGAGGCCATAGCCACTCTTATACCTAAACCACACATGTATTCAACAAAAGAAAGAATTTCAGACCATTTTCCTGTATGTACATTGAAGCAAAAATATTCAATAAAATACTTGCAAATCAAATCCAAGATAGATTTGGATACATCATCTACCACGATCAAGTAGGCTTTAGCCCAGACATACAGGGATGGTTAAACATATGAAAATCCATCATTGTAATCCAACTGAAACTGAAAGAGAAAATCTGAAAGAAAAAACCATTAGATGCTAGAAAAGCCTTTTACAAAATTGAATGCCCCTTCATGTTAAAAGTTGGGACTGATCAGGGATACAAGGCCCTAAACACAATAAAGGCAATATACAGCAAATTAAATAGAGATAAATTTAAAGCAATTCCACTAAAATCAGAAAGAAGACAAAGCTGCCCATTTTCTGTGTCTATTCAACATAGTACTTAAAGTTCTAGCTAGAGGAATAAGACAACTAAAGGAGATCAATGGGATATAAGTTGGAAAGACATCAAAGATTCCCTACTCACAGATGATATGATAGAGTATATAAGGGACCCCCAAAATTCTACCAGAGGACTTCTATACTTGATAAACACCTTCAGCAAAGTGGCTAGCTACAAAATTAACTAACTAAATAAATAAAATTAGAAAAAAAATTAGTATCCCTCCTGTACACTAGCAACAAACTGGCTGAGAATGAAAATAGGGAAACAACACCCTTCACACCAGCCACAAATAATACAAACTATCTTGGTGTAACTCTAACCAAGCATGTCAAAGACCTGTATGACAAGAACTTCAAGTCTTTGAAAAAAGAAACTGAAGAAGATACCAGAAGATGGAAAGATGTCCCATGCTTGTAGATCATGTTAATTAACATAGTAAAAATGGCCATCTTACCAAAAGCAATCTACAGATGCAATGCAATTCCCATACCATTCTTTTTAGATCTTGAAAGAGTAACTGTCAACTTCATATGGAAAAATACAAAACCCAAGACAGCTAAAACAATTCTGTACAATAAGAGAATTTCTGTTGTTATCACTTTCCCTGATTTCAAGTTGTACTATAGAGCAAGAATAATAAAAACTTCATGGTATCGGCACAAAAACACACAGGTTGATCAATGTAATTGAATCAAAGACCCAGAAATAAACCCACACACCTATGGACATCTGATTTTTGAAAAAGAAGTCAAATCTATTCAATGGAAAATGGGTAGCATCTCCAACAAATGGTGCTGGTATAGCTGGATGTCTATATTTACAAAAATGCAAGTAGATCCATATTTATCACCATGCACAAGTGGTTTAAAGACTTCAAAATAAAACCAGAGACACTAAATCAGTTAGAAGTAAGAGTGGGGAAGAGCCTGTACTTCCTGTACATAACAGCAACAGCCCAGGCCTTAAGGTCAACAATTAATAAATAAGACCTCATGAGGATGAGAAGCCTCTGTAAGGCAGGAGACATTGTCAAGAGAAAAAAGCCACAGCCTACAGACTGGGAAAAGATCTTCACCAACCCTACATCTGACAAAGGGCTAATATTCAATATATATATAGAACTCAAGAAATTAAATACCTTCAAACCAAATAACTCAATTAAGAAATAGGGTTCAGAGCTAAACAGAATTCTCAACAGAGGAATAATGAATGGCTGAGAAACCCTTAAATGCTCAACAAGCTTAGTCATCAGAGAAATGCAAATCAAAACAACTATGAGATTCTATCTTACATCCATCAGAATTGCTAAGATCAAAAACTCAAGTGACAGCACATGCTGGTGAGGATGTGGAGAAAGGGGAATACTCCTCCATTGCTGGTGGGAGTGCAAACTTTTACATCCAATTTGCAAATCAATCTGGTGTTTTCCCAGAAAACTGAGAATAGGGCTTCCACAAGATCCAGTTATTCCACTCCTTGGAATATACCCAGAAGATGCTCCACCACACAACAAGGACATATGCTCAACTATGGTCATAGTAGCCTTATTTGTAATAGCCAGAACCTGGAAACAATCAAGATGCCCCTCAGTCTAAGAATGGATAAAGAAACTGTGGTACATTTACACTATGGAATACTACTCAGCTATTAAAAACAAGGACTTTAGGCGAGAGAAGCATGGGAGAATAGAATGATCCAGAGGGTCCTAGAAACCTACAAGAAGAACATTATGAAGGGCAGATCTGCTCAAACTATGACACTAGCCAAGGAATATATGTGCAGTAAACATTGATCCCCGACCCAGATCTAGCCAATGGTCAGGACATTCTCCACAGTTGAGCGGAGAGTGGGGACTGACTTTCACACAAACCCTGGTGCCCCATATTTGACCACGTCCCCTGCATAGGGAGGCCTGGTGGCACTCAGAGGAAGGATAGCAGGCTACCAAGAAGAGACTTGATACCCTATGAGCATATACAGGGGGAGGAGGCCCCCCTCAGTCACAGTCATAGGAGAGGGGAGTAGGGGGAAAGCGGGAGGGAGGGAGGAATGGGAGGATACAAGGCATGGAACAATTCTTGAGATGTGAAATGAATGAATTAATAAAAAAAATTTAAAAACAAACAAACAAAAAAAACCAAGGAAATCTTGAAATTTGCAGGCAAGTAGATGGAACTAGAAATGATCATCCTGAGTGAAGAACCTAGACCCCAAAAGACACACATGGCATAGACTCACTTATAATTGGATACTAGCCCAACATAGATGTCCTTTGAGAGTCTTCACTCAGTGAGGAATTGGGACAGATGATGGGACTTGATATTGGGGCACTAGGCGAAAAAAGTATGGGAGAACGGGGAAATAGAAGGACTCAGAGTGTCCAGGAACCCCACAAGAAGACCATCAAGGCTGGTGGATCTGGACCCAGGGGGTCTGCACAAAGTGCTGTACTAACCAAAGACAATACATACAGTAAACCTAGAAACCCTATTCATAGCAAGAAATAGACAGCACATTCTCCACAGTTGTGTGGACAGCAGAGACTGACTCTGACATGAACTCTGGTGCCCTGTATTTGACCACTTCCCCTAGGTAGGGAGGTCTGGTGGCACTCAGAGGAAGGAGAAACAGGCTATCTGGATGAGACCTGACAGGCTATGATCATATTGTGGCCGGGAGGTCTCCTTCTGTCACAGACCTAACCTAGGGGAGGGGAATAGCGTGAAAAAGGGAGGGGGGTGGGAAACGGGAAGTACAAGTGAGCTGATAACAAGTAGGATGTAATCTGAATAAATTATTTAAGAAATTTAAATTTGAGAGTTCTTACTATATACTGTAGTTATAGAAAAATATCTCTTTTAACTCTACTCAAAAAGATTTTGTAGTATGCAGGTAAAACTAACCTTTTAACTAAACAAAACCTACAAAGATATGGATAAAGTTTAGGGAGAAAAACAAAATGACAGCAGTCAATACATAATATTGAAAAGGACTTTTCTCTCAATAATGACAAGTTTACAAGTTGACCCATAGAGAAAACAGAGCAATACAAATCTTAAGGGGTATAAAATAGTGGGTCAACTTGGACATGAAATATTATTATTCTATCTTTTTCCATCACTTGGTGCTCCCTCAGGTAATAAAGTTAGTGGTTTAGTAGTTCCACATAGAATCATTAAAAACAGATTTTTATAAAACTATTCAGGTACAAATGGTGAAGAAAGCACAATTCAATATAAACTAACTTCACAGATCATGTAACTAGCTTTTTCTTAAGGTTTTCCTATCTGTAAAATCAAAGGAGTTGATTTCCAGAGTGTCAAATACAAAGAACAAACAAGTGATTCTGAATTCAATTGAGTGTGTGTATGTAGAAATACATATGATACATAATAAACAATTGTGATTAATGAAATATAAGGCTACATTTTACAACCATACATTTCTCAAATGTGAATTTAAAAGTTTTACCTTTCAATTTCTTTGTCGTGAATGTTTGAATGTTCTAATTTTGCACAGTCATTTTTGTCACTCAAGGTTTTCTGTTCTTCATAAGCTTTTAGTTTTTCTTTCAACATTAAAATCTAGCACAGAAAACACTAATTAAAATACAAATTATATTACTTGTCTCCATCTTATATGGCCATCACAAAAGATAAAAAATAAACAAGGCTTCCATTATAATAGAAAATATATTAAACCTTCGGACAATAAGGAATAAAACGTCCCTTAGGTGAAGAACTGTATACAATTACGTTATTACTGAAAACAATAGACCTACCTCTGCTTTCTGCACATTACAGATCTTTACATATTGAGATATGTGACTGTTGAGATTCAGAACATTGCTCTTCAACAGCTGTGAAATAGAAATTATGATTACAACCACACAATTAAATAAAGCACAAAGTGCCATCACAGATCAACTAATCTCATTCCACCAATTTTAGCTTTTTGAGAAGAATAGCTGTGCGAGCATCATGATTAACTATGACGATATTTAAAATCTGGGACAAGAGAGTATGTTAAGAATATATTTCATATTAGTTTCTTATTGTCTTTTATATTTTCTACAATAATATGAGCCTACTGGCATTTATAGACTAGTCGGGAGAAAATTAAAGATAAAGTTAGTTTTTAATACTCTGGACACAAACTAGTTTAGTTAGAATTAAGTACTTATGATTTTTAAAGGTTTGGTCCATACAGTTGTAAAATGTAACATAAAAATCAAACTAGAAACTTCCACTAAGGGTTGGAGTAAGGACATGAAAAATGTGTGAAAAATCTTAGTATACTCATGTAGTTGACCTTTCATATAAATAGTATATGGACATTTCTCACAGAATAACACATAGCTCATCATCAGACTCTTAAAGGGGGAAAGGGAGAGGGGAAGGAAACATCACATCAGGTTAACTGAGGTCCCTTCTAACCTGAGGCTATACAATTTTAAAATGGGTATGTTTTCACATGTATTGTTTTTAAAGTGTGCCAAAAATTTGGCAAAAAAATTTCTCCAGCCAGTCATTATTGTATACTCCTTGACTTAACACAATATTATGCATATGAAAATATCTTGTAAAAATGTTATACAATTCATGTAAATAATGTTATAAATTGAGGTAGGTATTATTAGTTGGCACTTAGATAAATTACACTATTACCTATAAATATTTATTACATTAAATAAAAAATAAATTAAAATACATTAAATCATTGGCTTATTAATTCCATAGTTCTATCCAAATACTACATGCCATGATGTGAAGGAAAGAAAAAAGCGCTAAAGTACTCTAGCACTTTATGGATAACAATATCCATTGCATAAGTGATTGGGATGCAAAATATGTGGCTATGTTAAACTTCAGTGACAACATAGGACACTTCTAACCTCAACTGCCAAATTCCTTAACCGAAACATGACCCTAGAAAAGACTTTAATTAGAGGTATGAAAATAACATATCCCCAATATTCTCACATCAAAGTCAAAATAAATGCACTTACAGAAGATTTGATGTCTTTTGCACGATTAGCATACTTAAGAGTGTTGTAAGTGTCATCGTAGAATAAAGAGGAAGGACTAACTGCAGCTATCATTATAGTCTGACAGTTTCCTCCAAGAGAATCCTTCAACAAGCGAGTAAGCTTACTATTCCTGTAAGGAATATGCTGATTCCGTCTCTGAAAGAACAGAACAAGAATACTTATTCCATTTTCCATCTATAAATAAAAAGTGTTAGTTCACTAGAAGAATGTAAGCAATGCCCAGTGATATAACTGGTATTTGACATGATGCAAATTAATCTTGATTACTCAATGCATATGTGAAAGTTCTAACTATAGCTGACGCGACAGCTCAGCGGCAAATTCCCAACTCTTCAGTGCACTCCCTAGAGGCCACATGGCAGAAGGGAGAACTCACTCCCGAAAATTATCCTCTAAGCTCAACATGCATGTACAAGTACACACAAAGAAGTAAATAATTTTACAATTGACATCTCTAAGTACAAGCTTTTCAACAGAACAACTATCAAGATCGGTGTTTCAGTTGTAGGTGACATTTTAATGTATTTGCATAGATGAAACAACAAAGATGGTGTGGCATCAAATGTCTGTAATTCCGGTTTCTTCGTAGGTAGCTTGGATAGCAAAGCAAGATTATGTTTCCAAAACAAAACAAAACAAAACACAAACCACACCAAACAAACAACCAAAAATCACCCAAACCCCAAAAGCCCAAGTGACTTTACAAATTTGCAGTATATTATGTGCAAATGTTTGAGTTTTCAACTCCAAATGTAAAACATGTTTTTTCTCTTCCTTTTTTCTTTTACTCCTGAGACAGGGTTTCTCTGTGTAGCCTTGGCTGTTCTGGACTCTCTTTTGTAGACCAGGCTGGCCTCAAACTCTCAGAGATCCACCTGCCTCCCTAAGTATACCACAAAAACGCAAATACACATACATATAAAAATAGCCTCTCAAGCAACAGCAAACATAACACTCAGGCAGCACTATTTGGTAGTTCAGGATCACTTATGTCTGTAAACTCTATCTGCAACACATTCCAGAAAATATTTCTCAAAATATTTAGCAAGTAAACATAGAGTACCTACCTTTGTATCTGCTAAGGCATTGATGACATTGCCAAGTGCTAAAAGGGATTTATTAATATTTGTGCCTTCTACAAATCGTGTTCCTTTAGTACCAGAAGTACTGGCCCGCTCAGATCCTGCAAGGTCAATGAGTGACATTTTGGCTATTCGGACATTTTGATTGATGTTTGCCGTTTTGTCTTGTTGTCTTAAATAGATCTTAAAATACAGAATAGGGGAAAAGGAGTGTACATTTTAATAAAATTAAAGGAAATGTTTTATTTCCAAAAATACACATATAGGAGGACAAAGTTATTCTCTTTTTAAAAAGGGAACACAACACAATAAGCTATTATCTGCGTGATATTTATCATCAGTACTAGAATTACTAAAGTTAAGAAAAATATGAAAATGAGGACTTACATATTTGAGTTTTGATATTAAAGGCTATCTCAAAAGCCCATGTGTTAATTGTCTTGTCTCCAATGGTGTCTTGGTGCTACTAGATAAAACCCCAATACATCTATGTATAGTACAAGCTATTTGTTGGGATGTGTGTGTGTATGGCTATGGGTGGTGGATCACTTGAGTCCAGGAGTTTGAGAACAGCTTGGGTATGATATGCCAAGACTTTGTTATATCATATACTCCACAAAAAGCAAAGAGGGAAACAAGTGGGAGGTCTTTGGGTCATAGGTGGTATTTCCTTCAAGGAAATAGCTCTTCTCTATTCCTATTTATTTCCCCATCTGGGTCATAAGGTAAGTAACACCCCCTTCAGTGATGTGCTGTCTCACCAAAGGCCTCAAACCAATAATGCCAGCTGACACCACACCGAACCTTCCTGGCCTATGTGTGAAAATAAACTGCTCATTAATAATTTGATCATTTCAAGTATTTTAGCTGCCCAGGATGAAATAATCTACTCTTTTTTTTTTTTTTGAAACAGGGGTTCAGGTGGCTATGAGCCTATTAGTCAAAGATGACCTTGAACTTCACAACCTCTCTGCCTCTGGAGCACCAGAATTATAGGCTTGAGCTACTATGTCCAGTGTAACTGGTACTTGAGATTGAAATTAGGATTTTATTAGGGGCTACCTCCCTAGCCCTTATTTAACCATTTTAGGTTGCTTTGTAGACTTTAACTGAAACAAGATAGGTGGAAGAGAGATGAAAATATAAGGCAAGATTTAGATTCTAGAGAAATCTCATTGTCATAAACCTTTCTCTGAAGACCACTGATAAAGAAAATGCCAGTAGAAGAGAAAAGATCAACAAAACTACTGAATAGACTCTGAAAGGTTTAACTACCTTAGATACAAATGCTTTTGACTGTAACGATTGCTTTTTGATAAGATGAATTTCACATGCTAGTGAGGTAGTCAAAGAGCTTGCTAAAAAGCCTGATGACTGTGTTAGAGTTCCCAGACCCAACTGTGGTGGAAGGAGAATATCGATTCTCCAAAGTACTTTGCCATGGCACACGTATGCCTACACACATACATATGACAAACAGACATATGTAACATTTCTTTAAAGTTGAAAAATAAATAAATTTCACATACCATAATCTAAAATAAACCTCTACATAAGTAACCATTCGGATATAAGTAAAAGCAGAAACTACAAACAATAAGAAATTCTAGTACCTGTGCTTTGGATCTTTGTGGATATTTTCTTCAATACAGTACTGTGTCAGTGAGCTATCATTCTTAAGGAATGCAGTTGACCACAGGGTCAGTATCTTCCATTTCTACTTTACCACCCTCTATTTAATATATTTCCTATGTTCAAGAAATTCTGCAAGTTGCAAAAGTGAAACCTCATGTATGTGATATACGTCATCTTAATTCTAAATATTCTTGATATTGCAGTACTTTCAAGAGCAAAGTGGGTTTGGGCAGCATCTTAGTACTATATGGCATATCTTCTGCATGCTAATAACCTTGGTTTTAATAGGCAAGATGTCATAGTGCCTGCAAGTCCAGCTTCTCAGGAGGCTCGGGTAAAAGGAACAATAGTCAGGACTGATCATTGCTACTTAATGACTTCAAAGCCAATCTGTTCAACTTAATGAAACTATATCTTAAAACAAAGCAAAACATCAAACACTGTTGCAAAGCAACAGGAGGGCTGAGGAACAGAGATATCTATAGATGAGGATTTGTCACCAAATATGAAAATTATTCATGAGATTAGTTTTATTTTAAAAGCTAACTTGAGTAATAGCCTAAAGACCTTTTACCTGGAAAACAGCATGAGAACGAGAAGATGCAGCATTCACGTCAGTGGGATGCTGTGTCCTGTTTTTGTTTCCATTGTCTAGTAGCTGTAGTATTTCCTCTGAGGATTTAGGCTAGGAGTTTAAATAGAGAAGAAATATTTTGTAATCTATCTTTAAAATTTTCAACTAACTTTTACTTATTTAAGTGCCAATAAAATCAAACCCAAACCTGATCACTGCAAGCCAAGTGCTCAACTACTGAGGTAAATCCCAGAGCATCAGTAAGCTCAACAAATGATAGTTTTAAAGGTAAAAGAAAATGTTTTCTATTAATTTATTCCTATTAAGTATGGACTGTGTATCATTTGCGTAGAACTTGGTGCTATATAAGGAGTAAGAGGTAAAAATCTAGTCTCTGAGAGAAATATTTAAATGTATTTAACAGAAAAAAAACTTTCAGATTTTTAAGGGGAAAACTATCCCCGATACATAAGATGTATCAGGACCATTCAGTGAGGGGCAGAAGGATGAGGCTGTCCTCAGTCTGATCACATCTGCTAGCATCTTTGTGATCCTGGGTCACTCAGGCTTCAGATCCCTTGTAATTTACTTTAGTCTTACATTTCACTAGTTTGTTCCTTTTTAAAACACAGTGGATTCAAACTAATGGTTGGTGAATTGGAAACTGCAGATTTTCTGCTCCAACAGAAAGAAAAGACACTTATAAGCATACCTGGTATAAGGTGAGTCCCTGAACAACCACTCCTTTTTGGGAGTCTTCCCGGACAGCAAGTGGACCTGAATTTGTCAAGAGGTCACGAATCTGTTCATTATACACCTTTAATTAAAAAGCATATTAACAGTGATGTTAAAATAACTGATTATCTCACACACAAATTGTTGACTGAAGGTTTACAGCCCCAACACAGATTTTGATTACATTGGTTTACAACTGAAAATTAAAGTTGGAGTAATTATACTCTCACCCACTAATTTGTGATTTGATAACTCTAAAAAAATAAAGATAAGCTAGATTTCTTACATCTGCAAAATACAGGATTTTAGAGTCCAAATGTTAAACAAAACTTGTCAGAAACTGGTGAGTGTATGTCAGCAATCATTCAATTTCAGTCTATCATGCAAGAGGAATAGTCCCTCTCATCTAAATTGTGGAGGGACTAGGAACTGAGTGATTTGTCCATGATTACAAAACGAACAGCAGATTAAGGATTGAAGCTTGGCTATCTCATATTGTCTACAAGAGGCAGCGCAAAGAAATTTCGGCTAACCAGATCTTAATAATTTGAACATACAAAAAGCAATGACAAATGTGAGTGTGCTGCCATATTTCTAAAATCTCAACATATAGGAGGCTGAGGCAGGTGGACCATGAGTTCAGGGCAAGCCTAGATGTCCCAACAAGCATTTCAGATGGGTCAAAGTATAAGCCGATGAGACTTGGTGACCCGAGATGGATCTTGCCCTTCTCCTCGAGGCTCAGGGAAGAGGAGGTGGAAGACAATTTTCAGGATACCATATTTTGTAGCTATAACAGGACAGATGTAGGCATCAGTTCAGGGTCTTCACAGGCCTGTACAGCTCAAGGCAGATCACAGCTCAGCATCTGGCTGAGGATGCAGCACTAAGACCCACCTACACACAATAAGCTCCCCACAAGTGACAGCTGCAGAGAAAGGGACAGTTTCCATCAATTGAGTGACAACTGTATATATTAACTACACTTTAAAGCAAGTCTATGCTGAGGAGTAATTTGTCGTCTGTGTTTTAGTGGCTTTTTTCTGTTTTTAAAGAAGGACAGAACATAAAGTTAGGTAGGTAGGGATAAGAGAGAATCTGAGAGGAGTTGTGGCATGTAAAATATAAAGTATATTGTTTGAAAACCTAATAATAATAATAATAAGCACCAGATGCATTGGCATTCCTGTATAATGGAGGCAGGCCCTGAAGCCTGAAAGCCAGAGAGTCTGGTGTACGGAGGAAATAAGAGATGCCGCTTTAACAAGGTGTTAAGATAGAACCAAATCCTAAAAGATGTCTTCAGACTTCTTCTTCCATGCCAACACTTACACCCACACACCCACACCCCCCTACACAAAGTAATTAAAATCAAACCTAAATTGTTCCAATCACACAAATTACAGAAAGTATCTATAATCTATTGATTATTAAATAACCAACAAGTCTATGCTAGTGTAACAAAGGGAAAAAGCTTTCCTTACAATAAATACTAAGGAATAAACATAAAAGAAATTTTGGTGTCTAAAAATTGCCATCATCTATAATTTACTCAAATGTGAACCATCAGCAAACCCTGCAAATTCCAGCATAATGAAATTTATAAAAGTAAACATTGCCAGTAATGGGACCAACCAAGTACCTAAGTGAATTGATATGAAGTAGTAAGTATTCAATAGTACTTCTGTGGTGTGTCTTCCAGGACTTAAACCAAGTCTAATAGAGAAAAAAACAAAAAACAAAAAAACAAAAAAACAAACCAAGGGTTTTAAAAATACCCTTTGTATTTTAAAACACACACACACACACACACACACACACACACACACACCACAGAAACTGCTCATTAAAGATGACCAAGAGCATGCAAGTGAATGTAATTCATGATCTGGAATATTTTCACATAATAATATATTTAGTAAAATTGCACTACGGCTCACAGATTAGACAGTGATGATCACTGTTAATTTCCCGATTTTGGTAAAACATTAAATGATCATTTAAAACATTTCTTGGTTCAACACATTTATACCTTAAACAGTCTCGAAGAATAAATGTGTACAGAACAGAGAGAGAAAGAGAGAGAGGGGGGGGGGGGGACAGGAAATACAGAATGTTAATATATAGGGAACCTCAGTGAAGGCTATCTAAAAGTTCTTTCTATATACCATTTTTGCAATGTCTTTATAATTTGATATTAGATTAAAATAAGAGTAAGACAAATAAAAACATGATAAGGAGACTTAATGACTGAAAGCACTCACAATAGGATTACTGTATGAGACAATCTGAATGGACCCTTGTCATGAATTTTCTCAGTAATTAATGTGAAGGATAGTGTCAACTTACCTCCAGATAAGAAACTGCAGTACTGCACTCTTTCTCTTCTTTAATCTCATCCATGGATTTGAAAAGGTCTAACATTGTTAGGTACATTACCCCGGGTTCAGCAGCTGATCCTAGCATTGTGTGAGTCTTCCCAGCTCCAGTGGCACCATATGCAAGTACTGAGTGTTTAACAAAAGGGTTGAGGTCAATGCTCACTGTTATACCATAGTGTCACTAAGTCTACTCTAGTGGCTAGTGCTAACCAGATATCCTCAACAGCAAATAAGTTTAAGTCCAATAAATATCCCCTGTTCCTATTTAGCGCAATCTTATTTTGTGCCTCCTACACAATCACAGGCAGAAACATCTACTCCCTTATTTACCATCAGAATACGATACCCATTCTCATCCTCCATCACAGTATGACCATACTGCCTCCACCTAGGCAGTGTATCCTGTGTTTCAGCAAATAACATGAAGGAAAACAGGCATATAGTTGTTGAGCTGAATGAATTCCACAAAAGTAATTTATAGAGTTATTCTTTAAATGCTATTTCTGGCACATTTCTCATTTCCACAAGTCTATCCCATACTATACAGAAGTCACACATTTCTTCAAATGAAGAAATCTAGTTATAAATACAAACACTCAATATCATATTCAGTCATCAGAGTCTCATATAATAACTGATAATAATAATAACTGATAAAATAGTTTTTGGAATTAATTAGTTGATAATTTACTTTAGCTTATAAAAGAAGTGTTAAGATAGCTAAGTATATTAAGCTGGAGAGAAGACGAAGAAATAATAGCAACAGATATCCTTTTTAAACTTTTTAAGCCAAAGGGAGGAAAAAAACAATCTCTAGGACAATAGGAGGCTTTACGAAGGAAAAGAACATCTGGATACAAATAAGAATGGGCAGTTCAGACCAACAAACACCATTTTGTTTCTGATTAAGATTCAAGAGGGTCAATTTCCTGTGACAAAACTGAGTAAGACAGTCTCAGTGAAACAACCTAGTTTGGAATGTGTGGTAGGAAATGACATAAAAACTGAGCTACAAAAAAGAGACGCTAGCATGCTATGACTATAAGCAGGGTATTAACTGGTCCTTTCTGAAAGACAAACTAAAGCTTCTCTCCAAGACGTAGACAGTGCTTCTCGAGCTGAAGGTGTGCTAAAACTGCACACAATTCTCAGGCTTCATGCAGCTCTAGCATTTTTATACTAAGGCAAGTGTTCAGAAATTGCAGGCTGTTCGAGAGGTCAACAGTTGTTGGAAGAACCTGCTGTTTGAGGCTGCAGTCATCTAGGTTTGGACAGCCGCTCTGAGCTTGGTGTTAGGTGCAGGACCCCCTCTTCCCTCTGTCTGACTCCATCTGGAGAGTGTCTTTAGACATAGATGCTCCTAGCCACATTTGTTATATGGCCCTTGACATAGTTCTCTGCTAGCTTTCCTCTCCCTGCACCTATAGGATAATTAGGTATAGTATTCCTGAGCATGCTGCCAAATGTAAAACAAGCATCCTTAAAGTGTCTGATCTCAAGCAATTATGAATGCCTATCCAGGAAGTCCCCACCCACTCCCCAAGGGCTAGACAGGCTTTGTTCTCCGTGATTAAAGTTGAACTAGCTCCTGAAGCGGTTCCCAGAGTGTTCGATCTCCTTTTGCCTCAGGTGGACTGGTGGCCCTCAGCTTCCAGGGAGGAGGAGAACCATACAAGTGAACAAACTTGTGAGTACAAACTGTGGGAAACTGGCCATCAATTATAAGATGTATATGGCTTAATAAAACTGAAAAGTGTGTACATGGGCAGTAGCAATGCCCCAGGAAGAGAAAGTTTCATAAAAGAGATGCCACGCCTGATGACTGTGTTTCAAAGAAGGCCTACACTTCAATCTACCGAAGTCTCAAAATTATTGGAAGTCATATACCTTAAACTTGATTGTGTTTACAAAATGAGCAAAGTACACAACTTTCCAAAAGTAAAACTGAAGCTAGATAAAAAAAAAAAAAAAAAAAAAATAGATTTCAAACTGTAACAATTACCTGTGCAATTGTATCCATTCAGAAAACTATGAAGAATTGGCTTGGTTGTGTGTTCAAAAACTTCCATTTGAGTTGACGTTTCATCAAAAACAGCATCAAATACAAACTTAAGATCTTTATTTTGTCTTTTAGTAATATCAAAATTTGTAGGTTTTGGTCTGTGAAAAAAACTGACTTCTTCTTGTTTTGGATCAAAAACAAGTATATGTTTATCCACAACATGAACCACCTTCCGGAAGGCATCTGCCTTTTCTTTTGTGTTCTCAGGACGCACACGGACTACTACTTTCATGTGGCGACATAAGTCTTCAGAGCCAGACATGGTGTTATCTTGATCCCTGCTTACATGAATACCTGGGGATTTCTTTGAAATTAAAAAGGAAAAACAAAAATCACTATTAGTTTTACTTAAAACTGGTATGTAATAATCATTTAAAAGATATCTTTTTATGTTCCATTTACCTGGGAAATGTATTATCAGGAGAAATGTATATACATGCTGTCCCATAATCTTAAACACCCCTACAAAATGGCACACTTGTAACAAAAGTACATTGTAACATTGCAAGAATTTCCTGAAATATCCATCAAACTCTTGGGCTTAAGCTTAAACTCAAATACTATAGCTGATTATGATTTGATTTTCACAACGGCTCTAGCAGTTTTCAGGTTGGATCATGGAAATGGTCAGGAAAGGATCTTTCTGAATTGTATCAGGGTAACAATGGGAGCTTTAGCTTGGAAACTCCTTTAAGTAAAAGCGATCTTGTGTGAAGGTGTCTTGGCATTGGAAAGTGATGCACCTGGGCTGCTCTCTACCTGTATCTCAGAGATATACTGGGTTAGTTTTGAAGGCTGCAGTGACTAGCTGGTACACATCTGAAGAGCAAACAGTATACACTACTTATTTATTCAGAGGTCCTAGACTCTGATTTCTTAATGACATGCAAATTTAAAGAACACCAGTAAATGCATGAATTGTGCACAGGAACAAAAAGAAACTAACAAAGGCCAACAGGTGGAAAAGTTCAACTACCCATGAAACAACTGAAAACCCTTCAGTCATGACACTTCCACTTCTGCAAAATGCACGTGCACACACACTTTTACACCCCGCTGCCCCAACATTTAAGTTGGAACAGTTTCTCCTGCTTGCAGCATTCCTTAATTGCCCGGTTGAAGTCCTATGGTCTTTCCCCTGTCCACATTAGCATGTCTATTGTGTTACTGTTCAGTTCACGTTTAGGCAGCCATGATCTGAGACACTACAGTGATAGCTGACATTATTTGGAGACACAATATACAGAAAACCCCTTGATTCTCTGGCTTAATTCCAGCACTAAGAAACCTGAATAGGAAGGGTAGCTGTGAGTTCTTGGCTACTTTGGGTTCCAGCATGAAGAAAAGGTTGGGCATATAGTACACTTTTAATCCCAGAATATGGGAAGCAGAGGCAGGCCCATCTTAGTGAGTTTGAGGCCAGTCTGTTGCAAAAAGTGAGTTCCAGTCAACTAGGGCTGCAGAGACCAGTTTGGAGGGGAGAAAGCAAGCAAGTAAAAAAACAAAAAAAACAAAACAAAAAACAAAAAAGCCCAACCCAAGCCAAACAAACAAAAACCCAAGACAAACGAAATATCCCCAAAGAGATCTTGAGGTGAGCTACTTAGTGTGTGCCACATCTGCACCACTTAGGTTCCTGTCTGTAAGCTGCTGTTGAGAGGTCCAGTCCTTGCTATCTCTTTCTTCAGTTAGCATACCTTTAGTAACACTGGAGTACACCTGCATGAGACTGGGTTTGTGCGGCACCTGTGCACTCAAGGCTTGCTTCTGGTGCCATGTCAGGCCTGCTCTGTCCTTGCTAAGGACACTCATGTTACAGGAACAGCCTGTACTACTGAAAACAGTTAAAGAAAGACCACTGAACTGAGTCTTTACCAGAGTCTATGCTGAGAAGAAGAGTTCTCGATATTCTCATCACAAAGGAATAAATGTCAAGAGACGGTTCTATGTCTTAGATGAATTGGCTTAGTCAACAATGGATAATGCCAAATATACTGTATTCCACAAATATACTTCAGTATTATTCACTAATCAACAACAACAACAACCAAGAAGTTCCACCAGTTGAGCATAGAGAAGGTGAAAAGCTACTAATGTAGAGATTTTCATACAAAAAATTATGGCTAAGGAAAAATACTAGGGTGGTACTGGTGTATGAGCTAGAATGAAGTGAATAGTTTTGAATATTGGGATTAAATAACTGAGGCATATACTTTGACTAAAATGTATGACTAGAAGGCCCTGGAATATGTGCAGATATGGAATACTATGAAATATTCCAGTCAACAAGAGGGAAATCATGCCTGGTACTGAAAACCAACCAGCTACCCAGGGCTGGTGAAGTCACAGATTTTAGAGGTGAACTTCCAATCACTTTACTAAACCAGCCCAATCCCTAACTACATTATCATTGTCTTATGCCCGCAGGCAAGGATAGTCTTCACCAGTTATCTCTTTGCTATAGGTGAAGACCATTACAAAATGGTACAACCAATCAGAAAGTAGAGGTATGGAGTCAGTCCCAGTGGCTACATCAAAACAACTACCACACTGCAGGTGCAGGGAAGACTGAGGAAGAGGTGGTGGAAAAATCACGAGAGCCAAAGAAACAGAGAATGTGTCTTCTAGGAATAAGGGAAACTCAAACCACAAAGCCTCACCAAGAGGACTACCTAAAAATCAGCTGAACAAGATGACAATGAATATGAGAAAGCCCAGCAGGCCTACACAAAGAACTCCAGGATACTAAGGACACTAAGAACAAATTGCAGGCTTCACTCTACTTTCATAATTATGAGGTTCAAATTAAAGTCAGCAGGCTTGGCAACAAGTGCCATTAAATGCTGAGCCACCTTGCTGGCCCATGTCTGTATATTTCAGGTGGCAAACTTAAGTCTGTAAGAGTGGTAAGCTTGTGCAAAGTGGAAGCTAATGGAGCTACAAGGCTAGTTTTTGGCATGGTCAATTTAATTAAATCATTTATTTCCTTTATAACTGTTTAGTTTCAAATGCCTGGATGTAATTTTATCTGTAGAGCCTAAAGAACGCTCAAGGGAATCCTTGCTTTCTTGTGCTCCAGCTAGAGAACAGAGAGGAATAGGAAATAGGATCAATCTTTCTTAAAATCTATAAAGGGTTATGATACCAAGTTACATTTGAGAGTGTACTTCATAAACTCTTTTTAGAGACTGTCCAAACTTCTTCCAGAAATGATACTTGAATAACACGTCTTTTAAAATACCTACAAAAATTTCCAATTAGCTACAAACTCCTTTGGCCCTCATTAAAGATTTTGAAAGCTTAGTCTCACCTGTACCTAGTTTTCTTTTCAAACAATGAAAGATTAATCATATTTTTAAAGAATCATGCATTTTCCTAGTTAGTGAGAACAAGTGAATCAAGCGGTCTTCCCTCCATGCTAGTGACTGAATCTAAGACTTGTGCCCTCCCACAGAAGTCCACTAACAGTCCGATTTTCTTAAAAGAATTCATAGAGCTGATAGAATAATCAAATGTAAAGACCAGGCATTGTGACACATTTGTAGTTACAGCTTCTGAGGAGGCTGAGGGAGGACAGATTAAACGCAGGTATCAGAGACCAGTGTCTAACACTGAGATGCCTACACAATGAGAAATACATTTAACATGTTTTTGCTCAAAACGTCACAGGCTTTTTCAAAATAACTCCAGAGTCCAGAAACGTGTGTATCACACATGTAAATGTATTACATTTTACTTATTCTCTGTGTGTGTTTTATGTGTCTGTGGGCACATGTATAACATCATGCATGTGGAGGTCTGTGGACAACTTGTAAGAGTCAATTCTTTCTCTATCACATAGATTCCAAGAATGTACCTTTAGCCACTGGACTATGTCACTGGTCCCAGAAATATATTCCTTAAAGGTAAAACATATTACTGGGAAAAGATCTTCACCAACCCTACATCTGACAAAGCTCTAATATCCAAAATATAAGGAACTCAAGAAATTAAACACCACCAAACCAAATAACTCAATTAAGAAATGGGGCTCAGAACTAAACAGAGAATTCTCAACAGAGGAATATCAAATGGCTGAGAAACACTTAAAGAAATGCTCAACATCCTTAGTCATCAGAGAAATGAAAATCTAAACAACTCTGAGATTCCATCTTATCCCATCAGAATGGCTAAGATCAAAAATTCAAGTGATACTACATGCTGGCGAGGATGTGGAGAAAGAGAAACACTCCTTCATTGCTGGTGGGAATGCAAACTTGTACAACCACTTTGGAAATCAATCTGGCCCTTTCTCAGAAAACTGGGAATAGGGCTTCCCCGAGACCCAACTATTCCACTCCTTGGAATACACCCAGAAGATGCTCCACCACACAAAAAGGACATATGCTCAAGCATGTTCATAGTAGCTTTATTCATAATATCCAGAACCTGGAAATAATCTAAATGTCCCTCAGTCGAAGAATGTATAAAGAAACTGCGGTACATATACATGGAATACTACTTACCTATTAAAAACAAGGAAATCTTGAAATTTGCAAGCAAATTTGTAGTCAAATGTATGGAACTAGAAATGATCATACCGAGTGAGTTAACCCAGAAGCAGAAAGACTCACATGGTATATACTCACTAGTCCAAAAGGCTTGCCCCATGGAAGTCTTCACTTACCAGGAGATTGAGATAGATGTGAGGACACCCTATTGGGATTCTAGGTGAGAGAAATGTAGGAGAATGGGGAAATAGAAAGATCCAGAGGGTCCTAGAAACCTACAAGAAGAACATCATGAAGGGTGGATCTGGGCTCAGAGAGGTTTGCTCAAACAACTGCACCAATCAAGCACAGTACAACCAGTAAACATCGAACCCCTACTCAGATCTAGCCAATGGACAGGACATTCTCCACAGTTGTGTGGAGAGTGGGGACTGACTCTGCCATGAACTGTGGTGCCCCATATTTGACCACTTCCCCTTGGCGGGGAAGCCTGGTGGCACTCAGAGAAAGAATAAACAGGCTACCAAGATGAGACATGATAGCCTATGACCATATAGTGGGGGAGGAGGTCCCCCTCAGTCATAGTCATAGGGGAGGGGAATAGGGTGAAAGCAGGCGGGAGGGAGGAATGGGAGGATACAAGTGATGGGAAAACAACTGAGTTATACTCTGAATAAATTAATTTTTTAAAAAGTTAAAAAAATATTTCAAGTATACTGACATCCTCAAGAAATTAATGATAAAATTCCTATATTAAAAAAGTATGTTCTTTTGTAACATGGGTAACTAGGAGATCCATACTTAGTTGATTCTGTGTCAAGTACAGAGACTATATTTAATATGAAATAGTTGTTGTTATCTGTGGAATAAGATGATGATTTGCAAACTCTTTTCGGACAATGCTCTGATGTTGTTGAAGTAGAATCATAAGAGCCAACGGTTACGATTTCTTGGGTGAGAATAAAATAAGCCTATAGAGCACCACAGAATACTGACCCATCCCAGAGAGTGGGTACAGACGAGGATAACGGAGGACTATAGCTGGAGATATCTAAACTCAGGAATAAAGTAGACGGTATTTAAGAGTCTTTCCTGCTCCAAATGGTATGATTATTTTATACATTAAGAGAGTCCAGAGGAGTGGGAAATGCTGAAATGATAGCAAATGGGATTGTTATTTTATACCTCTACAGTTCTCAAATATATAATTAACAATATAAATAAAAAAAAATATATATATAAAACAAAGAACCCAAATAGTAATTTACTCACGTATAGTCCCTAAAATGTTTCCTTATAAAAATTAAAATTATATATTTGCTTTAAAAATTTAAAGATACTTAGCTGGCATTAAGAAGTATATGTATTCAAGATATACTGTTATCATACATATAATATGTAATGACTTCAGCAATAAGTTGAAAGTCTGTCAGCATGCACTCCCCATCCTGTGAACTATAATTCAGTTTATATGATTGGATTGGTATCTACCTATTTCCCCACTCCTCACCAAGCAGTAAACATTGCTTTACTCTTCTGTGCATTTTCCTGGAAACTCAGCACTAAGCAGAAAAATTTTGTTCACTAAGGCAAGAATAAAGGATGAAATATAACTTAGTTTTTTGATGTTTTTCTAGTATCGCACAGTAACTATTCTCAACAAATACGACACAGAGACTTGTATTAGGCCCATATGGAGACATCTACAATAGTGGTGATTATGAGTTGCTCTCTGCCAGGAACTATGGCAAACATTTCATATTCATGACATCCAACCCTCATAGAAACCATGCAAGGCTGGCTTACAGACAAAAACTTAGCCATGTTTCCACATGTTATTATAATAACGAAGCAGAAAATGCAGTCAGGTACAACCCCAAATTTCATGACGAAGAAACAGAAAAGACTGCTTTCAAACAGAGATACTGACACATAATGACATAGCTAGGAATTATTTCAAACTCAAGTAGAAAATTCCAATCCCAGTTTAGAACAGAGAACAGGATTTTCAGTTGCAGTTTCTATCTGGGTTAACTTTGCTGTCAGAGCCATCGCACTGACCAAGTTTCAAACACTAGGAAAGAATGACAAGTAGCACTGGAGGGATGATCAGCACTGATAGTGTGCTAATTTTCTGTCTGTCTTTCTTTCTGTTGCCTCTCATAGCATTAACATAGTCATGTTATTGTGTCTTTGTTGGTGTGAGGTATAACTATAGTGGGACAAGATGCTCTTGAAAATGAGAAATCTTGCATATGTGTTAGTACTGATTCAATTACAGAATACTTCTCAAGGCAATAACTTTTACTAAAATGTTTCTTATAAGACACTGAATTTAATAGCAAGCACTATTTATCGCCTCTGTGGATTTTGTATTCTCTACCTGCAAAGTTCCAGAAAACCTTCCAAAACCTACGGTGGGAAGTGGGCATGGTGGAATGACATCACCAACAAATTTAGTTCTCGTCCAATTAATTATCCCCTTTCATATTATAATGAGCAACAGCCAGCTTTGGCTTCTTTGTAAGGGCAAGGCCAATGAGCTCCTAAAAGAAAGGGTGGCAGAGACAGCAGACTGTGGAGCTACTTCTGGTTTCCAGGCACTTAAGTTTTCTTTGTGATCTTCACCAATACAAGTGGGCAGTCAGGGCTGGTCTTGCCCAATGCTACAACCGGACTCTAAACTGACCAGAGCGCCTCTCTACACAAAAGCTCCTCGCTTAACAGTAAAGCCCAGAAGTCGTACACTCACGTGTACATCCCAAACAGGATACTCTGAAAATGGAATCCGGAAGGAACCTCACACTCCTAGAGGCTGGACTATGAGAGTCCTCAGTCCAAGTCTCGGGAAAGGGCCAGCTACCCTTTAAAGGGGCCCGCCTCCTGCCGGGGCTCTAAGGCGAACCCCGGGACCTCAGTGCTGGGAGCGGCTGGCGGCCTGGCATACTAAGGCAGACTGTCCTACCAGCCGCAGTACCAACGGGACCCTCGTCCCGCACTTCCCGCCGAAAGCTACTTTGTCCGTGGACCTGACCGCAGACGCCAGATCCTCCACTCCGGTGACCCGAGAATTAACCCGTGCGCCGCGGACACGCCGTCCACTCCACTCACCTAGAAGTAGTGACAGCGACAACTTGGCAGAAACGGCTTCCAGGCGCTTCAACCACAGCCACAAATTCAAACCCAAGCCAGTTTCCTCAGCTCTCCATTTCATTGGCTGCCGTCTGATGACGTCATCACGTCGTCCGTTTTTCCCCAGCGTCTCTCAGTTTGGCGCCAGAGGCCAGGCCTCACGAGCCGGAGGGAAAAGCTGCTTTTCTGGGCGTCGCCGTGGCAACGCGCGCGGTTGTTTCCGGGAGCGGTGGCGGAGGTGGGCGGAGCTAGGGCAAAGGTACAGGTGGGAAGCAGCCCCCGGGATCTTTAGTGCGGCTGCACACCCTTGCCTTGGGGCCTTATGGGCCTTGTGTGGTGTTTCTCCTAGGGGAAAAGGCGGAGTCTGTGGGCGAGTTAAAAAGCTTGGGTTACTTGGTTCTTTTCCCTTTCTCATTAACCAGCCCAAGGAATTAGATCTCATCCTAGGAAAGGTATGGAGCCTCCACCTGAATTAATTGGAAACCCCAGTCTTACGGAACCAGGCCCAAGTCTTTTTTGTGGTCAGGCCTTCCTGGCCTGCTTCAGTTATTGGTGATTGAAAATATTTGGTATTTGACGGCGTTTAACATGATCCAAGTTGTAACATTACAAAATAAAGTCACTTAACGATAATGGCCTAGGACATTATTGGATCAGGTGATTTTAGTTCTGAATTGTATTATTTCTGAGTGCATACTTTAGAAAGAAAAACGCATGGAAACTTGGGAAGTATATTTACTAAGATAACTTATATTTCAATTTGGCAATATTTGTATTTTGTTAGGCAAGCCTTCTATCAGTGTGTTGACGTTTTCAGGCCCTTTGGAAAAATTTAGTATTATGATCTGAATTTCATTTTTATTGTTTATGTGACTAGTATGTGAATATTGGAGATTTTAGGAGCGTATTAGTATGCAATGACAACATCTTTCCCTTCCTGGAATTTAGATTCCTGTTGATTGAATATCACTGTAAAAATAGGATGTTACAGTGCAGAGCATTATCAATCTATCACCTATCTACCTACCTACCTTCCTACCTATGTATCGTCTATCTAGACAGGGTCTTGCTTGGTAGCCTAGGCTGCCCTGGAGCTTGCTATGTAGACATGACTGCCACGGAACTCGCTGAGATCCCCCTGCCTGCAGATATCTGCCTGCAGAGTTTGGGGATTAAAGGGGTGGATCACCACACCCAGCAGTGCAGAGGATTGTTTGTGCCGAAAACCCAAAGATTATGGACAATCCCTACATCTATTGAAAAAAAGAATCGGCAGCATTGCAAATTATATATCATGCATGCTTCTCTACATTTTTATGAGCCCTGAATAGTGCATCAATAAAATGGCTATTTATTTCTGCTTGTATTATATGTACCCGTTAATGACATCATCATTTGTGTGGTACTGGGTTTTAATATTTCCTCACTATATAGTGAGGTGTCTCAGGCATATTATTAATCCTTACACACTACCTCAGTTTGTTCTCAAAACAGACTATAAGATGTAAGCATATTGTTTTTATTTTATTCTGAAAAAATTGAAGTGTTAGAAAAACCTATATATGCAAGTATTCATCTTGTAAAACAAACCAAAATTCTGCCATTTGTTTTTTAAAAGTATTTTCTACGTCAAGTGACTAAAACAATATTTTAATCTAGTTTGAAGATATATTTATCTTGCCATCTTGAAAAATTACATTGGTGAATGAATAAGCAGACAAGTAAATTTAATCTTTTTCTTTTGACACCCACACTGTATAAGTTTCCTACTGCCATAGGTGTAGCCATACCCAATCCAAATACTATCCACTTAATTTCAGTTCTGCATTGCACTTGCTTTATCGTAGAGTTCCAGGTATGAGACCCATACTCTTTTGTTTGTTTGTTTGTTTTGTTTTTGTTTTTGTTTTTTTCGTGACAGGGTTTCTCTGTAAAACAGCCCTGGTTGCTTCATTGACCAGGCTGGCCTTGAACTCACAGAGATCCACCCACCTCTGCCTCCAGAGTGCTGGGATTAAAGGCGTGTGCAACCACGCCTGGCTAAAATCCATAATCTCGTGGAATCATGCATTTGATTAAAACGGAGATGTTTTGACAGTATAATCAATGCCGTTGCTGTGCAGTGGCAGCTCAGGAGTTTGACAGCAGTTATAGCAGGACAAGAGAATCTAATGCTTCTTAACAAAATGAAAGAGAAGAGGAAAGAACCCAAATTTCCCAAAAGTACAGGGCTAAGGAAGTTGAAAATTTCACCTTTGGTTAGAAAATGGACAAGGTTTGGAGCCATTACAAAATGTATGCATTTTTTATAGTTGACAGAAGAGAAAATTAAAAGTTACATTTAAACTTGTGTCGGGCACCAAAACAATTAACAAAACACCTTAAGAGTGAATTCAAGCTGACATTGGTGAGATCTTATTTTCCCAGGAAGTTCTTTTGAAACCTTTTGACCCTCAATGCCCTTTCACAGCAGGTGCTGTGAGTAGCGGAACAAAAGGCAGACGCTCCTCAGTTGTTCCGACGGACAAGGGCCCCAGCAGTCCCATCTGTCCGTTCTTACAAGTTTCCCCACCCCGGACCTAGGTATATGCAAATTCACGTTAACTTGCGTTTTGCCACCGCCGCTGGCCCAACTTAGAAGCTGACTGAGGACTCTTTTTGCCCAAGGTGAGGAGAAGTGCCAAGTTCCTAGTTCGTAGTTAGAGACCTTGCTCTTTTGCTGTTAGGGTTGTAGGCTGTGGATCCTCTCTCAAGCCAAGGAAACAAGCCCCTCCCCCAACTCCTCGGGTGTCCTTGTCAGCATAACTTTGAAGAGCTCCTGCTTTCCCAGTCTTCCTTTTGAAGATTTGCCCAGGAAGGGCTGGGATCTTTTGACTACAGGGTGCGTTGCTCCCGCTTCCAAGCTTTTCTGCCTTCCCTCCAGCCTCTGTGTCGCCTTTCTAGCCTTAAAATTACATTTGTAACTTTTCCTCTCAGGGCAAACTAAACCTAGTAGCAGTTAGCAGCCCGAAGGAAGTACTCTTTATAGTTTGTACTCAGTCTGTATTCCTTGCTAATTTTGTGGTCTCCACAGCTTAAGGGAACTTTGCCCACGTAGAAAAGTTAAATGACTTACTTAAAACAAGGCGCAATCTGCTTTAGAGTCCAGGCTTACTGGCTTGCAGTAGTAAATTAGACAATCTTACAGGATATCAGAGAGCTCTGGTTTCTTTGGTAGGAGAATGGGCTGCAAAGAAGAAATTCCCTTTACACTTTGCACTCAGTAATTTTTAGGACACTATCCCAGATAAGCGATACTACAAATAATCTAAGGACTACAATTAACAATTTATTTGTAACTCCTCCATGCTTGCCTGGGTTACAAGCTTAGTTAGATCATAATTTTAAAAAGATTATGATTTACCTTGAACATAGTTAAACGAACGCATAAAATTCGAGGACAATAAAGAATAAAATCCTGGGTGCAAACAATTTTGTGTCCGTTTTTATTACCTTTACATCCACATTGTTTTGAGGTTTATATTGGCAGCAATGTTTAAAAAAAGAAAAAGAAAGAAAGAAAGAAAGAAAGAAAGAAAGAAAGAAAGAAAGAGCGAACGAACCTGGGACTTGAGGACATAGCTCAGTGGTTAAATATGTGTACTGTTGAGGACCTGAGTTCAGTTCTCAGCGCCCACATCATTTTAGTCACCACTGCTCATAACTCCAGCTCTGGGGGAGACAGTACCTCTGGCCTCTATGGGTACCTGCATTCATATATACTTGTGTTCATATGTTCATAAGCCATTAAAATTGTCTGGACATAGAGTTTAGGCACTTTGCAGATTCCTGGTTCCATTCTTTTGCCTGGGGCCTTGTGTGCCTTTTATTGGAGATCTTGCAACACTGTTGCTTCTAAGCAGAGCAAAGAGAGAGTATGGGAGGTTGTTTCCATTAATAGTATAATTCATGAGATAATATATAATCAATGTAGTGTACCATTAAATTGTATGGTTACATTAAATATTTCAGTTGGGTTATGTTTATAACACTGGGTATAAAGATTTCCAGCTCTAATGATAGGTCTCTTGAATTATAGTTACGGTTATGGCTCTGGCTATGTGGGAGCTATTTAGTTTCTTCAGTGTATACTATAGGTATAATTACACTTAACTCCAAGAATAATGATAAAGATCTGAGGATGTAGAAAGAATTTTGCTTAGAATTGTTGGCACTTAGAGCTGTTAAAAATCAGCTATTATTCTGAAAAAAGTTAGATAACAAAAAGTAAAGGGTAGCTGTGCTTGATTTTTGTAAGTTATTTGAAGAATTTCAAGAATAATTTACAATTTGTTTAATTGGTTGATGCTTACGATCTATAAATTCCCCTTAGAATTTTATTTCTAGTTCCTTTGACAGCATCATATTTTCATTGTCACTGTTTCTCATTGTTACATAATATAGCAGATTATGTCTGAAGCAAATTGGATGTATTATCCCGAAGGTGACATCTTCATGTTCTGTCTGTATAACAGATCTACATGTATTTGTATCCTATTCGGCTTTAGTCAATACACATATAACTAACTTGACTTTCTATTGCAAAAGTAAAGGTAGACATTTATATGGGATTTGTTTCTTCAAGTATTTTGAAAACTTGGGTTTAGTGGGATAGTTAGACTGGATTGATAAAAACCTTTATTTTGTGAAATCTGAAATGTATTCATTCATCTGTGTGTTCTCTCTCTCCCCTCCACTGAAACACTTGTTAAGCACTTAGTGTTATTTGAGTTTGTGGATTGAATCATTGGACTTATTCTTAAATAACTCAATCCATGAGAAGGAAGAATACTGCCAACTGGGTATTTACTATGGAAGTATTGCAAACATTGTTTGAAGCTAATTGGGATAAAAACAAATGCTTTTAAAAACTCTTCTGTTAAAATGCTTATGTAAATATCCCTTCCCCCCTCTGCATTTAGAATAATTTCAAATTGGAGAAGAAAATTAGAGAAGTTGAGAAATTCAAAGGCTGTATTACTTGTGCTTGGTTTTAGGGCCCAGGGGGCATACATTCAAAAAATGAGGATCTGGGTTGTACTTTAGAGGTTGAGAGTGAACTTAGTGTACATGGGCCCAGGGTTCAATGTCTAACACCAACAAGCAAACAATCTCCCCTCCCCCACTCACAAATACACAGTCTCACACACACGTACAAACACAGACAGACACACATATATAGCCACACACTCATGCACTATAAATTGTGCGCGCGTGTGTGCGCGCGCGCGCATACACACACACACACCAGACAAACAAAGCCAAATGGTAAAGCTATGAAATACCCAAGTATAGCAAGGTGTTATGGCATGTGGCTTTAATTGAAATATTTGGGAGGCTAAAGCAAATAGGAAATTTGAGATTATCCTGGGTTCCATACTAAAACTTGTCTCAATTAAATGAGGGATGAAAATGTATTTTAGTGTTTGATTGGTTATGTGGTACCAGTAAGCTGGGTTTGATCTTCAGGACTGGGTTGGGGCAGGGGATGAGTACCAACACATGCCCAGTGTTTGCAAAAGTTGTAGTTTAATTTGGTGTATACTTCAGCGATCCAGGTTGTGCAGAGGCAGTCTTGTCAGAGACTATTTTGGAAATCTGTAAGATTTTCATAAAGTGATCATATTTTCTTGTCTGGTTCCCATGTTTTCTCTTTTCCATAGTCAATCTTCTCAAAGCTAAGTTGAATATATTAATTTAGCACTGTGAGAGCAATACATAAAATAACATGAAATTAAGGATGATCCAAACATAAAGATAAATGCTTAAATTTCTTTTGGTGGTTTAGCTTACCTTTAGAGAAGATGGGGTGAGCCCTGGGTACAATGGCAATAGACCAAGTTTACTTTTGAAATAAATATTTTAAAGTTTCTACTCTTTAGAACTAACTAAATTAAAAATATATTACAGAAAATGAGTTATAATTGAAAATTGATGGTTTTAGCATTTATAAAGCCACCAGTAAGTTGTATTTATTTAATTACTTAGTTAATTAATTTTTCTAGTTCAGGTCAGCCTCCTTGGACATTCTTCCGGCCCTAGTTTCCAGAGTTCTGGAATTGTTGCTGTTGTTGCTATGTCCACTGAGAAATTACATTTAACTATGTTTGTTAGTCACTTAGGTTTTTTGCTTACCTAGAACGTGCCACTCTCTGGCATTAACTCCCAGAATTCAACTTCACCTGCTTAGATGATGATGTGGATTAAATTTTTTCTTTGTGTAGTAAACATTTCATGTGAATTTGCTTTCTTCCAAGTATTGTATCTTTAAAAGAATTAGAAACCAGAAGTCATCATGTTTTAACCTTCTATTGTGGCTTTCTTGACCTACAGAATGCTTCGATATCCATATTTTTGTAAAATGCATAAAGGACTGTTTTCATACTTTGTGGAATTTGGTGCATTTCATTTGGGTGTCTGTCCCCAAACAATGCACACTACAGCAAGAGCATATGCTGAATTTGAAGCCTTGGAGGAGAAAGCTCCGTGTGGCACCCAGAAGGGACAGAGACCAGAAGACAAAGATTCTGAAGCCATGGCTGAGTTGCACATTCCAGTAATGGTGAATGAAGTTGTTCATTGTTTGACACCACAAAAAGGGCAGGTGAGTTGACTTTTGAAAAATTGTTTTAAGTATTTATTGAGTTACAGTGCTGCGTCTATGATAAAATTCACCTTTTAAAGGAATACAGTTGAATGTTCTTTAGTATGTTGATGTGGTTATGCAGTCACAATTATTGTTTGCCTTAGGAACTTTTTAGGACATGGATAAGTCTCATGTCTCATGTCCACTGGCAATTGGACTATTGTTTACTTTTTTCTAGATCTTGAAAATTACTGAGCTATGTTATATCATTTTGGATTTGCCTAAAGTGTGTTCTGTGTTTACATTCTTAATGTGTTTTAAAGGTTTACCCAAGTTGTAGCATGTGCTTCTTTATTTTTATATGTATGTATTTATTTATGTATGCATGTGGTTTTAAGCACCAAATGCAGAGTGTTGAACACATTAGGTAGTGTTCTCTCACCAAGGTATGATCACAGCCCTACCTTTTTCTTTTTTTTAATACAGAGTTGTTCATGGTATGGGTATACTGTGTTTTGTTTAGTCATTTGTCTTTGGATCCATTTATATTATTAACTATTTTGCGTTTATCATGGATAGGAGTTTTATAAACATTTGTCCACCGGCTTTACTTGGCCATATGATTTCAATCCTCTTATGTGTATACTCATAGATAGAATGCTCTCGTGATTGACAGCTTAGTATCTGAGAAATTATTTACCTGATTTGATTAGTTCTACCAAACCACAGTTGGAATTTCTAAAGTAAAGAGATTTGTGTAGCTAAGTATTGGAGGCTGAACATTCAATTACATTGGCAGTTACTATAGTAGGGACTTTCTTGTCTGTATCACATGGTGATGAATAGCATCATGGAAATCACATGTAGGAGAAAGAGAGACTGGATGGTGAAGTCCGAAGCTAGACCACCAGGAGAGGTTAGTCCTGTTCATTGCTAGCAATTCATGTAAGAAGTACATCATTTCCTTGTGAGAGCAGTCCCCGTAATGACCCTAACCCTCCTACCAGGACAGTGGCTGAAAGAATAAAGGCCTCCTAATATTACTACAACAGAGAACAAGCTGCCAATATATGAACCCTTGGAAAATAAATTAGAGAAGAGTGCATTTTTGTTCTCTCTCTCTCTCTCTCTCTCTCTCTCTCTCTCTCTCTCTCTCTCTCTCTGTGTGTGTGTGTGTGTGTGTGTATAGTCCATTTTTTTTCAATGAATGCATTTCAAGACTCAGAATGCTTGTAAACCTGGATAGCGTGAAGGTATGCTATATATGTAGTGTTTATACTTAGTATTCTTACTATAGACTTTAGCAATGTCAGCAATCAAGTTCTTTCCTTATTAAGTCATGATTTTTTTTTTCACCTCTTTTGCTTAATTCTCTTACTTCACTTTGGTAAGTCTGGATTGCCAGTATCACAATTCTTGCATTTACAGGCCATTATGTAGTGCATCAGATGTTTCTTAATCTGCAGCACAGATAATGAAGGCACCTGAAAAACAACTGACAATAAGTAGCGCATATTACTCTGGATACACCGTGCAGAAAGATAATTCATGTCTTAGGTGCGAAGCGAAGACTAGGCTGGCATAAGGGTTGCTCATTCTACTTAGTGCCTGGGCAGTTTAAAACTTATGAATCATTGACATCTGGAAAAACATTTTGTGTGACTGAAATTATGGAAAGTGAAATGGTAGATACAGGAAGACCGGTGTGTGTGTGTGTGTGTGTGTGTGTGTGTGTGTGTGTGTGTGTGTGTGTGTGTGTGTGTCTTTGTGAATGCATAGGCATAGAGTGTGAGGGAGGAAGGTTAGGAGAGAGAGGGACAGTATGAATGGGAGAGGAAGACAAGGAGGAGGGAGTGAAGGAAGGTGGAGCAGAGACAGAGATATTAAAGAATTGGCATGTGACAATTATGGAATTCTTTATCCATAGGGGTGTCAGATAGGCTGTAGATAGGGAAGTACTGCTTGAGTACCAAAGAACTGTACCAATTCTTAATTTAGTGGAGATTACTCTTTGTTCTATTAACTTTTTTGTCTCATATTTTGGAACTTATTTGCTTTGCTTAGAGCCTGCCAATTTAACTATTACTATTTTTCTAAAATCACCTCACAGAAAGTTCTAGACTAATATTTGATCACATTTTGGTTATATTTGGTCATATTTTGATTATATTGATATATGAAATTAATTATCATCCCTATCTTACTAAAAATTTCGTTGGCAAGATCAAATGAAATTTTGTACAAAATACTTTAAAGTTGTAAGGAGATTACACAAATGCTAGACAATATAATATTCAAAAAGAAAAAATATAACCTTTGATAATTTTTTACTTTCAATATAGACTAAAAGCTTTTATACTAAAATTTCTTCAAATGCCAGCTTATAGTACTGATAATATTTTTTATGCATTGACTTCAGAAATGACATATTATATATTATATCACACAGTATAATATGTATGTATATTATAAGTTGGTTCTTTCACTTTAAAAGTCATTTTTATTTCTGGGGGTGGTGGCTTAATCCATTAATTCCAGCACTTGGGAGAGAGAGCCAGGTGAATCTCTATGAGTTTGAGGCCAGGACAATAATAACCATAATAATAAAGGGAAAAGAATCACACATTGCTTCTTCTGGTATATGGGAGACATGTTGATTAATGCTAAGAGCAAGGATTCTAGAGTTACACCTGGCTTGGGCAATACATAAACAAGCACACAGAATGCTTGTACTTTTTTCCTACAGATATTGTTTGAGTTGGATCAAGTAACCTAGACTGATTAGATGTTGTTTATCTACCTGAGAGCGAGTATATTTGTTTTATCATAAAAATATTTTTTACCTCATCCTAGGAAATATATAATTAATAGGATTTATCTAGCCTTTTCCAAATGGGTTTATGTGTGTAAGGCCTTTAGGTGAATGCTGTCACATAGTAAGAACTCTAAATATATGTAAATATAGATTTAAATATATTCAAAAAGGGTGGAACTTTCTGTTGAATAAAACTTCATCAAATGAAATTTTGTTTATTTCATGTAGAGATGGATAATGGAAAGATAAGAAAACCCATGCTAAGGTACAATTTATGCATCATCTTAGCCAAAGCAGTGGGAAATGATCTTAAATACACTTATGGTATATTGAAATACACATTTTGTGTTATGCACACATATTTACAAAGGGAAAGTTCAAGGTGGGGACTGTATGTGAGTGGCTTCTAATGATTTCTGCACCTTAACAATGAAAGTACATTTTGTCAATTTGCTGAACTCTCCTGGGAGTACCTAACATTTATTTTGTACTTACCCACAGAGTAGAAAAAGAAACCCTACTGACTCCCCTATTAAATCTGTACTATATTTTCTTTTTTCTGAAGCCAAGTGGAACAAACGTAGGTGATTCTACAACTTGACCCAACACTGTTGTTTCATTTTGTTCAGGTTCTTGGGAAAAATGTAATCCTGGTTATTTTGACATTTCCATTCTTCTGATTTCAGTTTGATATTCCAGGAACTTTTAATAGAAAGTTTAATTTTATGAATGTTATTTCTGAAAATTTTCAAGTGAGGCATACATAGAGATAATGTTATTTTTACCTTTCAGCTGTCTGCAGGCAGTTTTATTCACTATTCCCTTAATCCTCAAGTAATAAAGAACTGGTGACAGGCTTTGGACAGGAAAGGTCTTCATTTCATCCAGAATCCATTATTTGCTCCTCTCCTTCCTGTGCCTTTTCCCCAAACCATTTTACTTTGCAAACTGTGAGTCATGCATGCACTTATACCTTGCACCCACTTATTATTTTCTACATTCCCTTCAATGGTGAATTTAGAGATGAAACTTTTGATCATACAAGAACTTATTAAAAAATCACCTAGTTCTAAGTGAAATCTAGGGGAATGTTACACTTACATCCTTTCATTTAATGTTTAAAAGGAACTGACCTAAAGAAGCTACTGATTTTAAAAATTTGCTCAGAATTGTAGCTAGCTTTGCAAATACAATGAATATATTTAATAGTTTGAATTTTAAGGAAAAGAACTCCTTGTCTTTCATGGCTTAGGTGGTTCAAAAAAGCTAAATGACTCACAATTTTCTTTCATGTTTACTCTTGTCTGTTTTAAATATTCATCTATTGGAATTCTGGGTGTCAGTCCCAGGGTGTGGTACTTTCTAGGTAGGCACTCTCCCCACTGGTTTTTATAAGAATATATTAATTACCTAACAATATTTTTCTTGTTTCAGAAATGTACTATTTTAGACTGCATTGCATTATTTTCATTATTCAGAATATGGAAATACTATTATCTTACCTACCTTATGAGATGATAGGAATCTAGAGGCTATTAGGGAGTTATAAGCCTGCGCACTAGTAGTAGTGTTAGTTTGGATTGACACTTGTGGCTTTGGTCAGAGTGATAAGTTATAAGGGAAATGGTCAGGGTGCAGAGAAGATTGATTTGTCAAATGCGTGTTTCATTTCCTAATAGGCTGTTAAGCTATGTAATGATCAGTAGACCGATGTAATAAATAGAGTGAGCCTCTCCATGGTCCAGTTCCTTCTTAGTAGCTTCATCAGCCTGGGATGAAGCTTTAAACACTGAACTTACTGGGAGATGCTTCATATCTAAACCGTAACACTTTCCTGGCACAGTGAGCTCTGTGGAGTCTTGGACATGTGTGTCTTGGTTGCTGTCACATATCCTGGCTTAGTCCAAGGATTGCTACATAATGCTTTCACAAATGGTGCTTTATGTGGATGGATAAAGTCAGTGCAGGGAACAAATGTGAGGCAATAAGAAGAACAGTAACCTTTCCTGCTAAGGTAGCTTGTCTGGCTTTTATAGAGTTTCAGCTTTTGTGTGTCATATTTGTCCGATCAAATAACCAGGGGAAATCAGGGGAGGAAACACAACAAGGCCACCTGAAGTGACAAGAATAGGTTATGGTAGC
This sequence comes from Acomys russatus, assembly GCF_903995435.1. Taxonomy (NCBI): domain Eukaryota; kingdom Metazoa; phylum Chordata; class Mammalia; order Rodentia; family Muridae; genus Acomys; species Acomys russatus. The sequence continues at coordinate 46,268,342 of NC_067140.1, read as the reverse complement.
CCATTAAGAATGCAGGATTCTTTTCCATTTGTCCTTTTGCAGCAAGTCTCATTGTGGGCCCCATAATATGAGGATTAGGGATTACTTCTGATATGGACTCTGGCCCCCTCCACATTGATCACATCTTCCTGGCAGGGTATCCTTGCCAGGCCTCAAAGGCAGAGGATACAGGCAGTCCAGATGAGACTTGATAGGCTGAGGTCAGATGTTAGAAGAGGAGGGCTCGCCTTTCTGAGAACTATGGAAGGGAGGGAGAGGGTATGAGGGAGAAAGGGTGGGATAGGGAAGCGACAAGAGAGGTGACTATAATCAGGTTGTAAAATGACCGAATTAAAAATAAAAAAATTAAAGAAAAAGAATGCAAGGTTCAATGGTAAATATTTTTGCAATTTTAATATGTTAAAATTTAATAGTAATTTTTATAGTTACTGGATTTGCTAAAGTTAATGGTGCTAACTTTGGTAATTTTTTCCTTTCATTGATATGTACATGAGCTCACACACGCAAGACCGTGGACAGGACTGAACACTAGACATCATTTTCACCGTCAGGTAGCCACTCTGCCATTCACATGAACCCAGGCCCATTATTCTTTCCCAAAATTGTATTCCTCTTCTTGTAGTATATTTAAGATTAGTAGCAATCTTTTATTTGAAAAATCTTCCATTTTAAATGGACAATAAAGAGAAAAATGATAGATTGTTTTCCTTCTTCAATTGCTGAAGGCTATGACAGCAAGCTGGAGCTTGTTTTGTTCAACGCTGTGTTCTTCAAATTCTTAGCTGGCCCAGGACTGCACTTCTGTTTTTGTTAGAAAGCTAAAATTTCAGATAGAACAAATTATCAGGAGATAGTGGTTTTATTTCTTTAAAAGTAGGTGTAGGTTTTCTGGGGGCATTTTTTTTCTTATGGCATTCTACCATTGAAGAATGTTTTTGTCTTAAAAATATAATGTAGCACATTGTGTCCTTTGTACTGAATTGTTTTCCAAGTGTGATGTTTCTAATGCTGTGCAGGTAGATGTTTAACTCCTGGCTCTAGGAATAGGAGTTGGCTGTGACTTTCAAAGAACAACTATGAGTTTTGAGTTTGCAGATATTCATGCTGTTCCTGTTCCCCATTTCAAATTGACTGCCTGGTGTCATGGTGGGTGCGTTTGTCTGTCTGTCTTTAGTTTTATATGCACTGTCATCCCTGCATCCTTTGGGGAATATCTTGATAATGTTTCAAAATATGGGTTTGTTAGTTTAACCTTTTTCAAGTGTGTTGAAAAAGCTAGTCATTATCTTCCCTCCCTCCCTCCCTCCCTCCCTCCCTCCCTCCCTTCCTTCCTTCCTTCCTTTTTTAAAAATCTGGTATTGCTGTACGTAGCCCAGGATGACCTCCAACTGTAGCTTAGGCTAGTATTGAAATGATCCTTCTGACAAATCCTCCTAAGCCTGTAGGCATTAGCCTCTTCTTAGAACTTTGTCTATTTCAAAGTGAAGAAGTGGTTTACATTATATAATATTTATAGATTGCCGTAATATTAAAAGCTCATTCAAATCAAGAATGATGTTTTTTATTTCTTTGTATTCCCAGTGCCTATAGAGTGCTTGACTTATATGGTAGGAGAGCAATAAATGTTTGAGTATAGTTGTAATGAAATTTGTGATGTTAATTTAACTTAATTGGCTTTCTTTTTTACATGTTAGGATCCAAGGACAATGCTATCATTGGGTTTCATGGTACACAATATTTTCTTCATTTGTTCAATAAATTTAAGAACTCTGTTCCTTCTGATACTACATTATAAAGGGGCTTCAAAATAGTGTTCACCTTGGACAGCAGATACAGCTCTCTAGTAGTGTAGCTGGGCTGTGCCTGCAATCCTCAGCAGACACAGAGTCATGAGCCTGCTCCATAGTATAGTTAGCAATGGTCGGCCTGACTTGAGAATAGCAGCATGGTTAAACAGAACACTTCAAAGGCAAATTATCTTTTTGTAATAAGCACTGTTCTCTCCATGTTGTTTTGTAGTTTCTGGAAATGGATGGTTGCTTTTTCATCATTTTTGAATATACAAGTAAAATGAATTTTCACTAATTTTACTTTTGTGGTTTTTATGTGATTATTCTATGAGTGTTTCTAAGGGTATGTATGTGTGTGTGTGTGTGTGTGTGTGTGTGTGTGTGTGTGTGTGTGTGTGTGTATACAGTCTATCAAATGTATCCGTAATGTTTCCAAGGGGCAAAGCCGGCCAAGACTGCTTTCACCTGGGACAAAGCTTACAATCCTTCCCACAGTTTCACTCTGCTTTTACCTGATGACATAGGGCATAGGAACATCTGTTCACAGATTTATTTATTTGTTGCCTATGTTTTATTTAAAAAGATGTACGCGGAGGTCTTCAGCTGTTCCCTTGCTGCATTTTAAGGGTGTCTTGCATGTTTTAGGGAACAGTCCATATAGGAACTAATTAGAAAATATTAGGTATTTCTAATGTAAAGTGGTTTTTTGTGTGGTAAGATGTGTCAATATAAGTTCATCATTTGTAATGAAATTAATGGAATTAACAATCTGTGTGGCTACTATTAGGGGTACCTATATATTATGGGAACAGAGAATGTGTCCTTTCCTCCTAATTTTGCTATGAATACAAAATTGCTCTAAAAACTAAAAAAGGATTTCACAATCACTGGTCCAAACAGAACAAAAGATAGTGAGAAATGTGACATCCTTCTATTTAAAAACAATATATATGCACTGAATTTTAATTAAGGATCACTCTGTTTCAGTAGAGATTTCCTAAGAAAATCGAAGTCCATTTTATATGGGAAGCCCATAGAAAAGAAGAAAGAAATGAGTGAGGTTGTTCTGTTCATAGACCTTCCTGTGAGTCATCCTGGGGACTGGTTACTGTCTTATGTAGGTCAGCACTAGATGCTGATCAATAGTCTAATCATAGCTCCTGCACGAGGTTAGGTCTACTGGTCCTCTCCTCACCATTCTTCTGAGTTCCATATTGTTTTTGTGAAGAGTGGTAGGAAATGTACCTTGACCTTTTGAGTTTTCATAACATTTTACTTTCTTTTGCTGCCTTCTCATAAAACAACAACAACAACAACAGCAGCAACAACAACAACAACACTACTGGTCTTTAAGTAGCATGCTTAAAATGCTATTTTATAATGAACAAAGTTGCAGAGCCTTACAATAACTCATCTTGTAATGTTCCCTGGACCCTCTTTTTCTTTTTCTTTTTCTGTTTCTTTACTTTTCTTTCTTTCTGTTTTGTGATTGAGTGCTAGTGACTTTCTCCTTTTGGTGAAGCAAATGCCATGCATTCAGAAATTGTGTTTTGCTTGCTGAATGTTGTTTCAGAATGTATTTACATACATTTTGTAGCTACGTAATTTATTTCTCATTCATAAAACTGTTTGTTTGCCTTAGTCTCCCATATTTGAAAAGTCATTGTACCTTATGCTAATTTAACCATTTATTTTTATCTGTATACTGATTGTTTGCTGTGTGCTTTTTATATTTTATATATCTATTATTAAATTTCCAGAAATAAATCCTACATTTTTATCCACAGTCTAAAGTATGGATATTGAACATACTCATAAAGATGGAATACATTCTACTCAAGGTCAAGATATTCTGTGAAGACTATTATTAATAATAGTATAGTGTCACATACGATGATGCTATTGAAACGCACATCTATATATCATTGTACTTTTCATTAGCACCACTCGCAGATCTATTTTGTAAAAATGAATATGAATTTTAGAAAGGAGAGAAACCACCTCCTGTGCTTCTGTTCTGGAACTGTGTAGTAGTGAATGGTATCAGTTGAATTTCAGTACTTCTGTTTGATATGACTGCATGGTGTGCTATTGTTTCCAACTATGACAATTAGTCCTTCAATTCTAAAGGTCAGCCTATAGGCTCTTCAGGGCCTGTGTCATATTCCTTAACCACTTAAGGCAATTTTGATCTAGTATAATCTCGTGAGGATCTTACCAGCCGTCTGAACTGGTGAGAAGAGGGCTGTGCAGTTGTTTGAAGCACATTGTGCTCTTCCTGTTTCAACAGCCCTTCCAGACAATTAATTCTAGGCCTGCTTCAATGGTCAGCTCATGGGACTTTTTAGGGTTTCACTCTAGATTGATCTCTCAATAGGAAACTTTTTATTTGTAATGACAGATTGGGATAAGAAACTGCTCAAAGAAAGTTATATAAGAACTAATAAATAGTACTGTAACGGATTGAGAAATGAAGATAAGAAGAGTGGCATGGCCAGGACCCTCTAAAAGGATGGTTTACAGTGTTATTAATAGTTAGAGGAGAAAGCTACTTCATGAACTTCTCTTACCCTCTTTTCTCTTATTTTTCTTGTGCCTATCTATCATAGTTCTGGTCTTCTATTCCACCCTTTAAATAAATATCATGAATGTTTTTATATTTTGAATTATTCATATGAAACCAACATTTATTTTTTAGGAGAGAAGTGTGAGTTGTTTTTTTTTTTAATTTATTCTATTTGAACAATGATAGAATAGAATCATACTGAACAACTGGTAGAACGCAATTTAGTTTTTATAAGGTATGAAGTTTATCAAAGCACCAAAGTAAATAAGTTAAACAATATATTTGACTACTTTTATGAGTGAAAATGAATCAACTTTGCTGGGAATCTACACTCTCTATCTTTCTACCTACCTACCTACATACTATGGATCTATCTACTGATTTACCTACTTAGCTGGAGTGCTGTATGTTCATGAACTTATTGTGTAGCTAAGATAACTTTGACTTTCTGATCTTCTTACCTTCACTTCCAAAGTACGGAACCTCCGGTGCGTGCTGTTATGCCAGGGTTATGTCCTTCTGATGATTGACCGAGGGCCTCATGCAAGCTTGGTAAATGCTTACCAATTTATTCAGATCCATGGCATACTTCCTAGGGAATTTATAACTTAAATGTAGACTGGAAATTTACAGAAGTTAGTAACTATAAGAAATATTTTATATTTTTATTTTAGTAACGTCACTTAGTAGTAGCTTTGCTAAAATTAAAGCTTCTTCTGAGGAACTTTTACTTAAAGGCATAAGTTGGAATTCAAGGGGGGGGGGAGTTGAGGTATTGAACATTTAATCCCCCAAGTCAGATGTTCATAGTATTTTGAGTAATTAGAATGAGATGGAATCAATGATAGCATTAGTAGCTTTATGAGAAAAGAAAGAGACCCATGCTAATATGCTTGCTATGTGTCACTATGGTCTTGTAAATACTTCAGGTACTGTCCTTACTAATTAGTGTTCTGTAATTTTTATGGTAAACCTTTTTCTTGCTGCTGTTAACATTTTATCCCAAACTCCAAAATAACTGCTTTCTGCTCTAATATTTTCTGTTTTATCTTAAACCATATCTGTAAAGTGATCTTAATTTATTTGAAAAAAGTTTTACCTTGCTATTATTTTATGTACATTGAGTATTACTAGGTCCATCTAATTTATTACCATTATTACTACTAAAGCTGAATGGTTTATTTACATAAACACATACTACTGAAATTTCTCAGAGACCTCAGTCTACCACCTTCTTACACAGAAAGGTTCTCATTTCTGGTCCATTATTTGAATTTTAGTGTACTTCTTTTTATGAACTTTTGCCCTTCATTGCTTTGGGCTAATGTTCATCTTGTTAGCTCATCATCTTTTCTGACCTTTCATGGGTTTATCTGAGTTAAGTGACTAGGAAGACTCACCTGAGTTATGAATGGGGTTTCCTAATTACATTTTTTTCTTAACAACTAGGTGAATTATATGTCATACCTAATAGGGAAGAAGGAAGGATCTCCTTGAGTGAAAGCTTCCAGTGAAAGCTATTGGGAGCTCTTTCTTATGTTACAATCTTAATCCAGGCATAAAACCTTGATTTTATATTCATGTATTAATGATATTGCAAAGTTTAGATTAAAAATATATCAAGTAGAAATATAATTAACTCATTTTCTCTATAGATAAATGTGTTACTCTTTTTTTATATATTTTTAAAAAGTATTTTATTAATTTATTCATATTACATCTCAATTGTTATCCCATGCCTTGTATCCTCCCATTCCTCCCTCTTGCCTGGTTTCGCCGTACTCCCCTCCGCCATGACTGTGACTGAGGGGGACCTCCTCCCCCTGTATATGCCCATAGGGTATCTAGTATCTTCTTGGTAGCCTGTTATCCTTCCTCTGAGTGCCACCAGGTCTCCCTATCCAGGGGACATGGTCAAATATGGGGCACCAGAGTTCGTGTGAAAGTCTCCACTCAACTGTGGAGAATGTCCTTTTCGTTGGCTAGATCTGGGTAGGGGTTGGATGTTTACTGCATGTATTGTCCTTGGCTAGTGCCATAGTTTGAGCAGGACCATTGGGCCCAGATCCGCCCTCCATAATCTTCTTCTTGTAGGTTTCTAGGACCCTCTGGATCCTTCTATTTCCCCCATCCTCCCATGCTTCTCTCACTTAAATAGTATGTCCTCCCCTCTGTCCCACTTTCCTGGTAAGTGAAGACTTTCATGGGACATGCCCCTTGGGCTAGTGTGCAGATATAAGTAAGTATATACCATTTGACTCTTTCTGCTTCTGGGTTAACTCACTCATTATTATCATTTCTAGTTCAATCCATTTGTCCACAAATTTCGGGAATTCCTTGTTTGTTACTCTTAATTACTATTTTGGCATGTTCTGGTAGGATTCACTTGTTGGAAGTTTGGGTGTAGGTTTGGTGATGTAAAGGTGGTAAGAGACTTTAAGATTTACACATCTAATAGGAGGTCCCTCAACTGCTGGGGCTCAGCTCTCATAGATACTTCTTTGTGGGAACTTGAGGGGAAAGGCTGGCCCCATCTCTCTATTATTGAATAAATATGGAGGGAATAACTGGAACCAAAAACATCTAACATTTAGAGTACTGCTACGAAAAGACCCTGCACATAGCTTAACCATCTATATCTAGAATTGATGGAGAAGTTGCCAGACAGTTGTTTGTGAATTCATACACTCTTTTGTATTAAAAAACATGTCAGAGGATCATGATGGTGCATGCCTTTAATTCCAGTACTCAGGGAGTCAGAGGAATGTGAATTAGAGGCCACCCTGGTCTACAAAGTGAGTCTAGGACAGTCAAGGCTTCACAGAGAAACCCTGTCTTGAAAACAAACAAACAAATATCAAACAAACCACCTCAAAACAAAAACATGGCTATGACCAGGACATAAAGTGAATAAATGAGTAAGTAAGTAAATAAACAAACAAACAAACAAACAAAACAAAAAACAAAACCCCAAAAGCATGTCAGATAGTACTCAATAGGATTGAGATGGAATCTTGCTTGAAGCCAGAAATTTGACACCAACCTGGGTAGAACAGTGAGTCCTAGACCTAGTCTAAAATATACATTATATATATGTATATCTATTTATACATATATAAACCATGTATATGCCATTTTGAAAACCATAATTTAGATAGTATGTGAGATGCATTACATTTCTTCTGGGCTTACAATTAAGCAGGTAAGAATGACCCATGTCTTCGTTGCTTTCCCCAGTGCTATGGTAATTACCCCGAAAAAAAAATTACCCCCAAAAAAGCAACACAGTGGAGAAAAGGTGTATTTGGTTCAAAATTCCAGATTATAGCCTATCAACACAAGGCAATGAAGGTGGCAGGAAAATGAAGGAGTTAGTTACTTTCTATCCACAGAAACTAATGAACTCATCCATGGTAGCACTTAGTTCACAACTTTCTCAAGGCGTCTAGTATCTCCATATGGAATGATGCTACCTACAATGGGTGGGTCTTCCCACCTGAATTTAACATTGTCAAGATGATCTTCATTCTGGCCAGGGGCTTAGGTTGGCTTACTGCATGCATATCTTCCCCTCTCCCTCAGCTCCTCTAAAACCAGTCTTCCAGTCTTGTCTCCAGCTCTGTAGCAGACCAACTGTGGTAGCCTCTCTTCTCCACCCTCTACCCACTTCTCCAGTGGATCAAGTAGATCATCATCTCTAAACTGTCTTCACTCCATTCATTGATTTATCTCAGCCCCCAACTCCAACATCCATTCTCTAAGAACCAGCAGGATACTCTGGCCAGCAAAGCAGGTATGCTACCTGCAGATCTTCACTCTCCCTCTGTTCTTCCAAGTCTAATCCTCCAGTCCAGTCCCCAGCTCTGTAACAGACCATCTGCTGCAGTCTTTCCTCGCCCTCTGACCTCACTCCCAAGGAATTAAGCATATATTTGTGGAATGTACTGCTTTCTTCCCTTGCAGGGTCCTGCCACAGCCTTCCCATTCTTAGCCTATCTCTTCCCCATCCATAAGTCCCTGCTTCCAATACCTAGAAACACATTTTACCTGAGCATACAATGCTGAAGCCTATTAGAATCCTAGAAGAATTGTCTACCAAGCCACAATCACAACAGTCTCCCAAGAACCAGAGAGGAAAAAAAAATTTACCAAAGACAAGACTAGATATCTGTACCGAGAATTACAGTCTTCTAAAACCCAGATGTTTAGATGCTATCCTAAAAACACAATAGCAACTAGGACAACTGCACTAAAGCTCAGTAACCCTGACTATTGCAACATAGCTGAAGCATATGAAAAATACCTTAGCTGGGTGTGCTGGTGCGCAACCTTATTTCCACTATTCTGGAGGCAGAGACAGTTGGTTTTTTGTGAGTTTAAGGCCAACTGGGTCTACAAATTGAGTTCCAGGACAGCCAGAGCTATTACATAAAGAAACCCTGTCTGGAAACATCATGCCTCCCAAATTAAAAATACTTTAAAATAGCCTTTATGAATGTGATAGAGGTCCTTAAAGAAATATATGAAAACACACACACACACACACACACACACACACACACACACATTAAACAAACAAAACAAACAAAGAAACAAACAAACAAAAAAACCAGAGAACCCAGAGGAAAGTAAGGAATAAAACAGCTCAAGACCTGAACGCAGAAAGAGAATCAACGAAGAAAACCCAAACTGGAGGAATCCTGGAGATGAAAAACCTAGGGAAGAGAACAGGAATAACAGATATAAGCAATACCAATAGAGTTCCAGATATGGAAGAGAGACTCTCAGATGTAGAAGATATGACAGAAGAAATTGATACACTAGTCATAGAAAATATTAAATCTAAAAAATCCCTGGCATGAAACATCCTGAAAATCTGGGATACTATGAAAAGACATAACCTAAAGATAACAGAAATACAAGAAGATGAAGAGTCCAGGTTCCAAGGACCAGAATATATTTTAAACAAATTCATAGTTGAAAATTTCCCCAACTTAAAGAAAGAGATGCATATAAATGTACATGAAGCATACAGAACACCAATTAGATGAGTCCAGAAAAGAAAGTCTCCTTGGCACTTAAAGACCCCAATACCAAATGTAGAGTACAAATAAAGAATATTAAAAGATGCAAGGGTTAAAAGACCAACTAACATATAAAGGCAGGTCTATGAAAAATCTAAAATTCAGAAGAACCTGAATAGATTTTCCTATAGATTAAGAGAGACCACAGATGCCAGCCCAGACTACTATACCTAGCAGAACTTTCAGTCACAATAGGTTTAAAAGTAAGACATGACATGGTAAAACTAAATTTAAGCAGTATTCCTACAGACCAGCTCTGGGAACCAGTGGAGAAGAGAGAAGAGAAAAATCTTGGTGGATCCATGGTAGGGAGAATTGAGCAGGTGGTGAACAGCTGGTTAAGGAAAACCAACCATTGGTGAATGACTATCTAGAACTAGTTGTTGAGGAGAGATTGAGGGACAGAGGAAGAAAGAAATGTGAGATCCAGGTCTTTTAGCCAAGGAGAATTTTCCATTTCTTTCTCTCTCATGCTCTCTCCATTGCTCTCTTTCATGCCTTGGTCCAACCTGAGTACTTGAAGTGAAGTGCAGTTTTTTTCATTACTGATTACATCATGATTTTTCTCATCTTTTACAATCAACTGAGCATTTAAAAAATCAACAAAGAGAATAGTCTAACAAAAAAATATAAACAGTTCTGTATAACCTATAATAAAACATACAGCAGAAAACAAAACAAAACAAACAAACAAACAAACAAAACAAAAAACAATTAGTTTCCAAGCAATGGTCACCATGACCTGATTATTATATCTTAAACAATACTTTGATATGTTTAATCATAAATCTTCCTGGCCTAAAGACAATGTGTTCACACGATTGTCATAGCAACATAGCTTGAGAAAATTGTTCTCTAAAAAACAGAAGAAAAAAAAAAACCCCAAACTTCACTTAGTCCCACTCCCAAATCAACAGGTGTGCTATACAGGCTTAAGCTAACTGCCAAGGGGGTCCTCTATTATAAAATATTTGTAAAGCATAACATTCCAAGCCCACCTTCTATTGCTCTCAAAGCAGATTCTAAAGAAACTTTTCTCCATCTAACAGTATATAGCCAGATATTGTTATGTAAAGGTCCTAACTTTCTTTCAAGCAGTTTCTGCTTAGGTGCTCACAGTCAGAGCAAAGACTATCATTGTCTCAAGCCTTTGGCCAGATGCTATCTTTCAATATTCACTGTGAGAAAAAATTTTCCAGTGAGAAGTTCATTAGGGCTGAGCAATAAAGAAAGAAAGGTTTAGGATAAATAGTTAATTTCAAGGTAATTTTTATGCAAAATTATACTTGGACCATTTATAATATTTAAGGGCAGTGATGATCTTTGAACTTTGCCAAGCAAAGCTTCAATAGCTCTTCTGGATGTCTGGATCATCCTGGACAGTCTGAGGTTTCTGGAACTTTGTCAAGCAAAGTCTCTACGACTTGTCCTTATGACTCTGACACAATATCTGTCTACAAATCCAGCCCTACAAAAAGCAGTAGACAATCAACTGAGATTATTGCCCCAATTTTTCTCCACAAACTGACGACAGGGCCCCATCGCTGAAGAAAGCATATTCACAATTCATTGAAGATGGAGAAGTCATTTTGGTGCCTACACAGAGCCTTTACCTATATGTTCTAGCATCTTTGGTATAGCAAGGTAGTCTGCACACATCCAACAGGGAAACATAAACACCAATCTACCCATAAACTCTTTAATCTACACTGGTGTTCTGTGTGCAAGATATGCTAGTGCAATTGTGCCACAAAGTTTGTGGTAGTAACCATCCAACATCTGATTTGATAGAAGGCCCACTCCATGAGATGGCATTTTCTTGATTAGTGATTGATGTGGGAGTGCCCAGCTCACTACGGATTGGTCAAGGCCTGTTGTTGGCAGAGCCTTCCCTGGTAAGATGGTTCTAGGATGTATAAGAAGGCAAGCAACAATGTTCCTTCATAGTTTCTGTATCTGTTCGTGCCTTGGCTTTCTCTTAAAATGCAAGATGAAGTACTTTAGCCCCCATGCCCACCGAGTTGCTTTTGATCATGGTGCTTATTATAGGAACAGAAAAGGAAAGTATGACATCAAGTGATTCTAGATTATTTCAAGTTGACTCTTAAGACTCAGCCTCATAGTCAATGGTTATGTAGTTTACTATACTAATAATGCTAATTTAAAAAGTATTATGAAATGTATATTATGTAAATTAGAGATGACAATTATGTCAAATTAGGAGCATCAGAAAACATAATATTTGAAGCTGATACTTGTGAATCATGAATTATTTTGAGGACTTAGGTATTTCATTTTTTTATATTTTCTACTTATATAATAATTTAATACCTTTACAGCCTGATTCATACCCCTTTCCTCCTCTCCTCCCACTCCTTCCCTGATGCCCCTCCCCATATTCCCTCCTGTCCTTTTTATCTGAGAAAGGAAGGGCGCCAAGGGGTATCCACCCACACTGGCACTTCAAGTCACAGCAGGAGTAAGAGTATCTTCTTTCATTGGGGACTGACAAGGTAGCCCATCTAGGGGGAAAGGATCCAAAGGCAGGCAACAGAGTCAGAGATAGCCCCTACTCCTATTAGGGGACCCACATGATGACCAAGGTGCACATCTGCTATATATGTGTAGGTGGTCTAGGTCCAGCCCATGCTCTTGGCTTGGGTGGTTCATTCTATGTGAGCCCCCATGGTCTCAGGATAGATTACTCTGTAGGTCTTCTTGTGATGTCCTTGAACCCTCTGGCTCCCTCTATCTTTCTTCCCATTCTTCCACAGAACTCTCGTACATTGTAGAAGGAACACTATGTTTGAAAGTAATGTCTATTTGAGTGGCAGAAAAAGTGATGAATCAGAGAAGATTTGACAGAATAGAATCGGATACGCCCAACTTTCAGAGGAGGAGAGAGCAAGGGAAGCTAATTAAGAGGCAATTTTACAGAGAGAGGAGGCAGTTTTACCAGGACAGTTACAGAGAGAGAGAGAGAGAGAGAGAGAGAGAGAGAGGGAGGGAGGGAAGGAGGGAGGGAGGGAGGGAGGGAGGGAGGGAGGGAGGGAGGGAGGGACGGAGGGACGGACGAACTCAAGTGAAGATGGAACGACGAACCAGAAAATGAGAAGGGAGTTTGAGGTGAATCAGAGCAATTCCAGGCCAAGAGAGAAACCAGATTAAATAAGTCATATGGGAGAAGAGTTTGAGCCAGAACAGCTAAGTTGAACCAGCCAGCCCAGGGCTCAGAAAGAACAAGTAAGGGTGAGCTCATTAAGCAATAAGTCTTGCCGGGCGTGGTGGCACATGCCTGTAATCCCAGCACTTGGGAGGCAGAGGTAGGTGGATCGCTGTGAGTTCGAGGCCAGCCTGGTCTACAAAGCGAGTCCAGGAATAGCCAAGGCTACACAGAGAAACCCTGTCTCAAAAAAACCAAACCAAACCATAAAAAAAAAAAAAAAACAAAAACAAAAACAATAAGTCTCAGAGGCTGAAAACATTCTAGGCCTAGGTTAGATTTTCTGGGCACTATAAGTTTCCAGGACAAAGGCTAGGTTAACAAAAGGAGATAGTAGCCCTCCCAGAAAACAACTGAATAAGGAAAATAAAAGTTACTTTTACAACCATTTACTTCAAATGTCTATTTTATTTTCAGTTCTGTGTGAGATTTAGCATCAGCACTTGGGTCTTCCTTGGTTTCTTTGGGTCTGTGGATTGTAGCACAATTATCCTGTACTTTAGGGCTAATGTCCACTTATAAGTGAGTACATACCATGTGTGTCTTTCCAAGTCTAGGTTACTTCACTCAGGATGATCCTTTCTAGTTCTATCCATTTGCCTATAAATACATGATTTCTTTGTTTTCAGAACCTGAGTAGTATTCCATTGTGTAAATATACAACCGTTTCTTCAGTTGAGAGATATTTAGGTTATTTCCAGTTACAAATAAAGCTGCTATGAACACAGTTAAGCAAGTGTCCTTGTGGTAAGTTGAAGCACCTTTTGGGTGTATGCCCAGGAGTGGTATAGCTGAATATATGAGGTAGAACTATTCCCAATTTTCTGAGAAACCTCCAGGCTGATTTCCAAAGTGGTTGTAAAAGTTTGTACTCCCACCAGCAATGGAGGAGTGTTCCCCTTGCTCTGTATCCTCACCTGCATGTGCTGTCACTTGAGTTTTTGATCTTAGTAATCCTGACAGGTAAAAGATGGAATCTCAGAGTTGTTTTGATTTGCATTTCCCTGATGACTGAGGATGTTGTACATTTTTTTGAGTACTTCTCATACATTAGAAATTCTCCTATACCCCATTGTTTAATATGATTATTTGATTAGGTGATGTCTAATTTCTTGAGTTATTTATGTATTATGGACATTAGCCCTCTGTCAGATGTACAATTGGTAAAGATCTTTTCTGTTCTGTAGGCTGTCCTATTGACAGTGTCCTTTGCAGAAGCTTTTCAGTTTCATGAGGTTCCACTTACTATTTGTTATTAAATTATTTATTTACTTTACATCCTTTTCATAGCCCCTCCCCCTCTCCTCCCCATCCTCCCTTCCTTGTCCTCCTTCCTCCTTCCCTATTTCTCAGAAAAGGCAGCTTCTCCCCTACATGCCTACCCCAACTCATCATCTTTCATCAGGAGTGAGCATGCCCTCTTTCCCTGTGGCATGTCAAGGCAGTCTTACCACAGGGAAGTGATCAAAAAGCAGGCAACTGAGTCCGTATCAAAGACAGCCTCCTCTGCCCTTACTAGAGGACCAACATGAAATCTGAGCTGCCTATCAGCTACATCTGTGTAGGGAGCCTAGGTCCAGTCCATGCGTGGTCTTTGGTTGGCGCTTCAGTCTCTGGAGGCCCTACTGCGCCCTGGTTAGTTGGCTCTGTTGGTCTTCTTGTAGAGCTCCTGTCATTTTCAAGTCCTTTTCTTCTTTGGATTACTTTTCCACAAGACTTCCTATGCTTTTCGCAATGTTTGGCTGTGAGTCTCAGCATCTGTTTTGAGGTGCTGCTGGGTGGAGCTTTTCAGAGGACAACTCTGACAGGCTCTTGTCTGTAGGCATATCAGACTGTCATTAATAGTGTCAGAGGTTGGATGTCTTCCATGGGTTGTGTCTTGGGTTGGACCAGACATTTGTTGGACATTCCTTCAATCTCTGCTCTATCTGCTCCATCTTTTTTCCCTGCATGTTTTATAGGCAGAGTAAATTTTAGCTTAAGGTTTTTGAAGAATGGATAAAGAAATGGTCACACATTTACATAATGGAGTACTACTCAACCATTGAAAACAAGGAAATCATGAAATTTGAAGGCAAATGGCTGGAACTAGAAAAGATCATCCTGAGTAAGGTAACCAATACCCAGAAAGACACACTTGGTATATCCTCACTTATAAGCGGATTTTAGCCATATACTAGAGAATAAACATAGTACAATACACAGACACAAAGAATATAGTAGGACGACCCAAGGGAGGTTGCTTAAATCTCACTCAGAATGGGAAACTTAATAGACAGAGGTAGTGGTTGAAGAGAGACAACAAGGTAGGAGAGGGAGTAGAGAGAGAAATGAGGGTGGGGATCCAACCTGGGTAGAGCCTAGGCAGGAGGTCAGAGGGCCTGCAGAGAAAGAGAAACTGTTGGCAGAGGCATCTCTGTGACAAGTTGGAGACCTAAATCAGGATAGGCTTCTGGGAGGATATGAGGGGGACTCTACCTGAGACTCCCAGTAGCAGAGGCTATGGAGACTGAAGAGGACACCTTCTAAATAGCTAAGACTCTTAGTGAAGGTGGAGGAACATCAAACCTCCCATTCATTAGTTGTTGATCTTAGTGCCTGTGCTGGTGGCGTTCTGCTCAGAAAGTTATCTTCAATACCAATGAGTTCAAGGCTTTCCCCCACTTTTTCTTCTATTAGATCTAGTGTTTTCAGTTTTATGTTGAAGCCTTTGATCCAATGGGACTTGAGTTTTGTTCAGGGTGATAAATATGCATCTGTTTGCATTCTTCCATATACAGACATCCAGTTGACTAGCACCATTTGTTGAAGATGTTGTCTTTTTTCCCTTGTATGGGTTTGGTTTCCTTGTCAAAAATCAGATGACCATAGGTGTATGAGTTTATCTCTGGGTCTTGTATTCAATTACATTTATCAATGTGTTGGATTTTATGCCTACACCATGAAGCTTTTTATTACTATTGTTCTGTAGCACAGAATGAAATCAGGCAGGGATAGTGATAACTCCAAAAGTTCTTTCATCTTAGAAAATTGTTTTAGTTGGGTTTTTTGTTTTCCCACATGAAGTTGAGAATTGGTCTTTCAATGTCTGTAAAGCATTATGTTGGCATTTTGATAGGAATTTCATTGACTCTGTAAATTGCTTTTGGTAAGATGGCCATTTTTACTGTTAATCCTACCCATCCATGAGCATGGAACTTCTTCCTCTCTTCTGATATCTTCTTCATTTTAGTTCTTCTAAGACCTGATTTTCTTGTCTTACAGGTCTCTCACTTGCTTGGTTAGAGTTACATCAAGATATATTATATTATTTGTGGCTGTTGTGAAGGATGTTGTTTCTCTAATTTCTTTCTCAGTCTATTGTTTGTAGACAAGAAGGCTTCCGATTTCTTTGAGTTAATTTTGTATCCAGCACTTTGCTGAAGGTGTTTCTCAGCTGTAGGAGTGACTTTTTTCTTTTCTATTTGTAACCCCTTGATCTCCTTTAGTTGTCTTATTGCTCTAGCTAGAACTTTAGATATTATATTGAATAGATTGAAGATAGTGAGCTGTCTTGTCTTACCCCTGATTTCAGTGGAATTGCTTTAAGTTTCTCCCCATTATTTTAATGTTTATCTATTGGATTGCTGTGTATTGCCTTTATTATGTTTAGGTACGCACCTTGTATCTCTAATCTCCCCAAGACTTTTAAAATGAAGTGGTGCTGCTATTTTTTTTCCCCCTAGGGCTTTTATTTTTAAAGCATTTAATGTCATGATCATGTGTTTTTTCTTTATTTTACTTTGTTTGTATGTCGAACCATCCCCTGCATCCCTCAGATGCAGCCTACTTAATCATGGTGGAGGATGTTTATGATGTGTTCTTCAATTCGGTTTAGGAATATTTTATTGTGGTATTTTTGCATAAGTATTGATAAGGTAAATTGGTCTGAATTTCTCTTTCTTTGTTGGATCTTTATCTGGCTTAAGTATCATGGTGACTGTGGCCTCACAGAGTGAGTTAGCCAATATTCCTTCTGTTTCTATTTTGTGGAATAATTTGAGGAGTATTAGTTATAGTTCTTTGAAAGTATGGTAGGATTCTGAGCTGAAACCATCTGGCCCTGGGCTTTTAGTTTTTGTTTTTGCTTGGGAGACTTTTAATGTCTGCTTCTATTTCCTTTGAGATTATAAATATGTTTAGATTATTTACCTGATCTTGATTTAATGTTGGTAAGGGATATCTATTTAGAAATCTGTCCATTTTATTTAGATTATCCAATTTTGTGAAGTACAGGTTTTTGAGGAGTACCTAATGATTCTTTGAGTTTCCTCAATTTCTGTTGTTATTTCTCCCTTTTCGTTTCTGATTTTGTTAATTTGGGTACTGTCTCACTGCCTTTTGGTGAGTTTGGCTAAGAGTTCGTCTACCTTATTGATTTTCTCAAAGAATCAGCTCTTGGTTTTTTTTTGATTCTTTGTATTGATTTCTTCATTTCTAATTTATTGACTTTAGCCCTGTGTTTGATTGTGTCCTGTGATCTACTCCTCTTGCATGTGTTTACTTCTTTTTGCTTTAGAGATTTCAAGTGTGGTTTTAAATCACCAGTATGGGATATCTCCAGTCTGTTTAGTAAGGCACTTAGTGTTATGAACTTTCCTCGTAGCACTGTTTTTTATTGGGTCCCATAAGATTAGGTATGTTGTGCCTTCTTTTTCATTAAGTTCTAGGAAGTCTTTTTTATGTTTCTTTTTATTATGTTTCTTTTAAAACATATACATTTATGTTATTGCACATGAATAAAATAAACTACATACAGCAGGAAGAATCATGAGACAATCAGGAATTATATAAATGTTACATTCAGAGTGATTTGGCTATTTGTGTTTGGCAAACTTGAAGTAAACATCTTTCCTATCATGTTGGGTCTAAACTTCTGAATGAAAATCAATATCTATCATATCTCATCTCTATTAACTTAAAATATTTATCTAGATCTAAAAACATCTTAAACCCTAACCAACTAAGCTTAATTGTAAGAGTAAACTATCTGGTCTTCAACCCTATCAGAGACTTGAGAAGGAATAAAACTTAAATACCTGAGTGAACTGGAAGTGCAAATTAACAGTTTTCAAAATGAAAAAATAACTGAGACAGTTTACTGCCTGAACAGTCACCCAACACTCTCTATAACGTTGGAGCATCATCTTCAGCCTTCTGGCCCAATATATCTGACCGACATATTTGTGAGGCAGGAACTATTGAGGACTTTCTTACCCTGTCTTGGCAGAGTTTGGCAGTAGACTCTCTCTGCATCTAAGCTTGCCCATTTTTAGGCAGAATTCTGTCTGTGGCAGAAATGAGGACAATTTTCCCAGTGGCTTGTTTGCCACATTTGAAGCCATCTCCATAAGGAGGTTTTTTGATGCTCATCTTCTTCTTTGGGGTAGGCTTGGTGTTGCCAGGAGTTAACTTGACTTGTTGTCAAATAATCTTTAGAATAATAAAAACATTGTTAAATGCCATATTCTGTAGGTCTCTGAGCCTTTGGAAGACCTTATTTAACCATTTTACCTTATATATCTATAGAATCATATCTATCTGTTAGACATAGTATATATATATTCTTGTGATAAAATTAGACTAGTGTTTGACATGACCATGATTTGTTCAACTAGCAATTAGCTTGTATTACTTAATTATTCTAAATAGGCTGCAGCACCACTTTCAAGGTATTGGAAGTAAACTTTGTATCATAATTGAATTGGATGGGTATAATACCTCATATTAGAATAGAAATATATACATATACATATATAATATATACATATATACCTCTATATACATACATATATATAACATATACATATATACCTATATATAAATATATATACCTATATATAATGTATGTGAAGAATAATCTTAGATTTGAATTCTATACCAATGTATCAGAATTAAACTTATTTTGCATCAATATACAAAATTCTGTACCAATGAATTAAAAATAACGTTATTTGTGAGTAACAGTTAAGGCCTTGAGTTGAGGAGTAGATTCAGTTATCTACCTTTTGTTCTATCCTCCCGTTATATTTCTATATTCCCCCTTTCTTTCTTTTCAGCTCCTATCTCCTTACCTACTAAAGAAAGATAAAGGAAAAGAGAGATGTCCCTGAATCCAACCATGTTTTCTCTCTGTATAAGACCAGTTATAACTTATAACCAACTCATGAAAATAAGCATCTGTATACCAAGAGAGCAAACAGAAACCTACCCAAAACCCCTACAGGAAATGGGACGTCATTCTCTTAAGGTTTCTTTAGGCTGATTTAGGGTGAATAATGCCTTTGAAGCTCCCCACCTCCAAATTGGGAAAAATGGTTAAGCAAACCGGAGGTAGCATTTGTGGTCCAGTTTCTAAATGTTGAGAAATTCCGGTCTTAATAGGAGTCCTATGTGGGACAGTCTGGACCAATTGGGATCAGAAGCTTTATACAACTTTGTCCTCTTCTGATGGATAACAGCAACTGAGGTGCCTGGGCCCCATACATAGAGGATGCAGCATGTCAGTGTCCAGAATGCTGAGAGGAATGAATCCTGTCAGGTCTGATACAGCATCAGTGTCCAGTTCTTTTGTTCTGAAAACATAATTTCTCATGAGCATTATACAGTTTTAACATAATTGTATAAGCTGTGTGGGGTGCACAGAACAATTAAGGTTGGATCTCTGCTCATTGTATGAGCAGAAGACATTTGCAAATCTTGCTTCATGCCATACTAAGAATGGCCTTGAATAGTAAGTCACAGAGAATCTGTGACCAACATGAAGCCTTGTCTATGCATAGACATTCGTATTGCAGCTAGTCTCAGAGCTTTTCCCATGTAGTGGGATTAACAATATAAGTTACCTGCTTGTTCTGCAGTTTGAATTCTTTACATCCTGATAGCAGCCCCCTCATCACTATCCCCTTCCTCATTCCCTTTCCCTCCCTCTCCTAGTCTGTAGAAAGGAGAGCCCTCCTCTCCTAACATCTGACCTCAGCTTATCCAGTGTCCTCTGTACTACTTCTAACCTCTTCCTCTGTGGCCTGGCAAGACCACCCTACTAGAGGGGAAGTGAACAACATTAGGAGGCCTGACTCCATGTCAAAAGTAGTCCCTACTCCACATATTGTGGGAGCCACAAGGACACTGTGCTGCCTCTCTACTACATCTGAGTAGAAGGTCTGTGTCCACATTATACATGCACCTTGGGTGGCACATCAGTCTCTGTATTGTAATGTTGTTAACCTGAATTAAGTGGCTAACATCTGTTTATGAGTGAGAATATGCCATGTATGTCTTCTGGGCCTGAGTTACCTCACTCAGGATGATTGTCTCTGGTTCCCTCCATTTGCCTGCAGGTTTCAAGATTTCTTTGGTTTTGACAGCTGAATAATATTCCATTGTGTAAATGAACCATAGTTTCTTTATCTATTCTTCAGTGGAGGGACATCTAGGTTGTTTCCAGATTCTGGCTATTATAAACAAGGCTGCTTTGAACATAGTTGAGCAAATGTCCTTTTTGTATGATGAACCTTCTTTAGGATATATGCTCATGAGTGGTATGGCTGGGTCTTGAGGTAGAATTATTTCCAATTTCCTGAAATAGCACAAGATTTCCAAAGTGGTTGTACAACTTTGCATTCCCACCAGCAACAGAGGCGTGTTCCCCTTTCTTCACATCCTTGCCCGCATGTGTTGTCTCTTGAATCTTAGATCTTAACCATTTGGATAGGTGTAAGATAGAATCTCAGAGCTGTTTTGATTTGCATTTCCCTGATGACTAAAGATATTGAGAATTTCTTTGTTTCTCAGCTATTCGGTATTCCTCTGTTGAGAATTCTCTGTTTAGCTCTGTACCCCATTTTTTAAATTGGAATACTTGTCTTGGTGGTGTTTCATTTCTTGAGTTATTTATATATTTTGGATATTAGCCCTTTGTCAAATGTAGGGTTGGTGAAGATCTTTTCCCAGGATGTCGTTTTATTCTGTTGACTGTTTTCATTGCCTTACAGAAGCTTTTCAGTTTCATGAGCTCCCATTTATTAATTGTTAATCTTAGAGCCTGTGCTATTGGTGTTCTGTTCAGGATATTGTCTTCTGTGCCAATGAGTTCAAGGCCCTTCCCTACTTTTAATTTCAACAGATTTAGGGTGTCTGGTTTTAAGTTGAGGTCTTTAATCCATTTGGACTTTAGTTTTGTGCATTGTGATAAATTTGGGTCTATTTGCATTTTTCTACATGTAGCCATCAAGTTAGACCAGTACCATTTGTTGAAGATGCTATCTTTTTTCCATTGTATAGATTTGGCTTCTTTATCAAAAATCAAATGCCCATAAATGTGTCAGCTTATTTCTGGGCTTTGATTAGACTCCGTTGATCAACCAGCCTATTGATATGCCAGTACCATGCTGTTTTAATTAGTGTCGCTTGATATCCAGAATGGAGATTCCTCTAGATCTTTTATTACATAGGATTGATTTAGCTATTCTGGGTTTTTTGTTTTTCCATATGAAGTTGAGAATTGATCTTTCAGGGTCTGTAACGAATTGTCTTGGAATTTTGATGGGAATTGCATTGAATGTATAAATTGCCTTTGGTAGGATGGACATTTTTACTATGATGATTCTTCCAGTCCACAAACATGGGACCACTTTCCATCTTCTGATATCGTCTTCTATTTCTTTCTTTAGAGACTTGAAGTTTATTTTATATGTCTTTCACTTGTTTAGTTACAGTTACACCAAGATACTTTATATAATTTGTGGCTATTGTGAAGGGTGTATTTTCCTTAATTTCTTTCTCAGCCTGCCTGTCATTTGAATAGATCAGAGCTACAGATCTTTTTGAGTTGACTTTGTATCCAGCCTCATTGCTGAAGGTGTTTATCAGCCACAGAAGCTCCTCAGTAGAATTTTTAGGGTCACTGATACCATCTGCAAATAATGATAGTTTGGGAAGTCTTTAATTTCTTTCTTTCTTTACTCCCTAATCCAGTGGTCACTGGGTATAGAGTTGTTCAGTTTCCATGAGTTTTTAGGCTTTCTTTTGTTGTTGAAGTCCAGCTTTAATCCTTGGTGGTCTGATAATATATAATGTATTATTTCTATTTTTCTTGTATCTCTTAAGGATTGCTTTGTGACCACCTATATGAACAGTTTTGGAGAAGGTTTCATGAGGTGCCGAGAAGAAGATACATTCTTTTGTGTTTGGATGCAATGTTCTGTAGGTATCTGTTAGTTCCATTTGATTCATGACATTGGTTAGTTTCATTATTTCTCTGTTTAGTTTCTATTTTGACGATCTGTCCACTGGTGAGAGAAGAATGTTGAATCTTCTGCTATTAACGTGTGATTTAATATTTAGTAATCTTTCTTATATGAAAGTGGTTGCCCTTGCATTTAGAGTGTAGATGTTGTTCAGAATTTAGAGATCATCTTGGTGGATGTTTCTTTTGATGAATATGAAATGTCCTTTCCCATCTCTTTTGATTAATTTTAGCTGAAAGTCTATTTCTTTCTATATCAGAATGGCTACTACAGGTTGTTTCTTGGCTTTGTTTGCTTGGAAACCCTTTTTCTGGCCCCTTAATTTGTGGCAATTTGTTGATCTGGTATGTTTTTTGTATGAAACAAAATGATGGATTTTGTTTTCATATCCATTCTGTTAGCCTGTGTCTTTTTATTGGGGGAATTGTGTCCATTGATGTTGAGAGATAATAATGACCAGTGATTGTTAATTCCTGTTATTTTGATGTTGGTCCTGTTTGTGTTTGTGTGTGCTCCCTTGTTTTTAATTTTGCTGGTGCAGTGTTATTTATTTTGTTCATTTTCTTGGGTGTAGTAAACCTGCTTGGGTTGGAGTTTCCTTCTAGTATTTTCCATAGGGCTTGGTTTGCTGAGATATTGTTTAAATTTGGTTTTATCTTGGAATATCTTCTTTTCTTTATCTATGGTGATAGAGAGTTTTGCTGGGTATTGTAGTCTAGGTTGGTACCTGTGGTCTATCAAAGGCTGTAAAGCATCTTTCCAGGCCTTTCTAGCTTTTAGAGTCTCTGTTGAGAAGTCAGGTGTCATTCTGATAGGTCTGCCTTTTTAAGATATTTGGGCCTTTCCCTTTGCAGCTTTTAATATCCCTTCTTTTTTCTGTCAATTTAGTGTTATGATTATTATGTTGTAGGAAGATTTTCTTTTCTGGTCTGGAGTTCTTTGGGCTTCTGTAGGCCTTGTGTATGTTTATAGGCATCTCCGTAAGGTTGGGAAAATAGTCTTTTGTCATTTTGTTGAAAATATGTTCTACTCCTTGGAGCTGAGACTCTTCACATTCTTCTTTTTCTATTATTCTTAGCTTAAATCTTTTCATAGTATTCTAGATTTCCTGGATGTTTTGTGTCAGATTTAAAAAAAAAAATTTAACTTTTTTTTTTTTTGACTCTTGTATTGATTTCTTCTATTTTATGTTCTACACCTGAGATTCTCTTTTCCACCTGTTGAATTCTGTTGATAATACTTGTGTCTGTTATTCCTGTCTGTTCCCTAAGTTTTCCATCTCCAGGATTTAGTGTTTTCTTTAATGATTTTCCTTACACTTTCAGGTCTTAAACAGTTTTATTCATTTCCTTTACCTGTTTAATTATGTTTTTTATATATCTTTAAGGGATTTAGTCATTCCCTCTTTACAGGTTGCTACCTGTTTGGTTGTATTTTCCTGTATTTATTTAAGGTATCTATTCATTTCCTCTTTAAAAGTCACTATAATCTTTATAAGGTTGGATTTAATGTCATCTTCTTGTGCTTTAGCTGTGTTGAGATATGCAGGCCTTGCTTAGAAGGATAGCTGGGCTATGGTAGAGCTATACTGCCCTCCTTCTTGTTAATTGTGTTAATTAATTTACTTTATATTTTGGTCCTAGACCCTTCTCTCTTCACCAGCCAGTTCTACCCTCTCACTCCCCCCCCTTCCCCCATTCCTCAGAAAAGGGGAGCTCCCCTTACCATCCACCCTAACTTATCAAGTATCAGGACTGAGCATGTCCTCTTCCCCTGTGGCCTGGTAAGGCTATTCCATCAGGGAGAAATAATTGAGAAGCTAGCAAGAGAGTCTATATCAGAGAGAGCCTCTAAGCCCCTAATAGAGGACCCATGTGAAGCCTGTGCTGACCATTAGCTACATCTTCATAGGGGGCCTAGGTCCAGTTCATGAAAGGTCCTTGATTGGTGGCCTTTAGCCTTCTGACTTTCCTTGGTGTTGCCCAAATGTTCCTGATGCAGGACTTCTCAGTGAGTGCAGCAGAGCATTTTGCCTGACAATGGATTTCAGGGGAGAGCCCATTGCTGTGGGCTCTTCCACAGCACTGGTAGCTGTGACTCAGGTGAACCTGAATGTTCTTGTGGTTCTCCAGGCCTCTGTTCTGATGGATGTGCCTCAGGTGGATCAGACAGGGATAGAATAGGTAGTGAGGTCTCTATACTATATGTTTCTGGGGCCGCCCACAGGCCTCTTTCAGATGGCAGGCAATGGGATTCAGAGAGTGCGCAGCTCACCTCTGTTGGTTCTGTTGGCTGGGCCCCAGGTTTAGGCATTTTACTAATGTGAATTTTATGAAGAGGCATGGAGTATAATGGATATGGTCACCTGACCTGGTCTTTATCTGTGTTCTTCTTACTGTATTGCTGTTATTGATATAACCTTGAAAATGAGAGTTTACTTGTGTACACTTCAGTTCTTAATATGGGAAATGAAAACCTCCAACCATATTCTCCTTCAAGGTCTCTAGAATAACAAAGGACTATTTGTATTGTTTACAAGTTGATTTTATAAATTGTCTGCATATTTTTCCCAACACATTTTGTACTTTCCTGTGTGCACCTGTGTGTGTCTTGGGAGGCAGACTTTGGCTTCTGAGTCAGTAAGGCTATTGGGCAACAACAGCAGAAGATATGCTGCTCATGTAAAGTGAAGTAGCGTATTGAGTCTAGGGCGCCTCCCTTGTGTTACTTTGAATTGGCAACTCTCTCCTGAAGCCTGTGTGGACCTCTGTGTAGATGTTATTTTTATTTTCTCAGATGAAGTGACGTGATGAGAGCCATGCTCTAGCCTTTCTAGCTCTTTTTAAACTCTCACTGGCTTGTTCAACTCAGCTGTTCTAGCCTAAACTCCTTTCCAAGCTGGCTGGCTTCTCTTGGCTTCTGACTGAATTGCTCCTCCTGGCCTCAAACTCATTCTGGCAATATTTAAATATTCTGTCTCCTTCTCATTCTCTGGCTCATTCTATCTTCACCTGTGTCTAGTTTGCTGTCTCTGCAACCTGTCTCTGTTACAGTAAAAAAACTCTCTGTAAAAACTCCTCCTCTCTTTTTTGCACTGCTCTTAAGTAGCCCCTCTTTCCTGTCCTGTTCTCATGAGAGTTGGGCATATCCTACCACTGACTCATTCTGTCAAATCTTTCTCTGATTTGTCACGTTGTCTGTCCTTGGATTAGATGTCAGTTTCAGACATTGCTGCTTCTTTCTGTAACCTAACCTTACCTTCGTAGTTTGGGGTTAAAGGTGTTTACTCAGGGCGGGCCTATATTCCAGCCACATCATACTGTAATCCAGAGTGTGTCTGCATTCCAGCAGACCACGGAGACCCAGAAGGTCTTTGGATAGAATCCCTTGACAAAGCAGACATGTTGCTGGATTAAAATTCCTCTCTACCTCTGTAGGAAAGCCCTTCTTCATATGCATACCTATCCTGGTCTAGATTCTGGTAATCACTTCTTTAGATTTAGGGACTTTGCGATTTCAGTGTTTTTTCCTAACAGACCTCCAGAGAGTCTGTACTATCTCCTCTTTCGTCTAATTTTTCCACATCTTTGTAACTAATTCCTTTAAACCAGTGGTTCTCAACCTGAGGTTCACAACCCCCCACTATATCCAAAAACATTAACCTTAGAATTCATAACAGTAGCAAAATTAGTTATGAAGTAGCAATAAATTAATTTTATGATTGGAGTTTATCACAACATAAGGAATTTCACTGAAGGGGATTCAGAATTAGGAAGGTCGGTACCCACTGTTTTAAACTCTCCTTTTATTATCAGGTTTGTGCATGTACAATGTTATTCTTACAAGACTTTTGACTGAATACATTTGATTTTCTTGAGGTGACTTGCTACTCTTCTATATGGAAGTTTTATAGACTTCAGTGTGTTGTCAGGAGTCGGCCTAAAATGGATATACCAACTCCTATCAAGTATTTTGGTTATCAGTAATCACCATTATCTTTTATTTAATTTAATTGAAAGAGGCATGCATGGATGAATGTATGTGTGCACCTTTCCTTGCCTTACAATTAGTGAGAGCTCAGTAATAGCTGACTCACTTTGTTACTTAATTCATGATCTTTCAGATTAATATGTGGCAAATCACCTCAACATTCATGAGGGTGGATGTTAAATTTTTATTTATTATTTTATTTATTATTTTGCTCTTTTTTGTTTTTGCCCTTTCCTTGGCAGCCATGAGGAATTCTTAAAGAGTTCTAAAGTAAGGAATTACATGGTTAAATATCCATTTTTATATGTCACTTATATAGCAGCAGTTGGCTCTTTCTTTCCATCATGTTTTCTGGATCAAACTCAGTCACCAGGTGGATGATCTTGGCAGAATGTGCCATTACCAGCTGAGCCATTTCATCTGCTCGTGACTTGAAGTTTTGAATTGGGGAGGCAATCTTGATAGAGATTTTCCTGATATGCACAGTAATTAACTGCTTTGTAAGATTCATGTATCTAGTATAACACTATACCCCACAAATATATACTATTATTAAAGGTCAATTCAATACATCTCATGCTATGAATAATGCTGTTTTACATCAGACATTAACTGCTCACTCTGTTCCTTCATAAGTAGACACAACAACTCATACAGAATTTAGGCCATTTATCTTGTGGCTAAGCATTTGTGCTATCCAGGGTATCTAGTATTCTTTTATCTCATTTGTTAAGTACCAGTGGCATCCTCAGTTCTTTCTTACATACAACCCGAACACATTTTTGGAATGCCCCATTGAGCTTTCCTAAATTGGATGAAGGAAGGCACAGAACACTGTGGAAAAGGGTTGTGTTTTGCAGTGACTATTGTGATAGGAATGAGAGCCTGAGAATCATATGGCAATCATATTTCAAAGATGATTCCTGAATATATAGGAGTCTACAGTTACATAAAATGAGTGTGGGTACAAGGTAGTAAGAATTTCTTCCCCTCTCAGTGACTTGTCTACATTGCCTCTTGTGCTAAGATACTCTTCTTCAAGTCATCTGATTTCCTTGATATAGTGAAAATATTAGTGGCTTAATTGAGAATACTTAATTAGATTTGGTAAACAGTATAATTTCACAATAAGTTTTTTTTCACTAGTTAGCTTGCCTTTTCTGTCTGTACTTCCAGGCATTTATCCTTCATGTAAATGCAAGCACAAAAGCTACCATTTCCCATGTGAATGCTTATTTCTCTATTTTTTCTTGCTATAAATAAATCTGTTGCATAAAATGTAATCATTACATTTTTATGTATGTTTATGAGTGAAGTCAAGTACACTGATCCCAATGTAGTCAGTTAAGGTGATCATTCCATTTTTTAAAATATGATAATTTTTTTAAAAAATTAAAATTGTATTAAACCTGTATGTGTACACACTTGCACTCATATGCCAACGTATGTATATGGGAGGTTAGAGGACAACTTTGTGGAATCAGTTGCTTCTCTCCTTTCACCTTTATATAGATTTCAGGGAGGTCACTCCACTTAAGTCATAAATGATTTAGCTACTTAGTTATCCCACAGCTCCAGACTTAAACAATCTTTTAATAGAATCATCTTTGGCTGATTTAAACATATTTTTTTTCCGTTATTCTGAAAGTATTTTCTCATTGGTAGTAGTTTACTTCATGTGAACTTAACCAATCGTAAGTGTCACTTTCAAAAGGTAAATGTTATAAACATAGTCTAATGAGGCTAAATTTAAATTAGGTTTAAGTTGTGCTTTATTTAAATTAGGTGGTTTTTATAATGTGGAGTGGGATACTTGATTTCAAAGAACAATAAAATAATTGGTCATTTATACACAGATTTAAGCAAGATCTCATTTTTAGCTTCATTTGTTCAATAAAATCTATAATAAATATTAGAGGTTCCTGAAGTTTGCAGGCTCTGTGAAATATATTCTGTTTCAGTCTCTTTCCTAGAAGAAATAGCTCTGCCTGGAAGTCACTGTGAAAAGCATTGTTATGCTTCTTGGATCTCCTGGTAGAGAAGCCAGAGTTGTTAAAATGAAACCTCTTTTATATTCTGTAAAGGTCATCCAAAAGATATAGTCTTGAAATAGAACACTGTAACACTGGTCACATTACTCACTTAAATAGTTCTGTGTAATTATATCACAATCATATGCATGGGTGATACGTCTTTATTAAGTTGCTTTTCTTCAATATTAAAGTGTGTATTATTATGTGAGAAAAATTATATATTTCACAAAATCCAATTTATTTCTTGTTCTTTAACATTAGAACATTAGCCTGTGTTAAATAAGTAGAATTTATCAATTTCATTTATCATATTCTTAAAAATTAATCAATTATACCAATTGTATTAATTGATATAATCATGTCAGTTAATTAATTTTTATGCTTTTTTGCCCTGCTGTACTAAGGTTCAAACCTAATTCTTGTGCATGGTGATCGAAGGTTTTTCCCATGAAGCTGCATCTCTACTCTTTCAGCTGCCTTTAAATTCATCTTGTGGGAGCTTATCCTGTGAGATTTTCATAAATTACTACTGAGTTTATATTTACCCGTGAAAGGAGTTTTCCAGTGACTTGAGGACTCACTTTGGTGAATGGCTGTTTATAGACCATTCCAGCATCTTCTTTATGTCTGGCACATAATTTGGTTGTTCTTAACAGGATCCTGAAAACTTCCATCAGAGCATAAAAGCTTGTATATTGTGCTAAGAACATGGCACAGTGTTTATCAACACTTGCTGTAAAAGCCCAGTGCCCTGTGTACAATTCCCAAGGTGAAGGAAATGAAACTGCTCCACATAGTTGTCCACTGTCCTCCATACATGTACAGTGGCACATGTCACAGTTCATCATGCATTTTAAGACACACACACACACAAATAAGTGAAAATAAGTAAATAGATAAATGAACTTACATTTTGTCTCTTTACTGCTGTATGTAGCAATCTAATTAGATTTGTTTGAGCTTGAAGCTCTGCATTAATATTTATACATAAGGGTTGTTATGCTGAGGAGAGGCTGCGTTTTTTGACTCGCCGCTCATCTTCTCAAATTTGTAAACTGGGAGACTTATTAGAATGATACTGCATATGGAGTTTAATGATAGATTCTAATTCCTACCAAATAAAACATTCAGTGGTGATAATTTTAAAAACATGTCATAGGGATTGCCATCCTCAACTGGGGGTATTACTTAAAGTTAATCTAAGAGAAACACAGTGTTAAGATTTGAGAATGTCCCAATTTTGTAGCTTCTTCTTTTAAAGAATATTTGAGAATTCTTAGGATATCTCTTGGAGTAGCTGGACTTGTAATAGTGTTTGAGTAGTCCAAATTAGCTGTAGATTGTTTAGAAAAAAATCTCTTAAGTGTCAGGAAATGGGGCACCCTGACCTTAGGGACGGTGGTATGATGCGGGTACAACATCACCACGCAACCTCAGGCTCACTGTCGTCGCTTAAGTACAGGTCCCAGAATTTAGTGTATTAGGGTGATATTTTGAAAAGGTGAGAGTTTGGATCGGAGTAATGTAAGTAGTGTAAAATTGGCAATTTTGTTAAAAAAATTTTATTAACACATTGTGGCAGCTATTCTGCAAGAATGTGTCCTTTGATTTATTTTTCCTGTTGTTATATTTGTTTGTTTTCTCCCTATATTGAATTAGGTTGAACAGTGTAATTAATTAAATATTTGTATAAATGATATATGACCTCTATGAATGAATTAAAATTCTCATGCTGTCTCTCACATGAGGGGAACAGCTTACTGTGAGGGGAACAGCTGCCTTACCACTAGATTCTTGGAAACCTGGGGAAAGGCCTCCTGTATATTTTGTTAGTTTCCTTCTTTGTTTTGGGGGGGATGGAGCTTGAACTTGGAATGACTTGTGTACTCTAGGTGAGTGCTCTACACCTGAGTGGTGTCTCTTGTAAGAGAGTTCCTCCTGAGGTCTCACCTGCCATCCATGGGCATGGTGATCTTTTTCTTAAACAAACTGTTTAGATACATCTGTAGCCCACACTGCCTACAGCCATGTGAGGGTCACATATTAAAATCACCTGATTAAGCTGCTTCTCAGGTCCTGATCATAGAAACTCTGAGGTAGTATAATCTTAGTTTTAACATCTAAATCTTAGAGTAAGTATAGAAAAGTAATATATACTCAACTCAAAGTAAAATTTCAATTGTAATGACTGTAATAAAAGAATGAATATGCTCTTAAGAGCGTTGCTAACAAGACTGTCAATTTAATATGTGTATTTGCAAACAAAGTCTTATGTACTGATAGTTAAGGAACAGGAAAGAATAATTCTGACAAGGGGAATAACATATACAATGTCCCTATTGTGGGAAAGGCAGGGTACCTTTGGGAAACTGAGAGACAGGTGTGGTTTAATGTAGAAAGGAGAGATGGAAGAAAGTCAGAACATACTATACCTGAGGTCACATTATTTGTTTATTGAAAAGATGATGGTTTGAACTGGAGTAGTATCCCTTTTAATTGCAAGAGATGGGCATGTTTGAAAGGATGCAAAAGAAACTGTGTATGGGTAGGAGATGGATAAAGCAGGGAAATTGCTATTAAGTTTAAGGTACTTTGGGTCTTGTTATTCGTTGGATAGATGGGAACCTTTTTATGTTTAAATTTATTTTACTTTGTATTTTGTTGGGAGAATGATCTCTTATATTGATTGAGACATCATTTTAGCTTTCCAGACACCTAAATAAGAGCTTCAGGAGTCAGTTAGATAATTAATTTAGGACATACAGTAGATATCAGATCATGAGACAGGGTTGTCAGATGGGTTTTTATTGTCATAACCCATTTGATACATGCCTTCAGGAACCTTTGGCCAAAGAAAAAGAGTACATTGAAGCAAACATTATTTCAAAATAACACATATTATTTATGTATATTTCTCAAAACCAAAGAGAATACTTGCTTCCCAGTAGTAAGAAAGAATGTTGCTTTTATTCCTCTCCTTAACCTCTGTCCTGACTAAATGTTGTGCTTTTTTCTTACTCCCTTCCCTTTCTTATTCATTTCTGATTTCTTTCTTTCCTTATCTAGAAAATTCATAGAGATGTTGCTCCTGCTCACATCTAATTATTCTCCTTTTATTCATTATTGAGTATTATTTTAATCAGCACAGCTGTGCCTACTTTGACATTGGGCTTTCCTTGCAGTGGAGGATAGGGGAAATGAGGAGCCTAAATCCTTGTACTTCTGATGACTTAGGGACAGGAAAGTCAGAGGACATTGCCCACAGGGTACAGCAATATTTTTGTCATGTAACTGAGTTTAAATTTTCTTTCTCATTTAACCAATAAAAATCATGCCCTGATCATTACTGAGTGGGGTAAGGAGGGTAAACCTGCTTGAGATAATAAAGTCTGTTGACTTTGACTGGACCTTTTGGACTGACTTCTATGTTGGTCCACAGCAGGTCTCTTTGCAAAGTCTTTACTGACATTTTTGTTCCAAGTTAGGTGCGTCTGTATTGGGATCTGATATGTTATTATCTTCTTTTCTACTGCTGTGATAATTTAATTGAATGAGGTCCCTAATGTGTTCCAACCTCTAGAAGCCTGGGAGACAAGCTAAACAGTGTGTCTCCAGTAAGTACTAGGTTATCGTTTAAGTAATGGGACTCAGTAAATATTTTTTAATTAACCCAGACAGGTATTCTCATTAGGCTCATTAGGTTGCATTTGTATATACCAACATGTCTTGCTTAGCTTATTGTCAAAATATATAGACACGCTCATTAGCAAGTGCCATAAAATCTCTAAACTCCAGATCCTTCTCTGAAGTTATGACTTTGAACTGTCACTTAATATCCATAAAAAACGTGGGGGGTGGCCGGATAAAAAAATGTATGAAGGATGTCACAGTACTTGTATTGTATCAGGGTGATCTTCCTAATTTTTTTTTTTTTACCGAACCATGGTTCATTGTTACTCTATAGCTCTTACTGAGGGCCTTTAAAACTAATGTAACTTTTGAACTCACTATTTTGTTTACTGCTTTTATTAAAGGGCATAACCATTTCCTGTCATATGCTTTGAGTAATAATCATGCCATTGATTAGTCATACCACTGATTTTGTTATACTTTTTAAATATTGTCTGGCTTTATTGCCATCTCTTTTTGCCATTCTCATTTCTTTGCCCTTTTACTTTGTTTTAAATTATACTTGAAAATTATTTCATTTTTCAGAACAGATTTCTACATCCAAAAATCATATGAATTATAAGGTTAATAATATTTTCTTATCTAGTCTTAGACATCTTTTACTATCAATGCTAAGGGAGTTTTGTGCTTTTGAACCTGGTATTGAGGTATCCTTGTTTTACTTTGAAAAATTATCAATGATATGCTTTAAAGATAATGCTGCCAAATAATGTAGTAGTTTCCAGAATGATAGAGTGGCCTATATATCCCTTTTAACATTAGAACCTCAGAGGATAAAAGGCTAATTCATATCAAGAAATAATCTTCTCTATGTCAGTTTATAAGCACTTATCAACCCTTGGCACTACTTCCAAAAATAATTTATAGTTCTATGATTGCCATAGAAACTA
Source organism: Acomys russatus (assembly GCF_903995435.1). NCBI lineage: Eukaryota > Metazoa > Chordata > Mammalia > Rodentia > Muridae > Acomys > Acomys russatus. The sequence goes on along the minus strand of NC_067140.1, from coordinate 46,235,789 downwards.
AGACTATTATTGTGGTGTTATTGCTTTATTATCAAGAATATTAGACATACATGCAAGCAAGTGTTGTTAAAGAGAATGTTTATCTTTTTATAAAGTCGAGTTCTGAAAAATAATCTCAGGGCATAAAAACTTACATTATTTTAGATTTAGTGTTAGCTATGTCTCTCACTGGATCTCCTATATTCTCCAAAATGTTAAGACTGTCTGTGGCTTCCTCAACACATTGTATTTTCTGAAAAGAGGATCCATTTTTTGTTCCTTTTAGGAAATGAACTCTTATTCTTTTTTTTTTTTACTATGTTGTTTTTAACCAATTTCTCCATTCCAAAGTATTTTAAAAACGTCAAAAAATGTTTGTTATATATCTTTGTGCTTTAGTAAAGTGAATTAGGTGAAATCACATTTGATGGGACAAGCAAGTATTGTTTTAAAGGAGGAAATGGAGGAGGGTTCAACTAAGAAGCAGGGAGAGAGGCTAACAGAAAGAAAAAGGGAGGAAGAGGAATAAATGACACTAAGGATGTTTGAAAAGTCATAGGGACACAATATTTTATGTTTGATTAAAAATATATAATGTATATGTGTATATGTGTATGTGTACACACACACACAGACACACAAACATAAAAAGCTTGAATAAAGTTACACCACATGGGATGATAATTCTCCCTACAAGAGTTGTAGACTGTTTTAAAAACAAAAGCAAAACAATTTACTGCCAGAATGAGAAACCACTCCTTGAGTTGTTGGTCAAAGAATTCTAAGTGATTCCCCAAATAATATAAACTATTTCCTTTGCCTTTTTTTTTTAACCTTCCAGAACTTGAAGGTAAGACTCTATTCCTGAAGACTCTACATAGTTTTGACATAAGACTTGGAGGAATTCAACTGTAATTGACTTAGAAGGCTTCTCCCTGAAGAATGGCTCTCATAGTATTGAATAGTGCTATTGAAAATGTCACAGGAGAGAAGCAATCAACAATATCCGCAGCTGTTAAGCCTAGGCAACACAATTACCAGTGTCTCTTGATATCTCCAAGGGTGTAATAATGGCACTTTTACCTTGGAAGAATCAGTCTTCTCCTACTCCCTGATAGATTATCTAATCTTTAGTACTCGGCCCTACACACCTTCACATATGGGCAAAACCAAATGGACTGAACAGGAAACACACACACACACACACACACACACACACACACACACACACTCATACATTTGTGTGTACACAAACACGGATGTAACAAGAAAGAAGAGGTAATGACCGTGGGAGGAAGTAGGACGTCTTGGAGAGGGAAAAGGGAGGGACAGAAATTATGTAACTATGGTACTTACGTATGGGACTATCAAAGGAAAATAAAACCGACCAACAAACCAACTAAATCTTTGAGTTAAAAACAAGAAAAGAACTTTAAATTATTGGTTGGCATTTTAAAAAATAGAATTTCCTTTAAAGAACAATTTAAAAGATGTAGGCTAATTCTAGCATAGTAATCTTGAATTGTACTAAGAACAAACTAAATATGAAATCAATACATGAAAAATATTAGTTGATAGTTTTAGGATTTTGCTCATGTTTAAATTTTGTTTCCACTGCTATTTTAAGGAGCTATGTATTTTATATTATTTTAGTATGATGACTAGGTAAGCTTTAATAGTTGTGTTATTTATTACCCATATGTAACTTTAAATGTAGTTTTATAGATATATTTGCAAAACTTACTTCTAAGCAATGGATTTATTGTTTTGTTATCAAATCAAAATTCTCGAGCTATTTCTGACTGATGAAAGTTTCTGGAAGGTTGTCTCATATCCTCCTGGCCATCTAAATTTATCACAGGGCTTTAACTAAGAAGGCTGGTGAACCCTCTTTCCTTTTGATCTTGCGTCCTGGCGGGTGCTTGGATATTTCTTGTGTAGGAAAAGTTTCGGTGGATGAGTCAGTGCACTGAGTCATAGGCAGCATGAAGCCTCTAGTGTTCTATACTAACTAATTGGAAACACTTTCAAAATTAATTAAGGCACAGTTGTCAGCTCAGTGCTACTGACTGACATCCCACCAAAGTATTTTGTCTTTTGGCAACTTGCTTAATTGTTCTTTCAAATTTAGTGTTTTGTTTTGCTTCATGAATTTTAAAAAATGTGTTGAATAGACCTATACTTACCATGTTGCTTTCTTCAGTGCCCTTTGTAAAACCTGTGCTGTTTGCATTTAATTTTTTGGTACCTTTTTTCCCTTAAAAATACTCAATACAATTCATTTTATTTTTATCTTGTTAATTTATCAGTCTGTAAGAGAAGTCTTTTATGCTCCACAGAAACCAGTTCCTGCAATAATAGTGTATTGATTTGTCTCAGAAGAGCCCACTCTCCAACTATCACTGTGGATTTTATTTAATAAGAAAATTAAATGGATTACTGATTCCTTTACATTGCAGTAATTTGATTTAATAAAGTCATTAAAAATGACATGTATTTGGAAGAGTATTTCTTCATTGGGCTTGTATTTGTTTGAAGGAAAGTATTTTATTTACATACAAGATTTTGCAAAGGGATTGATTAGCAACAACAGGAAGATATTTTGGCTGAAGGGGCAAGTATCTTCTGGCAAGATGATAAAATACTAGAGTGAACAAGTGACGAAAATTTGAACAAAAAGAAGGAAACTCACAAATAAGTTGCCCCGAGTTTTCAGGTACTTTATACTTTGTTTCTACAGTTCTTCCTGTTATCTCACAGGGATGGAAATTATGTGCCAATATAAAATGCAGTACTTGACTCCTAGCAAGTTGATAAACTTAACATCCTCAATTGTACCTGTTGAGATATATGATAGCATTTAGCATGTGGTTCAAGCCAATCTGGCATTTTTTTGAGAAATGTTTTAGAAGAGCATTTGTTCTAGCAAAACTATATACTAAGATCAATTCTTTCTCCTCCCTTCTCCTTTTCAATTTCCCACCCCCAACTCTTTCTTTTGTGTTGGAGATGAAAGGTCCAAAGGCCTTAGAAATGGTATTTTACCGCCAAGCCTTATGCTCACCCTGTCTCTCTCTCTCCCCTCCCTTCCCCTGCCTCTCTCCAGATTGGACTCTGTGTAGCTCCTGATTGTCTAGGGGGGCCTTTGCCCCTTACTTCTGTTGCCTCTACGTCCTGTATGGGAGGGTTAGTGTGCCACCCTGCTTTCTTTGAGCTATCTTTTATTCATTCTCTAGTATTTTTGAATTATTAAATTGAAACTGAGATATATTTCCCAATTGGTGACATATCACAAATTAATTTGTAGCCAGTATATTTTCTTCATGGCATTTAAAATTAATACTGGAACACATTTTCCTTTACAACCTTTTCCCCCCCCTCCTATGTCTTCATAATATTTTTTAAGTTATAGATTAGCCTTAACTATATTCTGTATTACTTATCTTTAATTTCTTCTATTATATCTTGGTATATAGTTTTGCTTCATTTATTTGCTGTGTTTTAAACTTATTAAATAGGTATGCTGTCTAGTTTTATGAAGCCTTGACACAAGCTGGAGTCATCTGAAAGGAGGGAACTTCAATTGAAATAACGCCTCTATAAGACTGGTCTATAAGGCAAGCTTATAGGACATACTATTTTAATATTAGTGATTCATGTAGGAGGGCCCATTTCATTGTGTATGGTACCACCTCTGTGCTAGTGGTGTTGGGTACTGTAAGAAAGTCAACTGAGTAGCCATGAAGAACAAACCAGCAAGCAGCTCTTTTTTATGGACTTTGCATATACTTCTTTCTCCAGATTCTTGACCCTTTGGATAGCCTTTGATGATGAACTGCGATATGGAAGAATAGGTGAAATGAATTATTTCTTTCCCAGGTTGATTTTGGTCATGGTGTTTTATCACTGCAATAGAAACCCTAACTAATCTAATACACTGGGTCTCTGGAATCTTAGTCTATCTGTCTGTCTGTCTGTATTTGTTCTTCTGTCTCATGATAGTGAACACTTTGACAATTCTGTATAAGGTCAAAATTGCAAGGGGAAAACAATTAATTTCTGGCATATTATGACATTTAAAAATTAGTAGGCTAAGGGAATCTTATTTCTATATTTTATGCGGACACCTTACAAAAGTATGATTTTCATCTTGAATAATCAGGAAAGAAAGAAGGAATTACCATTTTCTGCTTTTTTAGACACTGGCCAATAGGTTTGGGCACCAATTATAAAGGAACTTACTTTGGACCACCAGCTCCCAAATAATGACATGGAGTTTTTATTAATATGAAAGCTTGGCCTTAGCTTAGGCATGTTCCAAACTAGCTCTTATAACTTAAATTAACCCATTTATAGTAATCTGTATTCTGTCATGTTACCTCTCAGTCTCTTTGTCACTGCACCTGTTCTTTCCTTTGAGTCTGAGTGGCAACTCCTTTTGCCTCAGGTTTCTTCCCAGATTTCTCTTTCTTTCTTTCTTTCTTTTTTTTTTAATTTTCTTTTTTTTTTTGTATTAATTTATTCTTATTACATCCCAATGGTTATCCCATCCCTTGTATCCTCCCATTCTTCCCTCCCTCCCATTTTCCCCTTACTCCCCTCCTCTATGACTGTTCTTGAGGGGGATTTCCTCCCCCTGTATATTCTCATAGGGTATCAAGTCTCTTCTCGGCAACCTGCTATCCTTCCTCTGAGTGCCACCAGGTCTCCCCCTCCAGGGGACATGGTCAAATTTGAGGCACCAAGAGTACCTGTGAAAGTCATACCCCACTCTCCACTCAACTGTGGGGAATGTCCTGTCCATTGGCTAGATCTGGGTAGTGTCCTGTCCATGGGCTAGATCAGATTTCTTATCTCTGCCGGAAGTGCTGCTTATCTTCTTCTGCCTCTGGTACTGGTTGTTTAGCTCTTTATTAAACCATTCAGAAGGTGATAGAAATGCATGTTTACAAAATATGATGTAGGTGTTGAGCAATTTGAATAACAAACCCAAAGTCTAGACAGCACTCAGCTATGGTGGTACAGAGTTAACAATTGAATATACACCCATCCACCCTTCTCACAGTGTACAAAAATGTCAGCCCAACATTCTCCTTCCTTTCTGTGTCTGCCATCTTTATTTTGCCTTCTCATGGAAATTTAGGCACTATTGTCAGTTGTATGTTTTATCAGGATTGTTTATTCTGTCTTGTAATATCAATGATGGCTACCCCGCTGCTTTTTTTTTTTTTTTCATTTTTGTAATAGTGCTTTTAAATATTTTAAATGATTTTTTGTATGTTTCAGTGTTTTGCCTGCATGTATGTATGTGCACAATGCTTGGTACCTGTAGAGGGCATTAGATTTCCTGGAACTAGAGTTATAGATGCTTATGAGCTGCTGTGTAGATGCTGGGAACTGAACCTGAGTCCTCAAGAGCTGTCAATACCCTTAACAAATACATCATGTATCCAGTCCCCAACATCTTGCTTCTTGAGCCCTATTTTTACTAGTTTTTATTTTTTTCCACACAAAGAAACCTTAAGTTTTTGGCCGTTTATACCTAAGTTAAAGTATCCTCTTTTAGTTGTGTTATTTCTTTGTTACTATAAGACTTAATTGTCTTTACTATATCACAAAGATTGTAGAAATACTAATTTCATTGTATGTTTTCCCAGTGTCTTTATTTCTTGTGTGTGTGGTGCTTGCATCCGTGGTTTATGCTGATGGTGGTCAGTCCAGTCCACGCCTTTTTGAGTTTGTTTTTGTTCCTACTGTATAGGTAGCCCTCATGGAACCTAAGGATTTTTACGGATACAATCATCTTAGGAAAGTGTATTATCTCATAATTACTTACATTCATGTCACATAATGGGGATTTAAAATACATTACACTGAATCAAAATTTATAGAAAATGTGATTAGAAATGAAATTGGTACCAGATTGTGTAGTACTTTGACTGTTAGACTAGCACTACTAGACTAAGATAGCATTTGAGAAAATGGATAATTAGCTTTAATTTAAACCTAAAATTGAGAATTTCAAGTAGCTTAGTACTTTATTACCAGCATCAATAACACTAGAATTCAGTGTCTTTTCTGACTATTTTAGCTATAGCATTTTGTGGGAAAATATTTTCAGTTGAGTTAATTTGACATTGTAATGTATTTAACAAATAGTATCCTGCACTGAGATGACAATATGATGACAGAAATACTAGAATCTGGTGTGTGTGTGTGTGTGTGTGTGTGTGTGTGTGTGTGTGTGTAGTAAATAATGAGTGTAGAAAACACCAAATATGCAGCAGTCTAGAACACTTAGATATGTTATCATATACACCCCAGCATGACCATTCTGTAATTTAGAGCATCTAAACTGAAAGATAAGAAACCAGGACTCTGGTCCACACTTTGATTTTACAAACTACCTCTTTGAAGACACAATTGCTTTATAGATAGAATGATATATTTATATGAGATAATTATGTATTGCTTTTGACTATAAAATACATAATTTATCAAGGATAGACTAGGGATGCTTCTTTAAGTTTAATGACTGAGTCTATAATATAAACTCACAATTGACTGGTAAAAAAAACATACTTAATATGTTTTTTGTTATAACTTATTATAAGTATAGAAGCTATATGCTTGCAGTACGGGACTGAAACAGGCAAGCAAGATAGTTTAATCTTAGAACTAAACAGAAGGACAGAGGCTGGGCTTCTGTGCTACAGGAGGTGGTAGCAGGCTCTGGAACAAAATGGGGAGAATGTGCAAACTGAATGAGATGGCTGCTTGTGAGGATGAACTCTTCTGTGTAACAGATACTTGTGAGTGTCTTTGCTTGTCATATCCCTAATCTCTTCCCTTTGTGAAAGGATCTTTCTTAATCAGGACAGGTGATGTCAGGCACAATAGCCTGTGCTGTACACTAGAGTAGATCCACATACTTTTCTTCTAGTGAAAGGTAGTCTTTGAACGTTAAGCCTGTGTTTGCAGATGACTGCAATTCTCTGAATTACCATCTTGAAATATACCAAAGAAATATTTGTCAGTGTGATTCCCACATTGGCTTATGGAGAACACAAATGGGAGCATTGGTGTTAGCTCTGTGCTCTGTTTTAATGGATTTCCTAAACTGAATTGGTTAATGTCTATGTTGGATTTATCTGCTTCCAATGGAGCAATTGTTTTTTTCTATAAAAGTATCTATATGGGAATTCAGCGTAACAAAACACTTAGTAGAGAGCATTTAAATACATTGACATTTTTCAAATTCAGTCAGTGGAGAAAACTGAGAGAAGACACATCTTAGTTGCTGTACAATTACAGAACATTTGTTGCTTCGTCAAGGCAAATGAAGAAGCATTCTGAAAAAGAAACTGAGTAGTATTTGTTAACTTTTACCCTGGACTTACCAAGGCCAATTTAGTCTCCTTACTTTCATACAATACTCAGAGTGGAAACCCAGTCTCATGCAGGTTAAATTTCTCAGGCAGACAGTCATTGAGTCCTGGCCAGATTGGACTTAAAAGATTTGATCACTCCTTCCTGCCTCCTCACTTAAGAGTCTTTCCCAGCATCTTCCTGCTTTATAGCCAGAACAATGCTAAGACTATTTTAAACATACTTTCTGTGATGTCATAGAACTGACTTTTCTTTGGCCTGGTCGCTGTTGTATGCTTGTTTCTCTGTCTTCTCTTTCCTCTTGCTGCCTGTTTACACTCTAGAAACAGGTTTGTGTTGAAGCTATCAGGAGAAAAAAGGGATTGGCTTGATGTTGTCATAGTAACAACTCAATATTAGGTAAACATAACTAAGGCTATATATTATGTTTAATTACTATAGCGGAGGGAGGCAGAAAAAAAAGGAATATGGTAAGAGTGTTATGTTGGAAAAGGTGGGAAGCTTTTTAAAAATGAAAATTCTTTCTCCTTCATGTATGCTTTCCCAGAGCAGGTAAAAGGTAGTCAGATGTCTCTAATATTGCGTCATTTAATTCTGTGAAATGGAGATATATTCCTGTCACTGCTAGTTCTTGATAATTTGGAAGTCCTGCCCCTTAGGCCTGGAATGTTGGAAACAATCAGATATTTGTGTTTGAGTTGGGACTTTAGTTTTATTTTCCTATAGGTCTATTTTTCCAAGGTTATCTGGTGGTGACAATAAATTTGACCCTTTAGTGCAATAGGTCTCAACCTTACTGATGCTGCAACCCTTTGATAGAGTTCCTCATGTTGTGGTGACCCCCAAATATACAATCATTTTATCCCTAGTATATAATTTTTACTTTGCCAGTGTTATGAATCATAATGTAAATATCAGATATACAGGGGATCTAATAAAAGAAAGAGTCCTCTAACCCCCGAAGAGGTTGCTGCCCATAGGTTGAGAGCACTGCTTTAGTGTGTGCTGGACTCCTCCCACACTGTGTTCCTTAAGATGACGATCAGCCTTTGTAAACCACTGGCAGGGAAATTTTCCCACTTGAAGTTTCTGACTTCAGTTGGAATAAAAGAAGGAATTTCCCTTTGTTTAGGTGGAAGACAGTGATCAAATTATAGGTAACAGGAGATTTCATCTACAAAGATAGGTTCTTTGTAGATGAAAGGTTTTCATAGAAATGGATTGTTTGTTTTATGACAGCTATTTAGAGCTGATATTTAAAACAAGCATTTAATCCTGAATCATATCCAAATTTATAGCTCTAAATATTATATTGTGTAGTTTGCTCGTTGCGTTTGAACTTGAGTCAAAACCCTTTTGGCATCTTTTGATTATTGAATATCTTACCTCTTCTGTATCTCCTTTACATCTCCTTTCTCTTACTGCAATTAGTTGCAGGGGCATTTTGGTATGTCTTTCCACTTTCGTGTGTGTGTGTGTATGTGTGTGTGTGTGTGTGTGTGTGTGTGTGTGTGTGTGTCTGACTTTATATTTAATTATCTCACTTCTAACATAATGGTTTATAAGTGTAGGAAAATGTTTAAGTTCTATAAACCACTAGTCTCTATGTCTTCAGCCTCTTGTTCTGTCAGCGTATCTTAGCTGTCAACACATGATGCTGCAATAGAAGCAGTGGCCTTACATCTGTTAAGTAAGAAGCCAACAAGCACAGCCAGGTCATCAAGTAATGTAGAAGTGTTTTTTGCTTGGAGCAAATGTGGAGAATATTGGAGCTATTTGAAAAGTCCTTCCTTTATTTTCTTGAGGTGTTTCACTTTGTTATATCATTTTTTTCATTAATTATGATCTGGAAAATGCTTTTTTCTACAATAAGAATATGGCCAGTTTTATTTCACTAGTTTACTCACTAGTCATTTTCTATTTTGATAAAAGCTGACAGCCTCCTTTGGAAGAATGAAACATAATGAGAATGAAGAACTTGATTTATGTATCTTCTAACATTTAAGTATTATGGTTTCTATTATTAATCAAAACATTTTGTGAAATTCAGAAAAAAACCCACTATGGAAATTCTACCTTTATTCCAACTAAGCTGCCTTGTAAAGAGTTTATATTCCTGTAGTAGCACATAAAATACGCAATACACTACACAGATATACGCTAAAACCTCAACAGTAGTTCCGGCTCACACCACCAGGGTTTTACTGTTGTTAATGAGAAATAGCAGCCTGTGTACCATACTACTGAGGATGTTAACATGGTGTTTTCTATCACACTAGCCCGCAATTCTACTCCCAGGAATAGCCAGAAGAAAGAAGATATAGTAACAGACAAAACACAGCATATTAATGATTATAGCAACATTAATCTTAATAATCAAAAGGTATAAAATCCTGTATTCATCAACTGATAAATGGATAAAGAAGATATAGTAGAATAACACAATAGACTATTGCTAGGCCACAAGCAGCACAGGGTGGGTACATATTTTAGCACAGATGAACCCTGTCATGTATTAAGTGGAAGAAGCCAGTCACCTAAGACCATACATACTTCTCTTTATATGAAGTATTCAGAGCACACAAACTATAAAGGGATGAAAAGTAAAGTGTTGGTTACCTAGGCATGAGGCCTAGTGGAAAGCTGGAGGACAAAAGTTATAAATAGCAGGTTTTCTTTTCTGGAGTGACAAAGTAGTTTAAAATTGATTTTGTGATGGTTTTTTCATCTGTTCTGCAAAAATACTAAAACCACAAGAAAAAATTCATGCACACACACACACACACACACACACACACACACACACACACACGTGAAGAAAAGACATAGGTACAGGTAACAAGATGCAGTGTATTGATACTATAGGCTATCACTGGGCTACAAGCTCCAAGGGACAGGTACATGTCACAGGTATATTTCCATATGCTTAAACCTTAGCAAGTTACTAATTAAGAGAATAACAAATAATTTCATAGAGAATCAAAACTAGAATTCAAAGTGTTATAATAAAGTAATAACCAGTCACAAGTAAGTAAAAGAAAAATCACTTTAACCACAGAAAGATAAAAATGAGCAAACGAATGATAGATGAAAAAGTATATAAAATATCTGATTTTAGACATATGACATTTATAACTAGTTTGACTGGTACCCTAATAGAGCAGAAAACATCACTTACTATTTTTGAAAATCAGAGTGTGGAGCGAGAGAGAGAGCTTGAGAGAGTCTTGGCGCGACCCTGCCAAGGCCCTGTGATGGGCATATTCAGCAGGTGGTCTAAATGAGGGTTAGGGCTCGCGACAGTGCTTAATAGGATAGAACATTGATGACATGGGGAAAGTAGAATTTGTTTAAGCAGTTAGAGGATTTTGTAAATAACTTGGCTAACAGTGAGGCAGAAACAGGCCTCAGCAGCCGTACTAGCTTCCATTGTTGTGTGTTATATTTTATAGACAGTGTGTGCATCTAACTCTCATCTAATTATTCCCTTTTTTGTTTTTTAGTTCATAATTATATCATTTCCCCTTTCCCAGTTTCCTTCCAAAATCTTTCTTTCTTTTTTTTTTAAGGCGGAAATCAATCCTTTTTTAAAAATTTTAATTTTATTAATTTATTCAGATCACAACTCAATTGTTATCCCATCACTTTTATCCTCTTGTTCCTCCCTCCCTCCTGCTTTCACCCTATTCCCCTCCCCTAGGTCTATGACCATGGGGGACCTCCTCCCCACTATATGGTCATAGGCTATCAAGTCTCACCTTGGTAGCCTGCTTATTCTTTCTTTGAGTGCCACCAGGCCTCCCCACCAAGGGGAGGTGGTCAAATATGGGGCACTAGAGTTCATGTCAGTCAGTACTCGTTCTCCACATAACAGTGGAGAATGTCATACACACCTGTTTGCTCTCTTTCAAATTCATGGCCTCTTTTAAAATTGTTACATGTATTTATGTATATACATATATATTCCTAAATACATAAGTACAACCTACTCAGTTCAATTTTTTTTGTATGTATGTTTTTATATAACCTCAGTGCTATATAAAGAACTACAGATAACTAAAGAATTGTGGATATTTTTGTACATATTTCTTTTTAAAATGCCTATAAAGTCAGTAGTAGTATTGCCGTCATCTCCTTATTTTAAATAACTAACACATGAATTTTCCATAGCTCATAAAGCATTGCTAAGTTCTTGTGTTTTTGAGTTAGCAGTAGGAAGGGAAAAAGGTCTGTTTGTAGGAGTTTGTGTTAGAGTTCAGCATTGAGAACACCCAGGTTCAGTGTGCTGTGGTAGCTCCTATTGCGGTGTTTATATTACCATAGAGGAAGCCACTGGGTTTGCTGATAAGGGAGTCACTGTAAAATAGTCAGTCATTATTGGGCATTGGGGCTATAGAAATCTTCGGTATTCTGTATTAATATCTTAAAGTATAATTTACTGTAAAATTTTGAGTATCTGGCAAATTCTTTTAATGAATTTTGATGTCATTCTTGAAGTAAATCTCAGAAAGAAGAATTCTAACTTTGAATTTGTTGAGGACAGTAGAGTTCTAAACACCAAAGCAATGATTTAATTAGTTTTAGATGAAAAGATAAAAATTGCAGAAAAGTTTTGTGTGAAAATGAAAAAAAAAGACATGGTTTGTATTATGTAGTCAAAGAAACAGCGACTCATCATTTTTGAGTGTGATAATGAGGAAAGAAATATTCATGTGGGTGTTTGATGATTAATAGTTGATGTGTGCTAAACGCTCAAACTAAAAAAAAAGTATGGTATAAATTCCAAATATTGTTATTTTATTCCCCAAATGCTGTCAGGCTTCATGGCTGCTTTCCCATGTGCCCATCTTTCTGCACCTGTCTCTAGAACGTCTATGCACAGCAGCATGGCTTCACTGTCATTGAAAATCTGTTCCAACAGTTCTGTTTCCCGAGGCTCTCCACATTCTGTAACCCTGGGTTACCAACTTTTTCCAGACCTTTTTAATATAGGACACAGTTTCTTATAGAACTTCTTGAGTGGAAAGAACATACACAATTAAGTATGTTTCTATGCCTTTAAAAAAATTGTCAAATGATTTTCCACATAAATTTCCCTAGAATCAATTGCCCTAAGTGGCTTTTACTTTGCAACATTCTTATTTTAAATCAGCCTTGGTGAGCCGCTTTCATCATTGTCACTACTTTATTGCTATCTGCTTTCCCCCTGTTATCTGCAAGGATTGCCTTTGTTTATGCAAGTAGAAATCTCAGTTTGCAAATCTACTACAACTAAGGCCTTATCCATTCTTTCATTAAGAAGAATTATAAGCTGGGCGTGGTGGTGCACGTCTTTAATTCCAGCACTTGGGAGGCAGAGGCAGACAGATTGCTGTGAATTCGAGGCCAACCTGGTCTAAAAAGTGAGTCCAGGACAGCCAACGCTACACAGAGAAACCCTGTCTTAAAAAAAAAAAAAGAAAAAGAAAAAGAATTATAAAGTTGACACAATTTGTAAATTATAATTTTTCCTAAGGAGAATTCTTTTTGTTCATTTTCAAACAACTAAGCCAACATTTTTTGCTTTAAAAACAATAGGACTAAATTGAAGAAAAATTAAATATGAACTTAGAGGTTATAATTCATAAAAGAATGTCAGCTTCAAAAATCTCACCTAAACCAGGTGGTGTTGGCGCACACCTTTAATCCCAGCACTTGAGAGCAGAGGCAGGCAGATCGCTGTGAGTTCGAGGTCAGCCTGGTCTACAAAGTGAGTCTAGGATAGTCTAGTCAAGGCTACACAGAAAAACCCTGTTTCAGGGGGAGGAGGTCTCCCTCGGTCACAGTCATAGGGAAGGGGATTGAGGTGAAAGTGGGAGGGAGGGAGGAATGGGAGGATGTAAGGGATGGGTTAGAAACAGAGATGTAATATGAATTATTTTTCAATAAAAATGTGTTTAAAAAAAAAGAAACCCTTTCTCGAACAACAAAATAAAACAAAACAAAATCTTACCTATGTGGATTCTGAAACATGAATATCAATGGCATTATTACTAAACATCTGCTGCTTTATCATACATATTCATCATTATGCTTTGTTTTTTTTAAAACTGAAACATATATTTTAAAAGGTCATACCTGTGTATAATTCCTTATGCATGAGGAGGAAGCATTGTCAGAATGCCCTGATTGTTTCTCTGGAGATCATAAAGAAGAAACACTGAACTGTTGCTCCCAGTGGTTACAGAGAACCAGTGTTCTAAGTTCCACGGCTGGTACCATGGAATGTGTTCCTTGAGGCATTTGTATAGTGGGTCAACTGACACTCAAATTTAGCCTGATATAAATCTCACTTCAAATGTGATGTCATAGTATTTCAGTGTGCTCTTTTTATTTTCTAAAATTTTTAAGTTTCAAAAACTATTTTAAAATTTTATTTCCATGTTTTAATAAATATGTAATTTTGTTTCTCCCTTCTCTCCTCTCCTTCCAATCCCTTGCTTTTTCTCTTTCCTCACTACCTCTCAAATGAGTAGAATTTAATTTTTAAGTTTTTATTCTCTCTCTCTCCTTCTCTCTCTCTCTCTCTCTCTCTCTCTCTCTCTCTGTCATACACACACACACACACACACACACACACACACACTCACACAAATTGATATTCCTGGGTCTGTTTAGTGTTGCTTGTATGTTTAACTTTTGGATCTGGGATTTACTCAATGGACTTTTGCATGCTGTTCAATTGACCATCACCAACATGGCATTGTACTATATAAATAAATATATTTCTGATTGATCAATTAAACAGTATGATTTTTGAAGGAAAGATTTAAATAATTAAAAGTATTTCTCAGAGATAGGACACCTAAACACAGGACTCAAAAGGTTCAAGCTGGATCTGATCTGAAAGCCTTTGCTCTGTGGTCTAGCTTTAATTGTATCAGACAGTTCTATATAAGCTGTCCAGTGTAAGATGCAGTCACATGAAGAGAAGTGCCACATAGATATGACAGCTATGAACCACAGTAATGCCTTGCATAGAAAGATACCTCTAAAGGTGCAATAGTGGCACTCATATATTAGTAGTAGCCAGTGGCTATCTAATTGGACTTAAGGCACATTCAACACAAGGAAACCCATTGCTTGGTACTACAAATTTAGCCAATTATCTGGAGCTAGTGCAACCATGGGTCTTAGAGCAGAAATGATTACCATCACTTTATCAAAATACCATAATTCCTAACTGCATTCTATGTATTTGTCCTTATGCCCATAGGTAAGTATGATCCTCATCCCTAACCAAAGAGGCTTTATTTTACAGCAGATGGAGTAGAAAACCACATCCGGTAGAGAACCTACAGTATACAGCCTGCACTCATGGCTCAAGGACATCAGGGAATAGGAGATACAACAAAATTAAGAACCAGAGGATCAGAAAACGTGCTATGAGACTGTGTTTTCGAGAAATGGCCCTGGTACCTCAACAAAATGACTGCCTAAGCAAGACCTGAATAATGCCTACACCAATTCACATGCTATGGGAAATATCATGGGGTCTCAGCCCTAGGAAAAGAAGTATAGCCAAATGACTGCTGAGAGACGGAACGTCTCTCTCACTATCCAGTACCAAAAGGCAAAGTACAAATTTGATAAATTTCTGACCTTTCTTTCATAAATGTAATGTATCAGTAAGATTTAAATTTCACTTGTACTTAACTTCAACTTCTGCTTACTTATTCACCTGGTCATTTATTTAGATGCACATACTATACAATGCTGTGCAATCAGCTATATACTCAGTACTCATTTGTGAATTATATTTGATAAGTCTTCTAAGAAATGATAACACATTGATGATGTCATAAATTACATAATCTTAAAATATTTTAAATAAGTCTTATATTTAAATAGTGAATTTTATTTTATTTTAACGAAAAAATATTACCCAATTCTACTTACTGCCAGTTAATGGAGCTCTCTATTGAGGTTTAGTAGGTGTGTTTTTCAAGCGCTCGGCCTAGGGGAAATAAGAGTGGTCTACTTGAAATACAAATGAAACAAATGTCTTCAAATTGGAAACATTTGCTGGTGAAGCAGATGTTTCATTTGAGACAAGTGTTTTAGCGTGTGTTAAGATGCCAAGCAAAATGTCTATGTGTGTAAAAAGCTATATTTAACATGAAATATGGCAGTGTGGGCCCAACACTTGAGTTGTATGTATTAAGTATGAAAAGGTGATTCCTAAAAGTGATTTTTTTTTTTTTTAAATTTCCCTTAGTTTTTTAATTTTCCCAATGATTTCTTCATCTAATGTGATTAAAAGTGATGAAGGCTCTTGGAATTTGGATTTTTTAGCTTCCTTTTAAGTCTTTCGAAAGAACAAAAAAGGTTATAACTTCTCAACAATGGAGCCCAGAACAGTGCCATATGCCTGTTATTCCAGTTACAAGGAAAGCAGGGCAGGTGGGTCTTGAGTTGGAAGGCAGCCTGGGGGACAGTGAGTTTCCTTTTCAAATCATGAGAAGGCGAATAACCTTTTATCAGTGTATGGCAAGCGCAGTGAGGACAGTTAACGGAATATAAATGTAAGTGAGGATTCTGACTCTGTTGAGTGTGCTTGTATATGTGCATGTCTGTGCATTTGGAGACTGGAGACCATCATCGATGTCGCTTATCACTCTCCCACAGGGTCTCTTGATGAAATTGGTCCCCAGTTACTGCCTAGACTGATGGCCACAGTGGCCTGGCAATAGGCCTGAATCCCTCCAAAGCTGTTGTAGGTTTGCAGGTGCCTCGACACCTGAGTGATTTATGTGAGTGCTGGGATCCAAACTGAGGCCATTGCTCAGCATCCACTTTACTGATGCCATCTCTTCCAGTTCAAGAATGCAATGCCCAAAATATTATGTTTGATTCTGTTTTAGTTACATTTCTCATTTATGTGACAAAATACCTAACAAGAAGCAACTTAAGGTTTGCAGGGTTTGTTCCACTCACATGTTGAAGGTGTAGTCCATCATGGTGGGGAAACATGACAGCAAGAGCTTGAGGGAGCTGCTAGCATTGTATTCATAGTGAAGAAGTAGAAAATGATGAATTCCTCTGCTCAGCTTGATTTCTCCTTCTTGGTCAGTTTAGGACCCCGCTCAGTTAGTGGTGCCACCCTCACTGAGGCTGACAATTTCCACTTCAGTTCACCTGCTCTAGATGATGCCTTACTGGTATACCCAGAGGTTTCCATAGTTATTCTAAATCCCATCATGTTGACAGTCAAGATTAATCAGTACAGTCTTAAGTACTTTCAAACTCAGGAAGGGAAGGCAAGTGTAATTCAAGTTACTTACATTTCCACACAGAAGAAAGTAATTTGAGTAGTGACTCCCTAATTTGGTTCTGTTTCCATTTGCATCTCCAAACATTTTATTAAAGACTAACCTTTACTTGTAGTATGGTTGATTGTTTAGGACTAGGTCATTATGTCTAACCATAAACATAAATGCATTCACTGTTCTTAGGCCAGAATTCTATAGTGGCAATTTATTGTTAATACTTTTCATATTAGTAAGTATGTATAAACACACTATGTTCGCCTCACTGTGATCACCTATAAGAATACACAAGAATTGTATAAGTAATTAAAAGTTATTTTAACTTTACCTTATTTCTAATTTATGAGGTTATTCACAAAGTTGCTATGAAAATTATTAAATTGTGTAATTATTTCATTGTGATTGATTACTTACAACCACATTCTGAATTACCTTTTGGGAGAAATTTTGTAGTTTAACATCCCATCAGCAGTATTACATGTGCCCTTTCCCTACAAGGATAATATAATACTTTTGTTCAAGAATACCTTATTTCCATTTTAATTTGCATTCCTTGACTATAAGTGAGGGTGAACATTTAATCATCAATCTAAATTATTTTATGCTCATCTAAAAATTCAGGAGTTATTTTTTTTATCATTTTGGACAATTTTAATATTATTTACATGAATACTTTCAAATTATATCCATTGCAAATAATTTACTCAAATTAAAACACTATGTATAAACTTTTGTATGTTTTCTCTATTAGTGTTTGACAAACTCTCATGAACCATAACCTTTTTTTAATTTGTTTGAAGATACAGTTATGCAATGGTTTTTATACTAAGGTATACATTCTTTATTTTATAATAATATGGGTATTTTTATTTCCTTATTTTAAATATTTCACATTTGGGGAAAGATAGAAACACAGACACACTGAGAGAGTGAGAGAGGAATATAAGGAGAAAAAAGAAAAGATCTCTCTCTCTCTTTCCCTACCCCTCACTCTCTCTCTATGCGCGCGCACGTGCGCGCGCGCGCGCATGTGTGTGTGTGTGTGTGTGCAAGTGTGTGTGTATTTGTATTCGTAAATGCATTAATGCAACTTAATGTTACTTGTATGTATGTTTTCAGGTTTGACTACTTGTTTTTAGTTAACCAATTGGTGTTTTTTTTCCTTGTGTAGAACCTATTCTTAATGTTCTTTATGTAGGATTGAGGACCCATGAGCTTTCCTCTGTCCGTGTCTGTTGGCATTATCATTGTTCAGCTCATGTCCAGGCATTCATGTTGGTGGGAATTTATGGGTGTTTTCTCTGATAATTCCTTTTTTGTTTGTTTGTTTGTTTGTTTTTTTGTTTTTTGTTTTTTTTTGTGTTTTTTTGTTTTTTTCTTTTTTTATTTTTTATTAATTTATTCTTGTTACATCTCAATGTTTGTCCCATCCCTTGTATCCTCCCATTCCTCCCCCCCCCATTTTCCCATTATTCCCTAATTCCTTTTTTTATATTTTATTAATTTATTCAAATTACATCTAAATTGTTATCCCATCCCTAGTATCCTCCCATTCCTCCCTCCCTCCCGCTTTCCTCTACTCCCCTCCCCTATGACTGTGACTGAGGGGGACCTCTTCCCCCTGTATATGCTCATAGGGTATCAAGTCTCTTCTTGGTAGCCTGCTATTCTCTGATACTTCTAAGAGACACAACCTCACAGCAAACTTCTTGTTCCTTTGTCTTCTACAGTCTTTCTGACTCCTTTTCTGAGCCTTAGGTACAGGAGTTGTTTTAGGCCCCATAATTCTGCATTTTGATTGGGTTTAGTCTTCTGTTATAGTCTCTGTTGCAAAGAGAAACTTCCTTGAGTAAGATTGAGTACTACAATTTTCTGCAAATTGCATAATATCATTCTTTTGAATTCGTTGTCTGAGAGATCCTCAAGGCCATTCTTACTGGACCTCATTTCTATAGGATTAGTGTTTTTGTACCATCACATGCTATGTTCATTTCTTTAAATGTTACTTTTATTTTCATGACTGGACTGGAGCTTGTAGGGTAGTTCATTAGCTATAGCTGTCTGTCTTTTTTCTGTTACCTTTTATCTTCAGTATAGACAGGTAATGGTTATGGAAACCACTAAATTGTAAGTGGGTTGAAACATTATTTTCTTTTGTGGAACTATTATTGAGGGCTACCGTTGGCTCTGTTTCTTAACAATTAAACTTTCTTATACAACCCAACTAGCTTACACAACGGGGGAAAAGGTCAAAGGGAAAAAAGAGTGAACCTTCTGGTATCTGTTCCATGGGATGAGTCCCTAGGTGTCTTTGGTCTGCAAGCTGGTCCGGCCTGTTCACTAATCCTTTTTCTGATCCACGTGCGCTCAAGCTGAGTCAGAACCTGTTGTTCCTCTGTCCTCTACGCCTGCCTGTCTCACCTACGAAGGGCAGTCTCCTTTTCCCATTGAGGGCTGATTAGAAGAAAAACAATAGTCCAGGTGGAGTCCCCAGGTCCACTTCCTGAATTCCAGGCCCAGGATGGCTCCACCCAGTCTATCTCAAGGCTAATCTCTGGGAGTATCTGTGGTGTGTCCAAGGACAAAGCCTGCCAAGATTGCTTTCACCTGTGACGAAGCTTACAGTCCTTCCCACAGGCTACAGTTTACCTAATCCTATGAGAGTTGGTCACTGTCTGTGAACAGATACTGTCCAGAAGTAGGCACACCCTTTGTTGTTCCTTTCCTCTGTTGCCTTCTTGTGAAGCTTTTCAAATCTTGTTGTTCTATCTTGAGTAAGCTCTGATTGGCCAGCCATTTGGAAAAGGGAGGTCTTGGGAAGCTAGGTATCTAGTTAGGAGGCCTGTATATATAAGCAACTACTTTTCAGAACAGGGATGTGTGATCTTGAAGGAGTGGACATCTGTTAGAGTGGTCCTATGAAATCTCAAGAGTATCTAGCATCATACAGCTTGAGCCAGATCACTCTGTGCCCAGAGGCACAGAGTGATCACAGATAAGATGGACTATCTTTGGCATGGGAAGGAGCAGAAACTAGCTGATGCTCAGGAGAACTATGGAAACATGGACATGTAATTTTTTTAATGTTAGAAAATAATATTAATGTTAATATTACACTATATGAGTGACTTAAATGCACATGCATGGTTCCTTTGGTTATTTTTCTTTTCTCTTTTCTTCATTTCAATCTTTCTTTCTTTCTTTTTTTATATTTATATATATATTTTGAGTTTGTGTTCTAGAGCTTTGCCTGCCTTTGCCTCCCAAGTGCTAGAGTTAAGGCATGCACCATTAAAATGGGCCCACTTGGCTACTTTTCACCACTAGCTTTTTATTCTTATATCTTTCACCCAACCTTGGCTTATTATGCAAAGATTAAGATTTTACCCATTGCCTTTTTACTTAAATTGAGTTTTGGTGACACTTAAAAATATAAGGAAAATGAGATTAGCACAATGTTGTCCAATTAGCTGTTTAAACTGGAGACAGCAGAGATAGATCATATACACCCTAAGTGACTATTCTTACCACCAGACTTTGGTTCAGGACCTGCTACACGAATTACTTTCCTTCTGTCTCTGAGTGTGTTTTCTTTTGTTCTGCATTAAAACCCATGACCTTGCATGTAACAGGTGAGTTCTCCAAATGGGTATCACTTTCAACCCCTAGAAAGATATTTAGTGGTCTCTGACAAACTCTTTAAAAAATTCATATATTCATTGTCATTTTTAGCAAGTAAAGTTTTTTTTGTTGTTTGGTTGGTTTTTGTTTTGTTTTGTTTTGTTTTGAGACAGGGCTTCTCTGTGTAGCCTTGTCTGTCCTGGGCCAGGCTGGCCTTGAACTCACAGTGATCCGCCCTCCTCTGCCTCCAAGTGCTAGAATTAAAGGCCACCACACCCAGATTAAGGAAAGTTATTGAGTAACTCTGATGTATTGGGACCTACTTCGTGTGGAATTACGTCATCTTAGATGTAATTCCTTTACTGGAATTCTGTTCTTATTACGAGTTAATGCTGTAGTGGCATTTAACAAATGTTTCAGAAATTGTTCTACAGCTGAGGGTACAGCCATGATAAGTGTGTACTTCATGTGTACAGCACTGTGCGTTTAGTTCCCACAATAAAAAAGACTCACATTCTTTATAATTTGTGTGTGGTGTATGTATGAAGTGTGGGTTCATTTGCCCATGCCCACACATATGTTAGCTGATGTTGGCAGTGTCTTCCGCTGTTGATTTTTCCGAGACAGATTATCTAACTGAATCTTTTCAATGGATCTTTTCAGCTATGCTAGCTGGCCAGTGAGTCCCCAGGATATTTCTGTCTCTTACAACAGTGCCGGGGTTACCAGGGTACAGGGCTGCATTCAGCTTTGTTGTGGGTGCTTGGAATCCCAACTCAGATTCTCATGCTTGGACAGCAAGCTCTTTACCCACTGAGCCATCTCTGTGCTCCCCAGTGTTCACCTTCTGGGTTGTGTTTTTAACATTAAATAATGGTTTGATAATTTCACAGAAGGAACTGAATCGTATGGACGCTCTTGTCCTAAGTTCTGGTCAGCCGCTGAGTTCCAGAGTCCTATCACCTCTGTAATCACTGTGCTTTGTAGATTTTCATTTTAGTGTTCTCAAAATTATAATTTTCTGAAGCTCAGGGTAGGTGATATAGTTATGGATGCCACTTCTTTTACTTCCGTTTTCTTAAATTTTCTTTTTTCTTTTTTGTTTTTTTTTGTTTTTGTTTTGTTTTTCAAGACAGGTTTTCTCTGTGTAGCCAGCTTTGTAAACCAGGCTGGCTTTGAACTTACAATGATCCACCTGCCTCTATCTCCTGAGTGCTGGGATTACAGGTGTATGCCACAATGCCAGCTTCTATTTCTCTTTTTAATTCTTAAAATTTCAGCATTAATATATTTTATGTGGAACAATGTTTATATCATAAAAGAAACTGCTCATTTGTTGAAATGGTAGTATAAGAATGTATACATTTTTCTTATGAAATCATTTATCTTAGCCAGTTTTTACTGTGATATTTGTGATATAGAGTTTACTGCAGTATGGTGAATGTGAATGTAGGTATATAGCTTATTTTATTATTGACTTATTTCCAAGAAACTACCAGAGCTCATAATAAAACAGAAAACACATGATATTGTAAGCTGAAACACTCTACCAATAAATACATTGTTGTTTTTATATTCCTCAGAAGCCTAAAGGAAATGTTAAATAATTTAGAGTTGGTTCATAATTCTAAGTTTCATTTCTTTCTTAACATCTGATTTGAAAATTTGGGACAAATAAATTTGTTGCAAAGCCACTGATAACTTAAACTAGAAAATGATTTTTTTCTGTTTAATTTAATGGTATTCTCTCCTGTGCACCATCGCTTTTTATTTCCAAAAGAAACAAAGCCTACAGAATAGCATAATAGATATATATAGGAGTATATCTAAGTGAATGTCAAATATTGTTTTTGATGAAAGATGCTACAAAGTACCTATAAAGGATTTTCCAAAAACTTTAATTGAAATTTTATACAGTTTTGTGAATTAAATACATATATTAATTGCTTGAGTTCTTATGTGACAAGTACAAGCAAATCAAGGTTAAATTTATCAGCCTAAATTAGCTATGGAAAAAGTGAGAGTAAATGACAGAGTTTAAGACCCAACTATATTAGAGATCCATTTGAAATGTAAAGGACCATCAAGGCTGGCAGATTTGGACACAGGAGGGCCTGCACAAACTGCTGCACCAGTCAAGGAGAATACATGCAGAAAACCTAGTTCCCTATTCAGATCTAGCCAATGGACAGTGCATTCTCCACAGTTGTGTGGAGAGTGGAGACTGACTCTGACATGAACTCTAGTGCCCCTATTTGACCACTTAACTTTGGTGGGGATGCCTGGTGGCACACAGAGGAAGGGGAAGTAGGTTATCTGTATAAGACCTGATAGGCTGTGATCATATGGTAGAGGAGCAGGTCCCCTTCTGTCACAGACCTAGGGGAGGGGAATAGGATGAAAGAGGAAAGGAGGCAGGAACAGAAAGATAAAAGTGAGGGGGTAACATCAGGATGTAATCTGAATAAATTATTTAAAAAAAAACAACAACTGGTAAACAGTTATAAGGGCAAGCTTCCCTGTGGTGATTAGCTTGCCAGAGCAGTAAACGTCACTTCTTATAACCTATCACTAGATACCTTACAAGGGTATTTTATGCTTTGTTAAAATAATATTTTGACAGAAAACTCATTAAACTAGAAGACCAAGTTCATCACAATGAGTTGTGTTGTCATCATAAAGGCACTTAGTTATGAAGAAATCCAAGACACTTGTCACAAGTTGGAGGCCAGCCTAGATACTTGAAATACTGTTTCAAAATAAAAAACAAGGCATAAACCAAGAATTTAATATTAGAAAACCATCACTAAAATCATTTGTTCCAAGATCATCTATTACAAAGCATAGTTGGTCAAGAGAGTGAGTGAGGAGATCAGTATTATGTGAGTTTTAGATTATTATGAGTTTGCATGCTTAATTATTTTTAAACAAAATACCTGTCTAACTTGCTTTGTATTTTTATGTTTATCGAATTTTATGTGATATAAATTTTTGATGATTCAGGTAAAACTATTTTTCTTATAAATAAAAAAAAGAAAAGAAAGAAAAACATCAATGACAGGGTGGGTAGTCAGTAAAACGCTTGTCTAATAATCCTGGGATCTTGGGTTTGATTTCCCTATAACCTTTGTAAACCTAGGCACGGTGGTGTGCACTTGTAATACTAGCACTAGGACCATGGAGAAAAAGGGTTTACATTTGGCTCCCTAACCAACCATCCTAGCCTCACTGGTGAGGCCCCTGGCAAATGAGAGACATAACACATAAAGTTGTACTCTAGCCTCCACACTGGCACACTGCGCACACAGACATTCACCTCTCTCTCTCTCTCTCTCTCTCTCTCTCTCTCTCTCTCTCTCTCTCTCTCTCTCTCTCTCTCACACACACACACACACACACACACACACACACACACACACACATAGACACACAAGATCCTGAAAGGATGATATTTTCATTTTCTGGCTACTGACCTGTATGAAGGAAGCTTACTGTGATTATCCACACCATAGTATTTTTAGCAATTTTCATTAACCCTCCTGTTCTTCATACAAGGTTAAAGGAATGGAATTGAAATACAAGGTTAAAGATAAGAGTAGAAACAGAATGAAGAATGAATTGTCTAATAATTTATTAAAACGTAATTAAAGAACATATTTTTAAAGTTGACAAAATATACAGTTTGTTACAGGAAAGAAATGTTTCATTTATAAATAGATGCAATTGAGGGTACCATATGAAATGTTTTGGGAAGTTGTGCAGTGTGGGTCATCATTCTAACACCAACTCTCTTGATAAAATAGAAAAAGGGTAAAGTTATAAAATGCATTGATTTTTTTGTTTGTGATGTAACTTTTATGTTCTTTTGAGGGATTTTCTTCTTTTATATAAGCCTGTGTAATACTTACAAATAAAGCAAAGTAAGTGCTTAGCAGACAATACTACAGGGAGCATCAAAAGACAGTAATGAGTCAAGGGACTTGGTAGGAAAAATGTTGAAAATGTACCCTACCTGTAAGATTGACCCATTATGTTCACAAATAGGTATGTTCTAATTTAACTTGGGGCCACAAATTTATTAGCATACGAAATATCTCCTTGTCAAAAAACACAGTCAAAGCTTGAGTGAAGTCAGTGATAATCTTTAGTAATTGCTTACACGTGTGCATATGTATATGTATATATACCCACACGCTTTTTAAATTTTATATCTTTTTAGATTGTT